>NW_027206112.1:0-435000 GCF_024711535.1 Dipodomys merriami
ATTAGCATTTTTCATATATTTTAAAGTTCAGTTGGTCTTAATTTGATACATTTTGATTTTATAATATGAGAGTTTTTCAAAAAGGGGTTTAAACGTTTACATTTCAGCACAGCACATTGGTGTTTCCATTTTGACCATCTGCCATGAAGAGTGAGAATGAAAATGAGTACATCATTCCTCCCTAGAGGGACAGTTGATGTTATTTCTATTTAGAGTGATTTCTATAACTATAAGCTCTCTAAAATTGTATCATGTGAGTTTTCCTCAGTGACTACCACAAAATAATCTAGGGGATTCCTCATACCACAAAAGGTTGGGTTTCTGAATAAAAACTCACTTCTGTGAGGACAGTAGGTATTTGTAAGCATTTTGGGAATAAAGTGAATTGTAAAATGAAAAACAAAAACATTGGGACTGGGATGTAGCTCAGTAGTGTAATACTTGCCTAAAGAGCATAAGACCCTGGAAGAAAAGGAAGACAAGTTTCCTAAAGCTCAGAAGGCTAGAATTTTATGATCTGTATGAACAAACTTCTTTCTTTCTTTCTTTCTTTCTTTTTTGTCGGTGGTGGGGCTTGAACTTTGGGCTTGGCTGCCTGCCTTCACCTCTTCAACTCATGGCAAGTGCTCTACTGCTTGAGACACAGTGCCATTTTCGGTTTATTGGAGATAAGCCACAGTGTGATTTCCGGTTTATTGGAGATAAGAGCCTCACGGACTTTCCTGCCCAGGCTGGCTTTGAACCGCCACACTCAGATCTCAGTCTCCTGAGTAGCTAGGATTATGGGCATGAGGCACTGATGCCTGGAGTATGAACAAACTTAAAGATTGATTCTGAGGAAAGAAACTTGAAATACACTTTTAATAGAAATAATTTACAATGCCATGGTTAAGTCACTAATTCAGAAGTATTTATTCATTGGCTGGTTTCTTAGTTTATTTAAATATATATATATATGTATATATACATTTTTAATATATGTACATATATGTTTTCAAAACATAGCTTTGAAGTGTACCTAAAAGCATATGTGCTCATGTAAAATTATACAAAAGCAGAAGCTTCATTTTTTATTTTCAGTTTGTTGGTGCCATAAATTAGGTGGGATGTGTGTACTGTTGTTTTGTTCTCTGTTTTTGGAGGGTTTCTCTCTGCTTTCTTCCTCTACCCCCCTCTCTCTGCACTTGAATTCAGCTTGCTCTTTCTTGGCTTGATTGTTCATAGCTGATTTTCTACCACTTCAGCCATACCTGAAGCCTGGATTTTTGCCAGTTAATTGAAGATGTCATCTCTCAGGCTTTTCTGCCTGGATTGGCTTTGAAACTTCATCTTCCAGTTCTCACCTCTTGAGTAGCTGGGATTACAGATTTGAGCCACTGAGGTGCCTAGGGATCAATTTGACCTTGGTTGCTGTATTCTTTTTGTTTTTCTAAGCATGGGATCATCTAGAATTTCTGTGAATGTCCTGGGTCTGAAATAAGATATATAATACATATGCTAATCTGTATAGTTCTCATAAGATGTAATCAATTTAATACATGTTATAAGTATAATAATAGTCAATATAAATAATGAATGAATGAATAGTGCAAAAAATAAAATAAATACACAGTAAAATAATATGCGGTAAACATAAGTATGTAGATATTATTCATTATTTCAAATGTGGATGAATATTACTTTAACAGGACTGGGGATTGAATTCAGGCCTAGGGAAAAGGCCTGCATTACTTGTCTTCAATATGGTGAGTTTCCCTATCCCCCACAGCCCATTAGAGTTACCCAAACTTTGAGTTCAAATCCCATACCTGCCAGGAAAATAAAAAGCCACAAAAGCTGGGGAGTTTCATTAGTATTTTTACAATTATTTTTTTTTCGTGGGGCTTGAGCTCTGGCCTTGGTTGCTGTCTCTGTGCTCTTCAGCTCAAGGCGAGCACACTATCGCTTGAGCCACAGCACCTCTTCTGGTTTTCTAGTGCTTTATTGGAGATAAGAGTTTCATGGGCTTTACAGCCTGGGTTGGATTTGAACCACAATCCTCAGCCTGTTGAGAAGCTAGGATTATAGGTGTGAGCCACCGGCAACCGGCTATTTCTAATATTTTAAAATTTTATTTATTTATTGATTGATTGTCAATCACAGAGCTTGAACCTCAGCTTCCATCACCCTAGTCTGGGATGGTGCAGCCTCTGGACCCACAGCCGATCATGGGATGGTACGCCTCGGGGCTGACAGGAAAACAAAATGAAAACAGCACCGAAAAATCCGCAATCTGTGGATGGTTGGCTGTTTCTTGGTTTTCCTTTCTTGCATGGTGACCATCCTGGTTCCAAATGACTCGGCTGCAACCTGTACGTTACCTGGCACTGCTGAAGGCTGGCAGGCTGGCAGCGAAGACATAGGCCAATCTGGACACATAGGTCCTGAGTTTGAATCCCGGTCATGCCACTTACAAAGGGCTGGTGAGCCTGAGAAACTATTACCTATCCATAGTAGCACCAGAGGAATGTGAACAATGTCATGGTTGGATGAGTAGTTCATCAATCAGTCTAGCAGAAAATTAGACCCAATAATCACAGGACATGGACTGATTTTAATTCATAGTTTATTATGCACTAAAAGAATACTATTGTTTAAATAGAGTCCTCACTAAAGACCTGAGAATCCGTAGGAGCGTATTATGTTTCATTGAATACTAAATAGACATTACTGGCAGTATGTAAATATCTAAATTTATATTTATTTGTATATCATCATCTGCATAGAACATTTTTTGCTATTTTGGCCAAACCTGGAACTTGTTCCCAGGTTTTGGGATCCACTTGGCACCTTCATGGGCTAGATGCTGCCGTGCTGACACTCGCCCCTTCATGAATTGGGCCTCCTAGTCCCTCAGTCAAGGACCCATCATTGCCAAAAGTTTCTTCCTGGTGTAAGATTTCATGTGTGCACCTATTTTCCTTTTCTGTGCAAGTGCTAGGTGTCACATATGATGTACATATTATGTCAGCAAAGCTACATGCTATGGAATAGATTGGGACAAATGTAATACATGTTATAGGTGTACTCACAGTCCATAAAATAAATGAAAACTTAATCAATCAATAATAATAAAATATAATGAGTCACTCCAACAAACACGATTTAAAATGAATATAGAGATATAACTCAAATATTTAAAATGTCTATAAATGTTATGTTTTTCCGTAGTGGCGCATGAATTCAGGCCTAGGGAAGAGTTGAGAAGTGCATGCATGATTCACATAGGAAATGATAGGCAAGATCTTAATTAAGACTGCATGAAGTGTGACAGTAATTATATTCAGGAAATTGAAGCATTGGGAAAGATCCAAAAAGCAGTAGTCAAATGGAAGATAGGATTCCAACTCAGCTCACCACATCTCCTATTCTATACAAACAGGCATTTATTAGCATATTAATTTCAACATATGAACGGATGAATATGGTGCTCCACCCCAACCACGGGGCTAGATCTCAGGTCTTGGGTATGGTCTAGCTCCTTAGTGGCTCACAAGCTGGTGTGCTTATGTAGACCAATTTGACAGTTGGTTCTGTTAGGCCCTGAGTTCAAGTTCCACCACTGCCAAAAGATTCATCCTGATGTGAGATGCCAAACCTTGCAGATGTTTTCCTATCCTGTGCAAGTCCTGGGTCACAACTAGGATCTAGAAAGCATAGACAACTCTATACCCATGGGAATAGGTTGTCATCCATGTGAGCACAGTTATATATGTCATCCTATACTCAATAAAATACACAATACATAGATGAAAAAGACACAAAATAAAAAGTTTAACTACACTGAAAACAAGGTGCATACCACACCTGTATGTAAATAGAGATCCTATGTTTAAAAGAGGTGGGCTTGTCCAGTGCTGGGGCTTCAAATCAGGCCCAGTACCAGACCTGACCTTTTAGTCTTCAAAGATGGTGAGCTTCCCTTCCCCCACAGTGCAACAGAGTTACCCAAACCTGAGTTCAAATCACAGCTCTGGCAGTAAAGTGGCACAAATTCTGAGCTAGGGTTCTTCATTCATAGTTTTTTAATTTTTTTTTTTTTTTACTAGACCCGGGGCGTGAACTCAAGTCGTGGAAACTCTGCCTCAGCTCTGATCATCCTAGGCTGCAGCCTCTGGACCCACAGCCAGTTCTCGAACCCTCGGACTCTTGGGCTTGCTGAAAAAAAAAAACCCTCGAGTGGAAAAAAGGCTTCGGTAAATTCCACCTTGCTCTTTTATGCTTATTTTCCTTTGCATGGTGACCATTCTTGGTCAGAACATGGCTGCCTGCAGAGTGAAGGTGACCTGGCATGGGTGAAGGCCTGCTGGTTTTCGGGGGAGCCACAGGCTAACCAGACAGTGAAGGCCCTGAGGACAAATCCCAGTCAGCCCTTTTATGATGAGGGAATGGCGGGAGATCCTGGGACACTCGTTTCCACACTTAGGAAGAGTCGTGGAATGCAATCAATCTCATCCTTGAATGAGTAGTTCCTGCTTGATGTGAGTAGGAAATGATAGGCAAGACTCATGGGGTATCGATTATTTTTAATGAAGAGTTGATGAAACATGACCATAATCATCACAGTCATGAAATGGAGGCATTGGGGAAGATCCAAGAATTTTAGTCTCAAGGTAGATTGGATTCCACCACTGGTCGCCATCCTACTCTATACTAATATGTACTTACTACTTTCAGATTATGAATAGATGACTATTGTGCTCCCCCTTCTATTACCCCCCACCCGTGGGGTTCAATCTCAGGTCCTGGGAATGGCCTAGCTCCTTAGTGGCTCACAGGCTGGTTTGCTTAACATTTGCCTATTTGGCCTGCTAGTTCCTAAGGTCAGATCCCAGCACTGCCAAAAGATGAATCCTGATGTGAGAAGCCAATCGTTGCACCTGTTTTTCTGTCCTGTGAAAGTCCTGGGTCTCAGCTAGGATGCAGTGTGCTATATATGCAACTCTATATTCATGGGAATCAGTTGCCATCCATGTCATCACAGTTATAGCTGTCATCATATGCAATAAAATACAAAATGCATCCATGACTAAGACACACAATAAAAAGAATAACTACACTGAATGCATGATGCATTCCATATCTCTATGTAAAGAGAAATCCTATGTGTAAAGTAGGTGACCATATGATTTTTGCCAGTGCTGGGGCTTCAGTTCAGGCCCTGGGACTAAGCCTGACCTTGTAGTATTCAAAGATGGTGAGCTTCACCTTCCCTCACAGTGCAACAAAGTTACCTAGACCTGAGTTGGAATCTCAGAGGTGGCAGAATAATGGTGAGAATTCTGAGGCAGGGTGTGTTGTTGTTGTTGTTATTATTATTATTATCATTATCATTATCATTATTATTGCCAAGCAAGGGATTTGAACTCAGTTCCTGACAACTCTACCTCAGCTTCGATCACTTTAGGCTGGCGGGCTCCCCTGGGCCCGTAGCCAATCCTGAGATCCTAAGCTCTTACGTTTGCACAAACAAATGACAGAAAAATGACAGAAAAAATGTCGCAGGATGGATTTTTTATATTTTCTTCGTTTGCATGGTGACCATCCTGGGTCTGAATTACACGGCTGCAAAGGGTACTTCACCTTGCATTGGTGAAGGCTAACGGGCGATCAGGGAAGACATAGGCCCATGTGGCAATATAGGCCCTGAGCTTGAATCCTGGTCCTGACACCTACCAGTGGGGGGAGATCCCAAGATGCTTGTTCCTATGCATGGGAATAACAATGAAATGTTAGCAAACTCATGATTGAATGAGAAGTCTCTGCATGCATTGGTCTAGTCCAAAATTAGATGCAATGATGCTAGGAGGATGATTCATCTTAATGAATGGTTTATTAAACATGAAAAGAATACTATTCCTTCAATGGTGGCATAATAAAGACCTAAGAGGTAGTAGGAATGTAGTTGATGTCATTGAATCCTAGGTAGATGTCTCTGGCACTCTGTACAAATATATATTTATTGGTGTTCTACCACCTGTCTACCTATGTATGGTGATTTTGTCCACCCCTGTGGCTCAATCTCAGGGTCTGGAAATTCCCTGGCAGCTTCATTGGCCAGAGGTTGCCATGTTGACACTCCCATTCAAGGTCTGAATAGGGTCTGTCAGGCTGTGAGTTCAGATCCCAGCACTGCCAACAAATGGATCATGGAGTAAGAAGCTGAGTGTGATACCTGTTTTCCTTTTCCCTGAGAGTCCTGGGTGTCACACATGATGGAGAACATATCGACAAATCTAGATACTATGTGATGGGTTGTCATCAATATCATAAATGCAATATGTGTCATCACAGTCAATAAAAAATCTCATATCTGAAATATACTTGGAACTCAAAAAAATTAAATCCCCCAAGAACAAATCCTGAAATAAGTGGGCTAAAGACTTAAAGAGAAATTTCTCTGAAGAGGAAAGAAGCATGGACAATAGACACATGAAGAAACGCTCAACCTCCCTAGCCATAAGAAATGAAAATTAAAAAAACATTGAGATATCACCTCACTCCAATTAGAATGGCTAAAATCAAGAACTCTAATAACAACAGATGCTGGAGGGGATGTGGACAGAAGGGAACCTTACTGCATTGTTGGTGGGAGTGAAAACTTTGTTCAACCACTTTGGAAAGTAGTATGGAGGTTCCTCAAAAGACTACACATAGAACTACCCTATAACCCAGCAATCCACTTTTGGGCATTTACCCAAATGTTTACAAACAAGGCCACACTAAAGCTACCAGCACGACTATGTTTATTGCAGCACTATTTACTATAGCTAAGATATGGAACCAACCCAGATGCCCCTCAGTAGATGAATGGATCAAGAAAATGTGGTATATATACACAATAGAATTCTATGCCTCCATCAGAAAGAATTACATTGCCCCATGTGTTAGGAAATAGAAAGACTTGGAAAAAATTATATTAAGTGAAGTAAGTCAGGTCCAAAGAAACATAGGTCCCATTGTTTCCCTTATTTGCAATATCTAGTATATGTCTGAGTCAAGCAGAAAAGGTCAGATAAGGTGATGTTTGGGAAATGAACCGTAAGATATGTACTCAAATGTTTTTTTTTCTTTCTTGTGATTGTTTCTAATACATTTATAAGATTATTTCTTTGTTGTTTTGTATGTTCCTCCCCCACAGTATAACCCCTGCTTTCACAGTATTTGATGTAGGTGTAATTGGTGGAGGGGAAGGGGAAAAACAAATAGTTTAAATAGGGATACAGGTGGACCCATTGCAACAACGAACTTTACAACTTTGGGGGGGGGAGGAGGAGGCGGGGGAGGAGGCGGATCGGGGAGGACTGTGAGTGGGGGCTGGTAGGAGGATGGGAAGGGATGGGATGGGGAAAAAAATGGAGGAGGCTAAAATGTTAATAAGAAATGTACTTATTATCTTGACCATGTAATTGTAACCCCTCTGTACAGTATTTTCTTTTTCTTTTCTTTTTCTTTTTTTTTTTTGGCCGGTAATGGGGCCTGAACTCTGTGTCTGGGTGCTGTCACTCAGCTCCTCAGCTCAAGGCTAGCGCTCTACCACTGGAGCCATAGCGCCACTTCTGGCTTTTTCTGTTTATGTGGTGCTGAGGAATGGAACCCAGGGCCTCATGCTTGCAAGGCATGCACTCTACCGCTGAACTACCTTCCCAGCCCATGTACGGTATTTTCAAAATAAAAAAAATGGAAAATAAATGAATAAAACAAAAATGCAATAAATAACCACAACAAACAGGATATGGACTGACCATCTATAGGTAAGTACAAATCCTACCTTTACAATGTATATAAATAGAATGTTTCCTGGGTGGGTACTTTAATTCATGCCTAAGGACCAGGCCTTACTTTCTTGTCTTCAAGCATGGTGAGCTTCCTCTTTGTCCACAGTGCTTCAGAGTTACCCAGGCCTTAATTTCAAATTCAAAGGTAGGAGAAACAGCGTGAATTGCCAGCCAGGGAGCTATTTTTTTTTTTTTTTGCTTTTATTGCAAAACATGGTCTTGAACTCAGGTCATGGCAACAGTGCCTCAGCATTCATCACCATAGGCTGGGGTGCAGCCGCTGGAAACACAGTCTATCTTGAGATCTTAGAACTTCAGGCCTTGTGCCGGGGGGTGGGGGGAGGGAGGAAGGGGGATGCACAGAAAAAAAGTGTCGGGATGGCATTTTTACATTTTCTTCTTTTGCATGGCCATCTGGGTCTGAGTGATCCGGCTCCAAAGGATACTTCAACTTGCATTGCTGAAGGCTTGCAGGCTTCTGGGGAAGCCATAATCCCCAACAATGATTAGCCAGGCACCATTGGCTTTCACCAGTCCTCCTTGATACTTAGAAGGCTGTAATAGGAGGATTATGGTCAAAGTCACGCTAGGCAGGGAAGTCCTTGAGACCCCTGTCAATGCCAACAAAGCCAGAAGTAGAGCTGTGTGGCTCCAGTGGTAGAGGGCTAATCTTGAGCAAGAACAACTTCTGGACTGGGCCCAGACCCTGAGTTCAAGTTCCAGGACTGACAACAAACAGACATACACAACAATCTGTGCAGCCATCTGGCTAAAGCAGGTCTCCCTCTTGTCCCCAACTGGATTGGACATAGTTTTCTGGTAAAGGGGCTGCTGTCATCTTGACTCCATCCATTCTGTATGCATCACAGGATTCCAGGAACACCCCCATTCTTTATGGTTCTTTAGGATCAATGAGATACAAGAATAGTGGCCAAGCCCACATTCCATGCTTCCCAGTAGCACCTGGATTCCCTCTGTTGGTTGACACCACTACCAGCAGTTGAGGAAGGTAGAGGTGGCTGAGTGGTGAGCAAGAGACTCCAGGTGACTTTGAGGTAGAGTGGGAAATGATGTCCTAGTCGGTGAGTGGGAGAAGAGAGGATTTCCTAGAGCCTGGGGACTTGGCCAGCCCAACTTTCCTGTCCCAGCTCTCAGATGTCTGAAACAATAAGACTCAATGAGAGAACTGTGGGCAAGAAACTGCCACAAGAACACCAGCAGTATCCTCCCAACAGACCTGAAACATTCAAGAAAACAAAGAACACAAAAAACGGAGGGATCCCCAAGACAAACACAACTGGGGAGCCGGACTATCAGGAGAGTCTGGCCAAAGGTGATGCTGACCATGGGCCTGCCCTGCCTTTGGATATAGTCAGAGCCACCAGGGTACAGAGAGTCAAGGGTCCCAATACCACCAAGGATCCACAGAGGTGCTACCCCCATGTGGTGCCCACCCTGGACCACAGAAAAGAAGAAACCAGGCACTCTTTGCCAAGATCCAACTACTGAAGCAGGGAAAGACAGACCCACAGGATCAATGGAAGTAAGAGAGGGAGAAGATAGCCCAGATACATGCAGCACCAAAAATGGAGGTAGAGATCCACAAGGCACCCATACAGCGGTTGGTTTCAGCAGAAAGCGATTTACAATGTGCACTGGCCCAAGTGCAGCAGGCCACTGATGACAGAGAAAGGGAGCACGAAGCTGTCACAAGCTGCCTGCAAGCTACAGAGTGGCATGTGGCAGAGCTGGAGATAGCAGCTTCTGCGGTCACTGTTGCAAAGAAGGAGACCAAAATGTTCTTCGAACAGCTGAATGATGTGAACCTTCAGCTCGAGGAAAAGACCAGAAGCTTCGATGACCTGGAGCAAGTGAACACAGAGTTGCAGGAGAAGCTGGAAGTGCTGTGGATACAGAGGAGCAACATGAAGGAGAGAATATGCAAGTTCCAACAAGTGCTGGAGGGGCGTGAGATACTGAAGAGACTACTGGACAAGCTGAGCTGGATGGTGACCACAGCTTATCTGGAGAGAGACACCTTCATTGAGGACCTGAGCATTGATACGTCCGCACGGAAGGAGGAGGCATGATGGCTGACCCAATGTCTGAACCAACTGACAGAGGAGAAGGAATGAGGGGCAAGGCATGTGTTGGACCTAGGGAATGAGATGTGGAAACTGAGAAGGAAGCTCATAAAGCCCAGCCCCCGCGGGACCATCTCAGGCCTAGTGGCATCTGCAAGCCCAGGCCTACAGCAAGGAGATGGAGTTGAAAAACCTGGAGGAACAACTTCAAATCCAGGTCCAGGAAAACCAGTCTCTGTCTTCAGAACGTGGAGCAGCAGGAGCAACTGCAGAGACTGGAGGAGAAAGACTAGGATCAGCAGGAAATCCCTGAGACCCCACGATGTGCATGTGTGTGGGATGGACAACCTGAGGAAAAGCTGGCCCTGCTGTGGGACGCTCTCCACAGGGTGAGCAGTGAGAAGGAGGAGCTTGCCAGCATCCTGGACTCAGAGCAGCAGATGAAGAAACATCTGCGGGAACAGTAGGACTGCTCAGAGGAAAAGATAGAGAAATGGATAGTGGTGGCTGAGAGAGAGAGCCAAGAGGCTCAGGAGCAGCAGGAGCAGTCCCTGGGCCAGTGCAGGAGTTCAGAACCTCCTGTGAATGGCACATCGCCTCCAATGAGTGGCTGTGCTCTGAGAAGGAGGCCCTGCAGCAGCACTTAGAGAGGCAGACCCAGCTGCTGGAGCAGCTGAAGCAAGTGAAGGGCTCAACAAACTGGAGGGACCAGGTGATGTCCCCGAAGAGGCAGGACACTCTCAAGTGCCTGGAAGCCACTAGATCACAGGAGGAGTGCCTGCAGTCCCAGATGAGCTTCCTGACTTTCCCTGGGGAAGGGGAAGGCATGAGCCCTGGAGAAGCAAAAGGTAAGGAGGCAATTCCCTCCACCCCCCCCCCATGTAACCATCACAGAGGATGGAGATGTTCCCCAGACCAAGAGTGACATGGCTCTGAGAGTGCTCTTGGAGGATGAGATCCACAGGGGGAAACTCCTGCAACAAGAATGGTGGGCCAGCTGCAGGCACCCCTTGGCCGACCCAGCAGCTCAGTGCCAGACTGAGCTGGAGCCACAGGCCCTCAACCCCATGAGCTGCCACCACAGCATGCGTGGGGATGGGAAATGGGACACAAGGGCATCTGAGAAGAAAATGTGCTTCGTCCATGACCTGCCTGATGAGGTGGACTTCCAGAGTCCAGCAGGTGAGCTCCACCATTGATGCAGCCAGTTGTCGGCACACATCCAAACCATGGAGGAGTCCCTCATGGTGTGTAAAGAGCAGATGTTGGTCCTGAATGAGCTGTGTTGGGAGAAAGCTCAGTGCATGCACTGGCTGTCGCAGGAAAAGACGGAGAAGAGGAGAGTGCTGCGGGATCTGCTGTCACTCCTAGCAAGGGAAGGCACAGACAACAGTCTCCAGATGCCAACACAGGCTGAACCCCCCCCCCCACCAACACTGAATCAGATGCCTCAGGACGTGTGGTGGGTGAAATGAGGGAGGATCAGAAAGGTTTTGAAGAATTGCCACATGAAGATAGCATGGAAACTGCCAGAGGAGAGGTCAGGGTTCCCGACCCCATAGTGGACTCCCACAAGGAGCACCTCCTGCCCTAGATGCCCCACATCCAGATACGTCCACAGCTCCCAGTCTCAGGGGAGGAGTGCTCCACTTTCTCCTGTAGACTGATGTGGATGATGATGCTCTGTGTGATATACTGACTCTCAAAAGCCTTGGCAGCCCCTAGATGTAGGTTGCCAAGTGGCTTTCTCTGAGGCCTCCATACGCCAGGTGTCAGGAAGGTTAAACTGGGGGTCAGGTAGGGCAGAGGCTGCAGGGAGTTGTCCCAAACTTAAGGGATATATAATGGCCCATTGGTGGCCAGGAAAGAGACCATGTTATACTTATCACATAGAATAAATTGTTTTCAAAGCAAAAAAAAAAAAGCCTAAAAACAAAGATTTGTTCTTCTAACCCTGAGCCTTGAACTCAGGGCCTGGCCACTCTCCCTGAGCTCTTTTTGATGAAGGCTGGCCCCACCTCCCCTTCCAACTTTTTTCTGTGTGGAATAGAACCCAGGGCTTCAGGCATGCAAGGCGAACACTCTACCACTAAGCCACATTCTCAGGATGATTCTTCCCCCTCCCAAACCCATATGGCCATTCCTCAGATCAATAGAAAGTAGGGGCTAGGATGAATATGAAGCACAAGTCTGGTTCACATCAAAATATTCCCCCGCCCCCTTTTCCCACACCCTTAGTTGAAGTTTCTCTTCTACCATTGAGGGATGAGAGAGGGAGAGGGGAGTCCCAAGAGAGTACCAACAACAGTGGCCCCCTGAGTCCCACATCCTCCCCCACTCAAGTGATCCTCCAGATTCTGATCTTATCTGACTCAATGTGAAGTCTACACTGTCTCCCCACCACTGCAAGGCTCAAGATGAAATAAAGGTCAGCCATGGCCTCAGCCCACACCCAAGGTGGAAGCTCCTAGTCCCAGACCTACTTCCATGTCTGACTGCCCCTAGTTAGGCCAGACCCACCACTCACCACTATGTTGGTGGTGATGACCTCATGGATGGATTCCAGGAAGAAGGTCTATGGCAAAGAGCAGAAGCAGCAGGGTGAGCAGGACAGAAGGAGGTGGGGTGATTGCTCTGGGATCTTCCTTGGAGCCCTCCCATCCAGCCAGATCCATGGTGACCCAAAGCACAGACAAGGCCAGGGGGTGAGACAAGATGGAGGAGCACAGGACTAAAGGAGGTACTGCTTTGTCTTGGAGGACTTGATTAATTCCAATTATAATTAATTCCAATTATATATGGCCCATGCCAATCCCAAAGACATCATGTAATGCCTCTCTTTGTTGTTGGCCGAGAGCACTGTCCCTGAGCTCTTTTTCTAAAGGCTGGCACTCTATCACTTGAGCCACAAATGCCAATTTTTTTTCTGATGGTTCATCGATAAGAGTCTCATACACTGTCCTGCCCAGACTGGCTTGGCACTGTGATCCTCTAGATCTCAGCTTCTGGCGTAGCTAGGATGACAGGCATGCTCCACCAGTGCCCAGTATGTGATACCTTTTGAAGGCATCTTGGCGAGTCTGTAAAGGAGCCCCAAAGGGCCTGGATAGACCATGACCCAATCAAGGAGCTGGGATGGGGGAAGGTTGACCTTCTAGCCATTCTGTTCCCGCAAAAGTGAAGATGCCAGGTGATTTTGTATGCACCAAACACCTAGGCCAGCAGCCACCAGGCTTAGTGGGGGAAAAGCAGAGAATACCCAAAGACTGCAGTGTAGAAATCTCTGATTTTGCATGCATGTGGTGTGTGTGTGTGTGTGCGTGTGTGTGTGTGTGTGTGTGTGTGTGTGTGTGTGTGTGTGTGTGTGTGTGTGTGTGTGTGTACACTAAGGGACTAGGCTCTATTCTTGAGTTTTCTTGCTCAAGGCTAGTGCTGTGCCACTTGAGCCACAGCCCCACTTGCTTTTCGATTGTTAATTGTAGGTAAGAGTCTCAAGGACTTTCCTGTCCAGGGTGGCTTTGAAGCATGATGGAGGCCCTAGGAAAGCAAGAGTAAACAAAACTTGCAGGTACAATCCCTATGGTGGGCTACTCTTGCCGCCTGGTGGCCACACACAGAACATGTAGCCAGGTGCCATCATCCTCTAGAGTTCAATTTGGGTAAGTGACCAGAGTCAAGCTGACCTTTGCTCACCCTGATTGCTGATGCCAGAGCAGGTCTGTTCCACCCTAGGCCAAGAGAGCTCCAGGAGGTCTGACTTTCTAGGGACACAAGGAAGGGAGAGGTCAGCTCTAGGCTGAGCTAAGTGCCTTTGCCCACAGATACCCCAACTTGGCCTTACTTATCACCATAAGACCTGTCAAAGAACAACCCAAAAAAACAAAATTGGAGCTGTGACTCCAAGTTGTAGAGCTCTAGCATTGAACCAAAGAGCTCAGGGACAGGACCCACAAGCTTTGAGTTCTAGACCTCCAGCTGACCTTCCCCCATAAAACACAGGTTGTCTAAATGTGAACTAGTACGATGTGTGAAGTGTTTCTGAAGAATGGTGATACTGAAGAAATCACCCTAAAATGACAGCTGAACTTCTGACATACAGCTATGTGCTGAGTCCTTCACAGGGTGCTATTTACTGGGTCCTTCCCTCATGGGAGTTATGTGCTGAGTCCTCAAAAAGTGCTGTTTGCTGAGTCATCCCAAGGGTGCTATGTGCTGAGTCCCTGAGAAGAGTGGGCCATCTTGAGTTGTTCAAAGGGTGCTGTGTTCTCAGTCCATTACACAACATACTGTATGCTGAGTCCTTCAAAAGGTGTAGTGTGCTAATGTATCACAAAGGGTCCTGCTATGTACTGAGCTCTTGCAAAGGGAGGGATGAGGTGAGTTTTTTGAGTGCTGTGTGCCGAGTCCTTTACACAGGGTGCTCTGTACTGTCCTTCAAATGGTGCTGTGTGCTGAGTCCTTCCACAGTGTGGTACGTGCTGAGTCCTTCAAAATTGTTCTGTGTGCTGAGTTTTTCGAAGGATGCTGTGCACTGGGCGTTTTACACAGTGTGCTTCAACACAGGGTGTGATGAGTCCCTGGGAAAGCGTGCTATGTGCTGAGTTTTTCAAAGTGTGCCATGCACTGAGTCCTTTACACTGTGGGTTATGGACTCCCTCCTTCAAAGAGTACTGTGTGCTGAGTGCTCTACCCAGCATACTACATGCTGAGTCCTTCAAAGGGAGCTGTGTGCTGAGTGATTTACACAGGGTGCTTTGTGCTGATTTTGGAAGTGTGCTGTGTGCTGAATCATCCCAAAGGGTGCTATGTTCTGAGTCCTTGAGAGGTGGTTATCCCCAACACACACACAACACACACACACACACACACACACACACACACACACACACACACCAACACAAACAAACACACATACATACCAGTGTCACCATGCAACTGCTTGGTGTGTGGATTGGAGGGGGATGGAGGAGAGTCTTCTCCAGCGGTGGGGCTGAGGGGAGATTGGATGCCCTGGGCCTGTACTGGGGGTGGGGTGTAGTGCTGAGCTGAGGTAAGGCTGCAATTGCCATGGTCTAGAAGCCTCAGGGCCCAGTCAGGGCTGCAATTGTGGCCAGGGGTGGGGGGTGGTACCCAGGGGAGGATGGGGGGGCGCAGGAGCTCTCTTTGTTGGCAGCAATGGCCAGGGTCCCAAGGGGGCAGGGGTGTGTGCGCAGAAGGGGCGGGGTGGCCCAGGAGAGGAGTGTGGGGCCGAGATAGAGCTGGGAGAAGAGCGAGCACAAGCAGAAGCACCAGTGGAAAGGGCTTCAGTGGCTGGCGGCTGCTCCCATCATAGCATGGGTCCTGGCCAGGAGTACACAGCACGGGGAGCTGCAAGGCAGGCACATAGCCACAAGCAGCCCCTGGGAGGCGCCCAGCCATGGTGGCCCTGAGTCTGAGGTCCCTCTGTGAGGAACACAACAGAGGCAGTGGCAGCTGAGGCGGCGGCTGCCACAGGTTAGGAGGCCGCTGAGGCTGCGGTGGTGGCTGAGGAGGAGCAGAGGCTGCGCGCAGCAACATGGTGCTGCTGGCTCAAACCTCCGGAGTCTCTAGCAGTCACCTGGTTGAGCTGGTGCACCCTTGGCCTGCTTGTGGCCCTGACTTGGTTCCAGCCCTGGTCCTCAGACTCCCGGTGCGCACCCAGAGTCGCAGCCTACAGCTTTTCCCAGCAGCACACTTGAGTGGCTGACCTGTGCTCCTGCACCCCACAACTCCCCCTCCCCCATAAACTCCACCCTGCACTCTACCCTTATTCCTCACACTCAGGGACCTGGACCTTGCCTCTCACCTCCCCCTCCAGTCCTGCCTGCACCTCCCCTGTGCCCCACAGTCTGTTCTGGCTCTGCCACAAGTGCACCCCAGGGGTGGGGTTTGGAGGTGGGTGTCCACCCGGGGACCATTCTCATCCCTAGTGGCCAGTGTCCCAGGAAAAGGGGACCTGCAGGGATGGGGAAGAGGGGGCACCACAGAGCCCTTGACCTGGAGCAGTGGGAGCCACACAGCTGTGCTTCTGCATCCTTCCTCTCCCTGGTGGGAACCTGGTGGCTTTAGTCAGAGGTTGGGAGATGCACCACACACCTGCCTTCTCAGTTCTTTTCCCTTTTGCTGGGTGTTGGATGCAGAAGATAGAACCCCTTGCTGTGTGAGCCCTTGTCTTCTGTGCTCAGTCACCCTTTCACCTGAGGACATTCCCAGAATAGCCCACTAGAGAGGTGAGAGCACTGGGGTCAGATAGAAGGTGGATATTTGGGAGAAAAACATACCTGCCCTGACATACATATGCCCGGCCTGTACCCCAAACCCCAGTTGTCAACAGTTCTGACTGGGTGATCACATTTCCCAGCTCTGCCAGCTTCTGCTAGTGCTCCCAGTCCATCTGGTCTCCTTGTCCTCCCCAAGAATCTGCCAAGTCGCCCAGAAGTATGTAGGCTGGAAGTAGGGAGTCCAACCATGTATATAGCCTTTAGGACCCCATTAAAGTCCCCAACAACGCCCCCACCCCAGGTCAGACACTTCTCTGGAGGCACCATGACCCCCAGCTTTGTTTTCTGTCCAGGCTCTGAGGAGCCACGTGTCTCCATACTTCTTCGCCCAGAGTCCTAGCCTAGGGTTTTGGTGAATGGGGAGTCAAGTTGGTTGTTCCCAAGGGGAAGGGTCTGGCCCTGGAGAAAGATCGAATCAGGGTGGTTCTGTGTTATTAGAGCATTGTTCCCCTTGGGTGAGATCCTCTGGTTCTGACAAGGGAACACCTGTGCTCCAGCTAGTACATTGCCCAGATGAGAAACCCACAAACTCAGGAGAGACACTGCTCTGAATCTGTGTGTGTGTGTGTGTGTGTGTGTGTGTGTGTGTGTGTGTGTGTGTGTGTGTGTGTGTGTGTGCGTGTGTGTGTGTGTGTGTGTGTGCGAGAGAGAGAGAGAGAGGAGAGAGAGAGTGATCATCTTTCTCATTGTACACTCACCATGTCTGAAAAGAGCAAAAGCATTTTATTTGTGTGTATGTGTGTATTTGTTATTCTTTTTTCATTAATGCCCAGTATGACTCCAGCCATAATTTTTGTTTTCTCTTTCACTGTTTCATGGCTCCTTTAGGGAAGGTTTCATTAGATGTTCCTTCCCACCTCTTTCTTCCCCTTTCCTGCAGCCCATAGTAGCTGCTGGGCCTGCGTGGGTCTCCCCTAGGAGGCCTGTGTGAACCACAGACCAGAGTGGATACCTGCCCTTCTGTCTTCAGCCAGAAGGCTCATGAGGCTACTGTGACCACAGCTGCATTCTTCCAGCCAGCCAGTCTGCTCTGGTGTGTATAGTTGGAGCTAATTCAAGTTTAGGAATGTGTCTGCCAAACATAAATAGGAAACGAAATGGGGGGAGTAGGGCAGGGGCTGGGAATTGATGAACCGTGTGACATGGCAGATAGTTCACCACGTCCGAGGATAAGAGGGGAATCATACCCAAGGCATTGAAGGTGTCCATGGACATTTGGGCAGGGGTCTCCGGGTCCCCAATGGTGGTATGGATTCCCTTCAGGGGCAGTGCACTGGTGGGTAGTCCTCCCTGGAATCCTGGAGACTCCAATGTGTGTCCCTCCTGGGCTGTTTCTAGCTGGGCAATAGTAGGCAAGTGTGTTCCATGGCTGGAGCCTGCTTGGGATCAGGACATGGCAGGTAGCTAAGGCTCTCTGTATGTCATTTTCTGTAACCTGCTATAGGCTGTCTGGAAGGAAAAGGGGACTACTGACTTTGGAACCCTTTAAGTTTGATTGGGACATGTGAAATGCCAGCTTTTCCAGGGTTTCTTCCTTGAAGTTGGCAATTTCTACTAATGCTTGGGATTCTGGGTCAAATTAGATGGACCATTTCAGCCACCAAACAATGACGTTCAGACAGTACAAGCAGAGTTCCCAAGCCACATGGTCTCCTGCTGTGAACGTTGTGCCTTGACTGCCTTTCTCTGGCAGCTGCCGATTCTCCTCTGGCTCTCTCTAGGGTGATCACTACAGTAGAGGATGTCGTAGGGAGCAGAGATTGTGACCTCACCATCTGCAGCCTACTAGCTGTGAGTAGAGACAATTCCCAGGAACTGTACTGGACTCTGGGAGATTCAGAGACCTGGGATGCCTCAGGGGTCCTATCTCTGGAACATGAAACTTGGGGGCCAGATATGGTGGACCATCCTGTCTGGCCCCAGGGAGTGGAGAGGAGGCCCCTTGAGCCAGGCTTTTGCCTCTCGGCAATCTTGTTCACAGCTGAGTGGGGAATTGAGTACCACACAGCTGGTCAGTGGCTGGACAGAGATCTTTCAGAAGATAGGCATCCCAGAGGCCCCAGAATACAGTGAGGACATCATGGCTCACGTCCTTGGAACCAAAACAGTTAAGTGTGGTCCACCAGAAGGGTGGGAAGAGGGTGGAGGGAGAACTGTTGGAGAGCTACATCCGGATTTACCCCCACCCAGAATGCTTACCTGAATTAGATGGGACTTTTCTGTAGTATTGTCATAGACAGATGCTCATTTATCCAACAAACCATTACAGTGTGTGCCAGGTCCTGGGGGGGGGGAAGGGGTGGGAGTCATACATGATGAAAGGTTCCAGTGCTGTTTCCACACACATGAAGAAATCTTGGTTTGAGCTGTATGTTGGTGCCTCACACCTGTCATCCTAGCTACTTAGGAGGCTGAGATAGGAGGATTGAGGCTTAAGGTCCAGGCAGAAAATCCTGTAATACTCTTATCTCCAACTAACTACCAAAAAGAAAATGCCAGAAGTAGGCTCAAGCTGTAGACTGTTGGCCTTGAGTACAAAGGCTCAGAGAAAGCAATCAAGCTCTGAGTTCAAGCCCAGGAGTGACACAAAGAAAGGAAGGACAAAGAGAGGAGGGAAGGATGGAGGGAGAAAAGGAGGGAAGGAAGGAAGAAAGGAGCGTGTAAGCCTTGGTTTGGAGTCCCTGGATCAAGGGAGCCAACCATTCACAATCTCTGTGGGGACAGTTTCAGAGCCTAAAGCTTGTATGTACGACCAAGCCACTGACCCGTTCATGACATCAGCAACTCCATGACATCCAAGATCTGAGTGGTCACTGACTGCAGAGGGAAACAGACTCGGGTAGACCCTAGAGCTCAGGGTGGGTCACAGAATTTCAGTCTACCCTGGCTCAAGGAGTTTATTTTCTGGTCAGATAAGAAGAAACTGTCCAAGGGCTAGGGAAGTATAGGGTGAGGGAGTGTCAAGAGGGTTGTGGTAAGGGATAAGCAGGAAGATGAAGAGAGAGGACAATCTCAGATCAAGTGTGTCAGGCCATGGGAGCCATGACCTCATCTGACAACCTAGACCATCAGTGATAGAGCCTTCAACCCAGCCACATGCCTATTAATACTCCTGGTACTCTGGGTTCACCGTTGACGACCTGGATGTCATCTGCTGCAGGATGCCTGTGCAGTACATCCTTGGGGACTGGGACTTTTGCTGGCTCAATCTGAAGATGACACCCCCAGTGATCATTCCTCGACTAGAGACAGAGGTAAGCGTGCTACTAGAACAGGACACCCAGGGAATGAGGGTGAGAGTCAGACCCGTGCTGCCCCCAGACTTCCTCTAGGGGACTCTAGGGCCCCATTACTGCCATCCTCAGAAGTAGAGGTGGGTCTCTTTGCTGGCTCAGCCTTTAGTCTAGATGGCAGATTGGGATTCAGAGAGGGCGGACTGAAGGTCGAGGCTAGTGGGAAAACCAGAGCCAGTGGGCTCGGAGCAGGGTTGTTTCTTTGAGGATACTCACAACCCAAGAACATTCCTGGGATGGATGGGCCCTTTTCTCCTCCCTGAGAGAGAGGGACCTAGAGCCTCCAGTCTGCATCCCTTGGATGAGAAATCACTTCATTCCCATATCCTGTGGTTGGATAACTAGACCTCACCTGACTGGCCAGTGTCAAGGCAGGAGAGTGAGAGATCTTGAGTCCTTGATGAGGTCATGGGATCCTCAGTATGAGAATGTACTTGAACATCCTGAATTGGTGCATGGTCAGTCCCATCTAAGACTGCCATGACCTAGGACATAGAATCGAGAGACTCAGAGCAGGATGGGATCTAGTCTGTGAGTGTTGAGTATTATGTGTGCCCTTTGAGCTCCCCTGTGCTCACCTGCTTCCTTTTCTTGGGTGGGTCTATGCTAGAAAAAGCTTAAAACTAGGGCCTGGGTACCATCCCTTGTTTCATGCTCAAAACTAGCACTCTACCATTTGAGCCACAGCTCCACTTGCAAAGTTTTTGGGTGTTTAATTGGAGATAAGAGTTCTCAATGACTTTGCTGCCAAGGGTGCATCCAACTGCAGTCCTCAGATCTCAGTCTCCTGAGGGGATAGGATGACAGGCATGGAAAAGCATCTTTGGCTGGTTGCCAATGGCTCATGGCTATCATCCTACGTACTCAGGAGCTGAGATCTTAGGATCATGGTTCAAAGCCAGCTTGGGCAGGAAAGACTCTCAGATTCTTCTCTCCAATAAAGGACCAGAAAACTGGAAGTGGTGCTGTGGCACAAGTAGTACAGTGCTGGACTTGAGCTGAAGAGCTCAGGGATAGCACCCAGGCCCAGAGTTCAAACCCCACAACCAACAAAAAGAAAGAAAGTAAAACATCTTCCCCTGCAAAGGACGGTGGAGGTGTGTTTGTGTGTGTGGGGGGGGGGGTGGTTGTCAATATTTAGCACCCCACTCAGTTATCGTTTTAGAGGGATTGTCAAAATCTCTTAGTCCATGGCAGCCGATTCTTGACCACAGGTGAAGCTCTGGGTTGGATGTCGATCATCGGACCTCAGTTTCCTCACGTGACAGTTGTGAGGAAACAAGGGATTAATACAGAGGGCTCCCTAGAGCTGGGCTAAGCACAGAGGGAGCGGATGTCTGATATGGTTCTCAAAAATTCTGTGAGAATATGACAGGAAGTTATCCAGAAAGGGCTCAGATGGGGTCTGTTATTATCATGCAACAGGTGTAGGATTATGAAACAAAATATGGCTGTCTTTCATCATTAACCTATCCCCATGAGGAAGGGGATCCTTCACTGTATTCAGTCTTGCAGCTGGGGAAAATGAGGCATTGCGAAGCCAGGTGACCTACTCATGACGTCCAGCTGACAGGAAGCTCAGCCTGACTTCTCTGCCATACTTCCTAGGACAGTGAGTGTTATTCAGTCCACTTCTTGTGGTGGGACTTCCACTTTTTCATTTTTGAGGCTTGAATTTGAGGCCTGGATGCTGTGCCTGAGCTCCTTAGATCAAGGCTAGCACTCTACCACATGAGTCACAGCATCACTTCCGGCTTTCTGTTGGTTCTTTGAATATAAGAGTCTCACAGACATTCCGGTCTGGGCTAGCTGTGAACCATGATCTTCATATCTCAGCCTCCTGTGTAGTTACAATTATAGGTCTGAGCCAACAGCACCTGGCTTAAGTGTAATTCTGGCCCTCTCTTCCTCTTTTTCTCTCTTTTTCTCTCATCCCCTCCTCCCCCCTCTCCTCTCTCCCTCTCTTTTTCTCTCCCCCCTCTTTCCCACTCTCTCTATCCATCTCTCTTTCTCTTTCAGGAACTGGTTAAATAGGTGCTGGAAGAGGTGGCCCAGCATCCCCATGTGGCTGGAACCCAAGGTTGCCCTCTCATTCTGGAGGTGGGCTGAGGGTCAGGAGCTGTTTCGCTCAGCCTATTGAACTAGCTTCATGAGGTAAACCCCTCTATGCCCCAGCTAGACTGTGATGACTATTCATTTTCCATCCCTTGAGTCCTTCCTCACATCCCTCTGCTACACCGTTGAAGGAAAGTTGATGAGGAGATGTTGCCTTGTCCCCCTGCCCAGCATGATCCCGGGACTCTGACCCATACCCCCACCTATCTGGTCAGGGCCTGGCTATAAGACAATAAAACACTGCGTGTCTACTACCCTTTGCTGGCGAGTGTAGTTTTGGTTAGGGGGTTGGGGTGCAGAGGAAAGACCCCAGACCTGACACCTCCTGGAGGACATTTGTTCTTGTGACAGAGCCAAGTCATTGCTATGGATAAGGAGGAAGCCGCATCAGACTGACCCAGAACAATGCTCAAAGATAGGTAGGCTGTTGAAGTATCAAACCCACTCATGTCTGCTTCGTACTCCCAACAAGGAGGTGTAGTGTGGGTGGCCCAGCCCTGGCCTAAGGGATTATAAATGGATGGTGGTGATCAGAGGCTCATGGCTCCCATCCATCATCCTTGCTGTTCAGGAGGCTGAGGTATGATGGTCATGACTCAGAGTCAGGCCGGGCAGGAAAGTCCAGGAGATTCTTATCTTCCATAAACTACATCCCTCCCCAAACCCACACACAAGCCAGATGTGCTGTGGTTCAAGTAGTAGAGCCTCAGCCTTGAACAAAAGAAGCTAAGGGATAACACCCAGACCCTGAATCCAAGTCCTAAGACTAACATAATCATAAAATAAATGAACAGTGTACAACTTTTATCTGACTACCAAGAAAGATGGATACATTTTTCTGCTGTACTTGTAGCCAAAGGTAAGGGGCTTCCCTTGATGTGCCCCTAAAACTCTCCTCTCCTTTATCTGTCCAGGCTTAGGTTGCAGGACAGAATTCAGATCATCCCCTGGATGTGACCTTAGCTACCCTCCCCCAACCACCTTCTTTGGGGTCAGGATTCTGGATGCACTCCCTGCTGGGAGGATGAGGCACCACAGAGATGAGGGTAGGTATCCTGGACGCTTATACACACACACACACACACACACACACACACACACACACACACACTCACACACACACACACACACACCCATACACACAAAAACACAAATACCCCTAAGCCAACTCAGACCAGCCTTTTCCAAAGACACTTTATCTCCTTGGATTAACTGAACTAAGAGAGAATTTTGATCCCCTGTAACTGATTATTTAAACTTGGGCTTGCTAGATGACAGGAGATAAACAGGAGCAAAAAAAAAAAAAGCCTTTGGTGCCCATCACCTGGTGCTCAGGCTCATGCCTGTCATCCTGGCTACTCCAGATGCTGAGATCTGAGGATCACAGTTTGAAGCCAGCCATAAGCTGGAAAGCCCATGAAACTCTACTCTCCATGGAACCACCAAAAAGCTAGAGGTGGAGTTGTGGCTCAAGTGGTAGAGCACCAGCCTTGAACAATAAAACTCAGAGAGCAACTCCCAGATCCTCAGTTCAAGCCCACACAAAGAAATGGCCCCATCTTGTTGCCCAAACATTGCCAGGGCCTCAAGCCCCCTCTCATGGGGTGTGATACAACACCTGTCCCTGGGCGGTGTATCAGGGCCTTCAGAAATCCGGTGGTGGAATCCAGGCCTTCCCCTTTATGCACTGTCAACCCACACTGGCTGGAAGGCAGAGCCAGAAAAGGCCGGAAGCCTGCAGAGTGGAGAGGCTCCAGCTCTGCCAAGGTGATCAGAATGGTCTTTTTGGAGGCAGCACTTGAAAAGGGGGTCTTGCTTAACAAGGAGGATCTGACAGGAAGCACAGAGAACAAAGGTGCTGAATATGATGGACAACACAGCAGAGCGTGTTCATTTCAAGCCAGGGCTGCTGGTGCGAGACTCGGTATAGATGTGTGACTTGGTATAGATGTGTGCGACTGTCCCTATACAGGTCTGAGGGGTCATAGAAGAACAGCTATCCAGGGCTGAGATTGTGTCTTAGAGGTAGAGGGCTCACCTAGCATGAAAGAAAGCACGGATTGGATTCCTAGGTCCTGCATACACAGAAAAAGGTGGAAGTGGCCCGTGGCTCAGGTGAAAGAGTGCTCCCCTAGAGACAAAGAAAGTCGGGGACAGCACTAGGGCCCCAATGTCAGGCCCCAGGGCTGTCACCATAAAACAGTTCTCCCAGGACCTTGGTGACAGGTGGTTGGCTATGCCCTGAAGCTCTCAGTAGATCCATCCATGCTTTGTGTCTCCTTTGACAGAGGGGAGCTGGATACTCCTCCTGCCCTGGGCACCCCTGGGCCCCGTTATCAGCAACCCTCCCAACGTCTTCCACTAGGACATGGAGCAGCTGGCACCAGAGGTCCTCAGGTATTGGTTGGGTGGGGCAGGGGGACATAGGTCAGGCGCCAGAACTCCTAGTGGGTCTGATCTGCCCTGGAAGACCAGGCAATCTGGAGGAGGCAGATGGGAGCTTAGAGAGGGCTAGTGATGTGGAGGGGGCCCTTTAATCCCCATGGCCCCACCCAGATTCTGAGACTCCCTTGGCTGTCCTTGAGGGAGGTAGAGGGGTGTCTAGGTGGTAGCTTCTAGAGGAGGACTAGGTGGAAATTCTGAAGGACTAGACACCTTAAGCCATGAGCTGGTGGCTCATGCCTGTCATCCCACACCTGTCATCCTGGCCACTCAGGAGGCTGAGATCCAGAGGATCTCATTTCCCAGCCCAGGCAGGAAAGTCCCTCCATAGCTTCATCTCCAAACTCCAACCGGAAGTGGCACTGTGGCTGAAGTGGTAGAGCACTGGCCTTGAGGAAAATTAGACATCAGGGACAGTACCCAAGCCCTGAGTTCAAGCCCCTCAACCAAAAAAAAAAAAAAAAAAAAAAAAAACCAAAAAACCAAACAATAAAGAAAGACACCCCTTCCTTGCTTGCAAGAGATGGTGAAGTAGCAGGGTTTCTGTGGTTGTGAGACCAGATGCTGACCTCACAGTACAGACATTTCTAATAAGTCCCCAGCTTTACCCCAGTGTGAAGCCAAAGCAGGGTGGGTGGTGCCTTACCAAGAACTCCAGAGGTTATGGCTATGGCATGCAGGGAGTGGGTGAATGGGACCTGGGTTGGAATGGTAGTGTCAATTATATGCTCTCCATCCATGGAAGAATGGTTTTGGATGCTGGTGACAAAGTCTGAAGTGTAGGGTTACATTGGGTTTGTGTCTTGATGAGTTGGGTTTTCCCTTGGTATAAGAAGGTGGCTGCAGAGGAGGCTACAATGCTTGATAAGAAATGTACTCCTTTTATGGCTAGGGAGGTTGAGCATTTCTTCATGTGTCTATTGGCCATGCTTTTCTTCTTTAGAGAAGTTTCTCTTTAAGTCTTTAACCCACTTATTTATTGGACAGTTGTTTCTTTGAGGATTTGTTGTTGGGGGATCTAATTTTTTGAGTTCCAAGTATATTTTAGATATGAGACCCTTGTCCATTGTATGGATAGTGAAGATCTTCTCCCAATCCGTAGGCTTTCTATTGATCTTGCTAGCTATGTCCTTTGCCATGCAGAAGCTCTGCTACTTCATGCAATCCCATTTCTCCAACCTTTCTTTGATTTGTTGTGTTTCTGGGTCTCTATTAAGAACATTTTGGCCTGCACCAAGGAGACCTAGGGTTTCTCCTATTCCATCCTGTAATGTTTTCAGATTGTCTGCTTTGACTCCGAAGTCTTTGATCCATTTGGAGTTAATTCTGGTGCAGGGTGATATGTAGAGATCTAGTTTTAGTTTTCTACAAGGTAATAACCAATTTTGCCAGCACTATTTACTGAAGAGGATGTCTTTCTTCCATTCTATTTTTTTAGCTCCCTTATCAAAGATTAGCTGGCTATAGTTCTTTATGTTCATTTCTGGGGTTTCAATTCTATTCCATTGGTCCTGAGGTCTGTTCTTGTGCCAGTACCAAGCTGTTTTGATTACTATGGCTTTATAGTAGAGTTTGAAATTTGGTATTGATATTCCTCCAGCAGCGTTCTTTCCGATGAGGAGCGTATTTTCTATTCAATGTCTTTTATTGTTCCATATGAATTTTTGGATTGCCTCTTCTATTTCCTTGAAGAATGAGGTTGGAATTTTGATAGGTATCACATTGAATTTGTAGATAGCCTTGGGAAGTATTGCCATTTTCAAAATGTTAATATTTTCAATCCAAGAGCATGGGAGTTTTTGCCATTTTTGGCTTAAGGTGTCTAGTCCTTCAGACACCTTAAGCCATGAGCCGGTGACTAACACCTGTCCTCTCACACGTGTCATCCTGGCCATTTGGGAGGCTGAGATCCAGGGTCCATCATTTCCCAGCTAGGCAGGAAAGTCCCTCCAGAGCCTCATCTCCAATCTCTAACTGGAAGTGGCACTGTGGCTCAAATGGTAGAGCACTGGCCTTGAGGAAAATTAGACATCAGGGACAGTACTTAAGCCCTGAGTTCAAGCCCCTCAACCAAAACAAAAAACAAAAATTCAAACAAGAAGGAAAGATACCTCTTCCTTGCTTGCAAGAGATGTTGAAGTAGTAGGTTGCAAATCAAAACAACATTAAGATACTACCTCACCCCAGTTAGAATGGCAAAAATGAAGAACTCTAATAACAACAGATGCTGGAGGGGATGTGGACAGAAGGGAACCTTACTGCATTGTTGGTGGGAGTGTAAACTTGTTCAACCACTTTGGAAAGTAGTATGGAGGTTCTTCAAAAGACTCCACATAGAGCGCCTCTATGACCCACCAATCCCACTTTTGGACATTTACCCAAATGTTTACAAACAAGACCACACTAAAGCTACCAGCCCAACTATGTTTATTGCAGCATTATTTACCATAGCTAAGATATGAAACCAACACAGATGCCCCTCAGTAGATGAATGGATCAAGAAATGTGGTATATATATACACCATGGAATTCTATGCCTCCATCAGAAAGAATGACATTGCCCCATTTGTTAGGAAACGGAAAGACTTGGAAAAAATTATATTAAGTGAAGTAAGCCAAGCCCAAAGAAACTTAGGTCCCATGGTTTCCCTTATTTGCAATATTTATTATATATACGAGTCAAGCAGAAAAGGTTAGGTAAGTTGATGTTAGGAAAATGAACCCTAAGGTTTATATTTAAATGTTTTTTTTCTTTCATGCATTTGTTTCTAATGCATTTATAAGATTATTTCTTTGTTGCTTTGTATGTCCCTCCCCCACAGTACAATCCCTGCTTTCACTGTATTTAATTATGGTATAATTTGTGGAGGGGAAGGGGAAAAAGAAGTCCTTTAAGTAAGGAAACAGGCTGACCCTTGCATCAATGAGAAGTACAAGTTGTCATATCGAAAAAGAAAATTACAACTTTGGTGGGGAGGGAAGGTTGGTTGGGGGTAGGGAGAAGCTTGGAAGGGATAGGAAGGGGAAACAAAGGAGGAGGCTACAATGCTTGATAAGATATGTACTCCTTATCTTGCCCATGTAATTGTAACCCCTGTGTACAGTATTTTCACAATAAAGAAAGAAAGAAAGAAAAGAGATGAAGAAAAAAAAAAAGAAGTTGGATGTAGCCGGGCACTGCCAGTGGCTCACAACTGTTATCCTAGCTACTCAGGCGGCTGATATCTAAGGATCACGGTTCAAAGCCAGCTTGGGCAGGAAAATCAGTGAGACTTTATCTCCAATGAACCACCAGAAAATTGGATGTGTTGCTGTGGCTCAAGTAGTAGAGTGCACACTTTCATCTGAAGGGCTGAGGGCCTGCTGGCTGGCCCAAAGTTCAAACCCCATAACCTACAACCAAACAAAAGGTAGCTCAATTTTCTCCATAACTGTGTACAGTAGAAATGCCATGATGTGTTGTGAACCATTCCAGACATGTGAGTGGCTCTGAGTTGTTTTGTCTACATTTGGTGTGATGATGGTAGTACCATCATCTCTGGGGTGCAATATTCAGGGTGCTCAGGGACTGCTGAGGCTTTGGGCTACCAGTGTATGTGTCTGTATGTTTGTGTGTGTGTCTGTGTGTGTCTGTGTCTGTGTGTTTGGATGTAGAAGACCTGGGCCTTGAACTCAGGTCTAGGTGAAGTTCCTATGCTTCTGTGCTCAAAGGTAGTGCACTAACACTTGAGCTGCAGCTCCATTTCTGGCTATTTGGTGGTTCATTGGAGATAGGAGCCTCACAGACATTTCTCTGCTGGCTGGCTTTGACCTCAGCCTCCTGAGTAGCTCGGATGACAGGTGTGAGACACCAGTTCCATATGTGTGTGTGTGTGTGTGTGTGTGTGTTTCCCTCATCTTTCTCTGTCCCCTTCCTGGGTGCCTGTCTGCCTCTTTCTGACCTCGGATGGTGCCCCTCCTCCACACTGACCTTGTCTTTATCCTCCTATCAGGGTCTACACTGAGTCTTAAATTGCCAGAGACCTGAGTTTAAGCTTTTCTTTGGAGCCCAAGTCCAGCTGTCCAAATCTTTGGTTGCCTGCAGGGGATTCTGGGTCAGCCTGGGCAGCTGTAATAAAGTCTTGCCTGTCTCTGGGTGGGGAACTCAGACATAGGATGTCCTGCCCTTTTCCTCAGCTAGACTTCTGGCTGCATGTCCCTCTCAGCAGGCTGTCTTTGGAGTGGGGGAAGGGGGTTGCCGGTGGCTCTGGCCAACTCCAGCTTGATAGTGGACTGAAGGCCGCCCAACCAAGGAGGATTCCGGGCTGCATTGGAGGTGATTCCAAGGTGGGTTGGAAGTATCTGTTAGTGTCTAGGAAATGTCAATGTACTTTATCGCAGCCAAGTCTATCTTCCAGCCGCAGCTGGGTCTCTCCAATCCTTCTAGAGAATTCTGGATGCCCAGAATACAGAGGCACAGACTTTAGATTCCAGGGCCAGGGAATTGGGGGAGGAGACACTGTTGTGGCCAATACCTCAATGTTCTGGGGCATTAGTCTTGACCTGGGTATGCACCCATTGTGCACGTCACTTCTTAACCCAGAGCTGGCCAGAAACAGGCCACTTGTGGTGGTGCTGTGGAAGTAGCAGGAGTGGAAGTGAGAACTAGGATGACCAACATCTGGATTTATGGCCTGAGAGAGGGGGGGCTCAAAAGATGTCTTTAAAAAAACAAAACTTTTAGAGCTGGAACTCAGGCCCTAGGCACCGAGCTTCCTTTGCTCAAATCTAACACTCTACCCCTTGAATCACAGCTCACATTTCATTTTTTGTAGTGGTTTAGTGGAGACAAGAGTCTCACGAACTTTCCTGCCTGGGCTGGCTTCAAGCGGCCATCTTAAGAGCTCAGCTTCTTAAGTAGCTAGGATTGCTGGTATGACCCACTGGCACCTGTTAAGAAAGTGTGTGTGTGTGTGTGTGTGTGTTTGTGTGTGTGTGTGTGTGTGTGTGTGTGTGTTTACCAGGGCTTGAACTCAGAGCCTAGGTGGTGTCCTTTAGCTTGTTTGCACAAGGTTGGTACTCTACCACTTGTACTCCTGTAGCTCTGCTTCCCAGCTTTTTGGTGATTCATTGGAGATAAGAGTCTGCCCACCCAGGCTAGCTTTGAATCTTGATTGATCCTCATGTGTCAGCCTTGAGTAGCTAGGATTATAGGCATGAGCCACTGCATCCAGCTGCAAGGCTGTCTCTTCATACTTTCTTCTGTTCTAACAGGTGTGTACTTGCCCTGGCCTAGATCTCTGATCTCCACATCAGCTCCCAGCAGCCCTTGACTGTGTGGAGAACATAAAGCTCAAACCTGTCAAGCATCCAATTTCTATGTCCTCAGGTGAGGGTAGGTTTCCTCTGAAGCCTGGAGGAATAGTGGGACGGGGAGGAAGGTTAGCTGTAGCTGGGTGCTAGGCTGGGAGAGAAGTACACTCTCTTAGCCAAGAAGGAAAGCGTGGTCAGATGTTAATAGCTTATGCTCTCATATTCCTAGCTCCTCAGGAGGCTGAGATCTAAGGATTGGCATTCAGAGGCAGCCCAGCTCATTTTTCTCTTTCTTTCTTTCTTTCTTTCTTTCTTTCTTTCTTTCTTTCTTTCTTTCTTTCTTTCTTTCTTTCTTTCTTTCTTTCTTTCTTTCTTTCTTTCTTTCTTTCTTTCTAGTATCAGTAGGATCTATTTTTGTGTGTGTGTGTGAAAATACTGTTCAGAGGAGTTACAATTACATGGGCAAGATAATGAGTACATTTCTTATCACCAGCTCACTTTTCTAAAGTGTGTGAGACTCTCCTTTCCCAATAACCACCTGAAAGCTGGAAGAAAAGCTGTGGCTCAAGTGGTAGAGTTGCTAGCCTTGAATGAAAAGTGAGGGTCAGAGCATGGATCCTGATTTCAAGCCCTAGTACCAAGATGTGCCCATGCACACACACACACACACACACACACACACACACACACACACACACACACACACACAGAGGAAGGTAGTAATGATGAGCTGAGCTATAACTGGGGGCAGTTCAGAGGCACAGTCATAGTAAACTCTTGACACATCAGTTATTTCTCCCCAACTCTTTCTTGGGCTGAGGGGTCTGGTGCATGGAACCTGCACCTCCATCCATGTCTAGGGTACAGGATCAAGGGAAGAACACGATGGATGATCGTTTATATTCGGTGCATGATTGCAGACCTTCATCTGCCGCAGAACATTGGTGAGGAAAGCAGAGCTCTGAGCCCTGGAACTCCTGGGATAGCCACTGCTACAAGCAGCAGCCAGCCAGCTGTGGATTCCTGAGCCTACAAGTGTTTCATGAGCCCAACTCAACACCCACCCAAAGTGTGCCTGACAAATTTTCCCCCCATGCCATCTTGCAGCTCTTGCCTCTCCTGGCCCAGAAACCTGGTCTGAAATATTGATTCACAGCTCAGATCCACAGTGCACCCATGACAGATGCCATTCTGATGACCTGGCCAATGATCTCCATGCCCCATAGCTAGACCCTTCTCTGATACTTTGGCCTGCTCTGTAGGCAAAGGCTCCCAAAGAGGCTGCTTTCAAGACTTGTAGGACACCTACATCTTGGGAGACCCTTAGGGGCCCACTGGAAATTTCTCTGCCTAGAGCCACAGAGTGAGGTTCAAGCAGACCAGGTGTTGGTCATGGGGCTTGAACTCTGGGACTGGGCACTGTCCCTTCAGCTCTTCAGCTTACCACTTGAACCACAGTAACACTTTCAGTTTTCCTGTGGTTCATTGGAGATCAGAGTCTCCCGGACTTTCCTGCCTGGGCTGGCTTTGAACCATGATCCTCACATCTCAGCCTCCTGAGGAGCTAGGAGGATAGGCATGAGCCAACAGCACCCAACTGATGTGGACTTTCACCACAGTGGACTAACAACTCCTGAAAGCTTTTCTTTATTTTTTATGTGCCAGTACTGGGGCTTGAACTTAGATTCTGGACTCTAGTCTCTTTAATTTTTGCCTCAAGCCTGACATGCTACCACTTGAGCCACAGTTCCTTTTCTGATTTTGGTAGTTCATCCGCAAGAAGAGTCTCACTAACTTTCCTCCCCTGAGCTGGCTTTGACCCACAACTTCTGATCTCAGTCTTCTGAGTAGCTAGGATTTGCAGGGGTTGAATCACCACTGGCTTTGGGCTAGAAGCTTTTCTTAAACAAGTGTTCTTCCCTGCATTTGCCCTGAGTCCTCCATGTAAAGGATGTCTGAGGGTCAGGAACTGTGAAAAATAGGCTTCCAGCCACAGGAAATGGCTGGGATCCATGGTGAAAAGTCAAGGTAATCTTCCCCTTGGGCCCCATACTGGGACCTCCTCCATCTGCCTTTCCTGTGGCTCAAGTACAAACCTTGACCCAGCCTTGAATGTCCTGCCACACTTAAGCCACAGAACCTTCATTCCACCCACACCACCTATTCTACATCACACCTCAGGAAACTTTGTGCATGTTGTACCTTCTGCCTGAGGCTCTGTATCTTGTTCCACATCTTAGAACGCCTGTGGAATTTTGGCAATAGTTATTTCACCTCCCGGAGCAAGTCTTTCCTTCCCTTTTCCCTCTTTTTTTTTTTTTTAATATTGAGTTGCTAGAGATGGAACTTGTGCAGGCTGACTGGCAAATGCTCTAGCTTGGTGTGTGTGTGTGTGTGTGTCTGTGCGTGTGTGTGTGTGTGTGTGTGTGTGTTTGTGCCAGTCCTGAGGATTGAATTCATGGCCTGGATGCTATCCCTGAGGTTTTGTGGTCAAGGCTAGCACTCTATTCCTTGAACCACAGCTCTATTTCTGACTTTTTGGGTGTTTGATTGGAGAAAAGTTTCTCATAAAGACTTTCATGCTTGCAATTGTGATCCTCAGATCTCAGCCTCCTGAGTAGCTAAGATTACAGCTGTGAGCCACCAGCAACTGTCCGCTACCCTACTTCTTACCTCTAACCTTGGCCCTCCTATGAGTACCAGAAGAATATGTCTCACCAGGATCAGTTTTTTGCCAGACTTGGGGCTTGAACTCAGAGTCTGGGCATGATCCTGAGTTTCTTTTGGTCAAGGCTAGCACCCTTATCACTTAAGCCACAGTGCCACTTTTGGCTTTTTCTATTTCTGTGATACTGAGGGCTTTGTGCGTGCTAGGTAAGCACTCTTCCACTAAGCCACATTCACAGCCCAAAGCTCACTTCTGACAGGAACTATGAGGGTGGAATTTATTGGCTTGCCCCTTTGGGTGCAGAAATAGCTGGCTATTTCATATCTTTGCCAAGATTTGGGACCAGCCTGTGACTCAGCAATGAGGAATGGTGAATGAGGGATAGCCACCAGGCCCCAGAGGAGTAGGCTCAAATATCCTTCAGAGGGATAGAGAATATGGAGCCAGAACCTTTGACAACTCCTACAGCCTAGGAACTGTGATCTCCCTGGAGGCAGTGGCTGGCTGCTAGGTGTCCTGATGGGACATCTCAGCCAGAACATAAGGCACCCATTGCACAGCCCTGGCAAAGCCCGCTGGGCTTCAGTTATTAAATGGCAGAGAAGGATGCTTTGTTCAATGTGCTGGCTCAGACTTAGGACTCTCTGAGGCCTTGCACAAGTTGGGAGGATGGACATGGGAAACCTGCTGAAAGCCCATCATCCATACATCATCCATCCATACACAGAGACATGGAGGTATTTCTTCCTTTGGGGGGGGGAGGGTGAGGCAGGTCCATGGTTGTACTATGAGAATAGGCCCTGTCCCTGAGCTCCTTTTGCTCAAGGATAGCACTCTGCCCTTGAGCCACAGCCCCACTCATGGTGTTTTTCCCCCTGTCATCTCTTACAGAGAAGAGTGTTGTGGACTTTCCTGCCCCAGATGAATTCAAATTGGCATTCTCTACATCTCAGCCTCAGGAGGAGTTAGGGTTATAGGCAGGAGCCACTGACACCTGGCTTTCTTTTCTTCTTGTTCTTTTTTTTAAATCGTGACCATCTGAAATCTTCAAGGTGTCATTCCAATGGTTTGCATTCACAGTAATCTACCCAGGCGTGGAATTCGAATGCTATGACTACCACCCACAAATGGAGGGAGATCCTGATGAACTCATTCCTGTTCATGTGAATGCTAATGGAATGTAATAAAAGTAATAATTAAATTTGCAGTTAATTCATGATTCTATTTTAGAATGCCACAAAAAAATTATTGGATTTATATCTTCATTCTAGCACCATGGTCTGATTAAGGATATTGACTAATTTTTAATTAATGCTTTTATAAGTATTCAACCATGATACTTCATTAAATAGAGTAATAATTTAGTAACTAGTAATAGGTAAGAACATATATATAATTTAATAATATCCTCACATTCTCTCTTTGTATATGTGTGTATATATATATATATACATACATATGCAGGTATATATGTATGTATATATACATATTATATATATATATATATATAATATGGTGGCTTGATTACAGGTCCTCAAAATTTCCTGGATGCTCAATTTGCCAGAGGCTGGTGTGCTAAGACTGACTCCATTTATGGATTGGGCACTGTAGGTGAGTTGAAATCCCAGCATCGCCAAAAATTTATTTGTGGAGTAAGAAGCCAATTTGACACATTTTTTTCCTTCTCTGTGAAAGTCCTGGGTCTCAATACAATGTATAATCCATATACAAATATATCCTATGTGATAGATATAATAAAGGAAATGTTATATGTGTAATAATAATAAATAAATAAGGGTAATAAATGTCATATGCAGTAGAACCCATATAAGTAAATAGATCTTATATACATGAATATTATCTTTTCCAGTGCTGGGGCTTCAATTCAGGCCCTGGGAACTGGTCTGAATTTCTTTTTTTTTTTTTCTTTCTTTCTTTCTTTTTTTTTTTTTTTTGCCAATCAAGGTGCCTGAACTCTGGGCCTGGGCACTGTCCCCCAGCTCTTCATTTCAAAGCTCTACCACTTGAGCCACTTCTAGCTTTTTCTGCTTATGTGGTGCTGAGGAATTGAACCCAGGGCCTCATGCATGCAAGGCAAGCACTCTACCACTGAGCCACCTTCCCAGCCCCATGAATTTCTTGTCTTCAAGGACGGTGAGATTTCCCCTTCACACACAGTGTCACAGAGTTACCCAGACCCTGAGTTCAAATCCCAGGCCTGCTAGAAAAATGGTGCAATTTCCTAACCAGGGTTTTATTGTTATTATTACTTTTTTTTGGCCTAGCACAGGGCTTGAACTCAGGTCTTCGCATCTCTGCCACAGCTGATCATTGGATCCTACTACCCTACTTCAAATTTCGGAGCTGGCAAAAAAAAAAAATTAATAAATAAAAAGGAGAAGGATAAAACTGAGAAGTTAAAGAAGGTGGTTTTACTTTTTTTTCCTTTGTATTGTGACCATCCTGGGTCTAAATGACAAGCCCCAGAATGTGTACATGACATTGCATTGCTAATGTTTGGTGGGCTATTAGGGAATCTATAGCAGAAACCAGCAACTTATTCTTGGAGGTCGAATCTTAGAACTGCCACTAATGAATGGTGGGAGGTTCTAAGAAACACATTCTGATATACATACGTACAAATGGAATGTTAAAAAAGTATCATTTAAATTAGTGGTTAGTGTATGATTATATCCTAAAATTATACACAACAATTATTCTAAATTGACTAATTTTCAATTAATACTTTATTATGTATTCAATCATGATACTTAAAAAAGGAAGGAATAATTTAATTGCCAAAAATTGGTAGTATTATCATATATGCAGTTTCATAATATACAGATATCTCATTTGTTTTATATATATACATCTATCTATCTATTTATCTATCTCTATCTATCTATCTATCTATCTATCTATCTATCTCTATCTATCTATCTATCTATCTATCTATCTATCTATCTATCTATCTATCTATCTATCTATCTCTATCTACCAATCTACACATTTATCTGTTTATTCACTTGACACTCCTGGTGCTCAGTGATAGAATGCTCACTGAGTATGTCCAAAGCCCTGGGTTCCATTCCTCAGTACCAGTTGCACAGAAAAATCCAGAAGTCATGCTGTTGCTCAAGCAGTCCAGTACCAGCTTTGAGCACAAAAGTTTAGGGACTGTGTCTAGACACTTACTCAAGATGCAGAACTGGCACCAAAACAAAACGATAGAATGTTCTGACTGCAAAGATTTAAGGATAGGACTGCAAATACATCATCATAGAGCAAGCTAGGAGTCTGGTGCTGAGAGCTGCAATCTAACCTGACTAGGGAGAAGTAAATTGCTTGCAACCCAGCTACACAGAACCAGATCCTTCTGGGGGCTGAGATCAGACACTGGTGGTTTTAAAATCCAGCCCTGACAGGAAGTCTGCAAAACTCTGAGCTGTGGCTCAAAGTGGTAGAGCTCTAGCCTTGAGCAAAAGATCTTAGGACAGTACCCACAAACTTTCAGTGGAATCCCGGTGGCTGACTCATCACCCCCCCACAAAAAACCCACCCCTCTAAATCATTAGATGTGAACTTTGTGTAGTTTGGTGACACTGATGAAAGCACCCTAATTCTAATGACAGCATGTGTGATACAGCTATGTCATGTGTCTTATATGTGGAATGGTGTACTGAGTGCATTCTTGTATCTGGTCCTTGTAAAAGCTCCACAGATTATTGTGCTGATGACAACCTTGAGGCTCAGATATGTCCCCATGTCAGGGCCTAAATGATGTATGTACTGAACTCTAATGAGTTTTCTCTTGCAGAGAATTGTTTTGGTTTATTTTTCTCGGTCATGAACCTTGAACTCAGGGCCTAACCAGTGACCCTTCCCTGTTGGGCTCATGGTTAGCACCCTACTGAGGGGACCCAAGGACACCCTTACAAAAGTGGTACAGTCTAGGCCTCTGTGGCTGATATCTGTCATCCTGCCTACTTTCACACATTTTTTTTTCCTTCTCTGTAAAAATCCTGGGTCTCAGTATGAAGTATAATCCATATGCAAAAATATCCATGTGATAAGATGTAATAAATGAAATAAATGTTATATATGTAATAATACTAAATAAAATAAATAATGAATAAATAAGGGTAATAAATATCATATGGAGGAAGCCCATGTATGTAAAATGATCACATAAATGAATATTATCTTTTCCATTGCTGGCGCTTAAATTCCGGCCTGGAAACTGGCCTGAAATTCTTGTATTCAACAGTGAGCTTCCCCTCCCCCGCAGTGTCACAGAGTTACCCAGACCCTGAGTTCAAATCCCAGGCCTGCCAGAAAAATGGAGCAATTCCAAGTCACAGCCTTAATTTACTTTGTCCAGGCCCCGGGCTTGAACTCAGCTTGTGGCAATTCTGCCTCAGGTTCGATCACCCTAGGCTGGGGTGCAGCCAATGGACCCACAACCCATCCTGAGATCCTAGGACCCGAATTCAAATCTCGGGACTGATAAAAAAAAATGTAGAATGGCAGGGAACGTGGCTCAGTAGTAGAGTGCTTGCCTTGAATGTATAAGGCCCTGGGCTTGATTCCTCAGCACCACATATAAGCAGAAAAAAGCGGTAAGTGGTGCTATGGCTCAAGTGGTAGAACACTAGTCTTGAGTAAATAGTTGAGGAACAGTGTCCAGACCCACATTTCTGGCCCCACAACCAACAAAAAAGAAAAAAAAAGAAAGACAGAGAGGGGAAAAAGAAGAATAAGGCTAAAATTGGGAAGTTCCAGAAGGCGGTTTTACTTTGTTTTTTCCTTTGCATTGTGACCATCCTGGGTCTAAATGAAAGGGCCCGGAAAGAGTATGTGACCTTACACTGCTGAAGTTTGGTGGGCTATCAGGCAAACCATAGCCAAAACCAGGAACGTATGCCCACGGTTCAAATCCCGGGACTGCCACCTAGGAATGGCGGGAGATCCTAAGAAGCCCATTCCGACATACATCCATATGAATGTAATGTTGTAAAAGTAACAATTACATTAGTAGCTAGAATATGATTACATTTTAAAATTGTAAACAATAATCATAGTACATTGACTATTTTTCAATTAATATTTTATTATATTTTCAACATTGAGAAATAAAGGAAAGAATAATTTAATTATGGATAATTGGTAGTAATAGAGTATATGTAATTTAATAATATACAGATATCTTTCTTATTTTATACATATATATATGTATATATATAAGCCATGTATATATCTATTTCTACACTTGTCACTCCTGGGGCTCAGTGATAGAGTGCTTGCCTAGTATGTATGAAGCCCTGGGTTCGTTTCCACACTACCAGATGCACAGAAAATGCCAGAAGTGGTGCTCTTACTCAAGCACCAAAGAAAAGTTAGAATGTTCTAACTGCAAATATACAAGGCCAGGACTTTAAATATTTCATGACAGAGCAAGCCGGGAATGTGAAGATGACGGCTACCATCTATCCTGACAGCCAGAGGTTAACAGCTGCAAACCAACTCCATTGAACCAGACGCTGCTGGCTCATCTCTAGCTGCGCAGGGGATGAGATCTGACACTGGTGGGTTGAAAACTCAGCCTGGCAGGAAGTCTGTGAGACTCTGAGCTGTGGCTCAAAGTGGTAGAGCTCTAGCCTTGAGGAAAAGATCTTAGGATAGTACCCACAACTTATGAGTGCAACCCCTGAGTCTGATGACCCTTCACCCACTTACCTCCCCACCCCCGACTAACCACCCGTCTAAACTATTAGATATGAACTTGTGTGGTTCCTGACATGTTTATGAAGGAATGGTGATACTGACAAAAGCATCCTAATTCTAATGACAACTTGTGGGATACAGCTATATGAAGAGTCCTTCCTGGGGTGCTAGGTCCTTCACAGGGTGCTCTTTGCTGAGTCCTTCACAGGGTTCTATGTGCTGAGTCCTTCATGGGGTGTATTCTTTCATCTGGTCCTTGTTAGAGCTCCACAAGTAAGATGATTGTACAGATGAGAAACTTGAGGCACAGATATTTCCCAAGGCAGTTCCAAATTTATGAATGTACTGAACTCTATTGACTTGTCTCCTGCAGACAATTGTTTTGGTTTAGTTTTCTCCATCATGAACCTTGAACTCAGAGCCTAGACTCTCATTTTCCTCTTATGCTCATGGCTAGCACTCTACCACGCCAAGCCAAGGACCCCCTCGCAGCAAAGTGTCATGGGTTAGGTGTCTTTAACTGAGTTCTATCATCCTGCCTGCTCAGGAAGCTGAGAATCTGGGTTCAAAACTATCCCACACACAAAAGGTCCCATGACACTATCATCTCCTATTCACCACTTAAAAACTTGAAGTGGAAGCTGGGTGCCGGTGACTCATGCCTGTCATGCTAGCTACTTACTCAGCAGGCTGAGAGCTCAGGATCATGGTCCAAAGCCAGCCTGAGCAGGAGATTCCTTGAGATGTTATCTCCAATGAACCACCAGAAAACCTGAATGTGCTCTGTAGCTCAAATGGTAGAGCTCTCCACTTGAGCTGAAGAGCTGAGTGACAGCACCCAGGCCCAGACTTCAACTCCTCCAACTTACAAGAAAAGAAAGAAAGAAACCTGAAGTGCAGTGCTGGGAATGGTTCTTAGGGGTAGAGTGCTTTGCATGTATGAAACCCTGGCTTTGAATCCTCAGTGGCACATCACTAGAAAAAAAGCCTGAAGTGGCTCTGTGGCTCAAGTGGTAGAGTGCTATCCTTGTACAGGAGAAACTCGGGTACAGTGCTGAGGTCCTGAGTTCAAGCTCCAGGACTGGTATATGCACACAAATTACCCCCCACCCCCTCCACAGATACCAGCAGTGGAACTGTGACATCAAAGGGTAAAGCACTGGGAAGTAGGCCCTGAGAGAAGACTTGAGCTGGTACAGCTTCTTTCCAGGCTTTGCATTTGTTTATAGGGATTTTAGAAAATCTTTAAACAAGGTTATCTAGACCTTTGCCTCAACCAGTCCTGTTCCTGGAATGGAAAGAATGCCTCTAGGTCCCCCTCCCCTTAACAACCTAACTCACATTGATTGTTGAGTTAAAGACAGACCTATAAAACAGATAGGTTGTAATCTGGCTCCAACTACCGGACACCACAGGCTTATGGTGGTAAACCCTGCCTTTCACACATGCTTACAGTAAACTCTCCCTATTGGCCACCTGTGTGTGGTCTGGTATGACCATGCAATACTTTTGTGTGGCATGATCCCATTGGTCACCTGTGCATGACCAGACTCAACCTCATGGATTTTGCCTTTAAAAAGCAAAGAATGGGGGCTGCTCAGAGTAGCAGTATCAGCTCCTGAGCCTGTGCTGTGGCCCTGGCCAGTCAGTGTAGCAACCTTCTCAATAAAGTTGCTTCTTTGTTAACAACTTTGTTGCGGTGGTCTCTGTCACTCCAGACAACTAGGTGTGTTTGTCTCCCTGAGTAGGGGGCTTCCAACTACACAGTGAGCTTCTGTTCTGAGCTCATGGTCAGTACTCAGGCCCTGTGTTCAACCTGTAAACCTATCCACCCAAGGCCCAACTAGGAGAGATCAAAGGTTTCCAAACCTGATGAGCTTCACCAGCCGTACATAACAGGGAACATTTTGATTTTGCAAAGATGCTTAACTGTAGCAAGCTTCCGAAAACCCAGGTAGGCATCTTTGCCGATAATGAATCATTGCATTAGGTTCAGCTCCCTAGTTGTTGTCTGCCAGAAGGAATCTTGAATTAATTGTAGCAGTTTGTTTCAACACTGGAACATAGTCTAACAAAGACAGGATAATTGCAGGGAACTTGGCCTGCCCCAGAATGTGGCACAAATGAAGGCTTCTTGTCACAACAGAGCATTGGGGAGAGAGATATCTTGGGGTACAAAGAGGCCTTATTCTCCTGGTCTTCAGAGTCTGCCCACACTCATCATCACTAGTTGGCCCGGACAGAGTTGTTACAGAGCTGTACAGGAGTGAGGCCTTTTGTCTGCCTGTTCCAACAAAGAGATAGACTTCCTCCAGCAATCTGGGGTGTGGAGAAACCCTCAGGCTTCACTGGGAACAAGGAGGGGAGTCCTGGAACATGCACTGTCTTGAAAGCACCCTCTGTGCTATGAAATCATTCTATGCAAAGAAAATTTCCTAGCTGGGTGCCTTTCTTCACAGCGACTCTGGATGTTCACCAATAGAAATACATTCACACATACACAGACACATGGAGTTACTGGCTCTATTTTTTTTTTTTTTTTTTGGTACAGGTCCTGAGGCTTGAACTGTGAGCTTCGACATTGTCCCTGAGCTCATTTTGCACAAGGAAGCACTTTATTGTGCCTTAAACCATGATACATCATTAAATGAAGGCATAATTTAATGTCAAATAATTATTAGTAATATATTACATGTAATTTAATGATATATAGACATCTCACATTCTATAAATATATTTATATATTTAAACATACACTGGAATATACATATACATCTATCTCTCTTTCTCTCTCACTCTCTATGCATATATATGTATTTGCAGCAATTTACACATCTATCTATTTATATATTGGCCACTCCTGGAGGTTAAACTTAGGTCCTGGGAACTCCCTGGCAGCGAATTTGTTTGAGGCTGCTGCGCTTACATTGATCCATTGATGAATTGGGCATTCCAAGCCCTGAGTTTAAATCCCAGCAGTGCCAAAGACAATAGGTGAATTAAGCAGCCAATGTTGACCTAGTCTGCTGTCTGTGAAAATATTGTTTCCTAAGTACAATATGTAATACGTATGCAAATACATACATATTGTGTACATTATAAATGTATATAAATATTATTTTGCCAGTCCTGGGGCTAGAATTCATGCCCTGGGAAATGCTCTTGACTTTTTATTTTATTCAAGGAGGGTGAGCTTCCACTTCACCCACAGCAAAATAGAGTTACCCAGGCCCTGATTTCAAATCCCAGGTATGCCAGATAAAATGTCCCAAATTCGAAGCCAGAACCTTAATTTTTTTTGGGGGGGGCAGGCACAGGGCTTGAATTCAGGTTGTCACAATTCTACCTCAGCCTTGATTACACTAGGCTGGGGTGCAGCTTTTAAACCCACAGATGAGCCAGGGATCCTAGGACCCAATTTCAACTCCCAGCACTGGCCAAGAAACAAACAAACAAACCAAAATGGAAGAGGAAAAACAAAGTTTTACACAACGGTTATACCTTTGTTTCTTTTGCACAGTGACAATACTGGGTCTCACTGACTTGGCTTGAAAATTGTACATGACTTTGCATGGCTGAGGCTGGTGGGCGGTCAGTGAAGCCTGAGGTTAACCCTGATACCTGCACCCTGAGTTCAATCCTAGGACTGCCACATACACGTAGCTGAAGGTCCTTGGAAACTGGTTCCTATCTCTAGGAACACTAATAGAATGTTTGAAATGTACTAATTGAATTACTAATTAACTAGTCTTTCTAATGTAAGATTGTATGCATTAAATATAGGTCATTGATTAATTTAATTAATACTTTATTAAGTCTTCAACCGTGATTAATTAATGGAGGAATAATTTTAGACCAAATAATTAGTAGCACTAGAATATACAAAAGTAAGATAGACATCACTCTTTATATAGAGTTATAACTAGAATCTACATAAATGTCTACCTGTCTCTCTCTGTATATGTTTATAGATGCATATATATGTAAATATACACACACTGCATTTTACAAATCTATTTGTTTATATATTGGCCACCACTCCTAGGGCCAAATTTGCCCGACAACTTCATTAGCTTCAGACTGGTGTGCTAATATTGACCCACTCCCCATTCATGAAGTGGGCTTTTAGACCCTGAGTTCAAATCACAGAACTGCCAAAAACTTAAGTAATCCTGGTGGAAGAAGCCAAATGTCCCATTTGTTTTCCATATCGGTGAAAGTCCTGGGTCTCAGGAATGATGTATAGTACACTGGAAAATCTATGTCCTATATAATAAGATATAAAAAAGGTTATGTGTGTAATCATACTCACTAAAATACATAAGAAATAGATATCACACAAAATAAAATGAATAACCACACAAACTGCAATATGCAGTAAACATGTGTATGTAAATATGAATCCTATATTTAAAATCTATAAGAATATTATTTTTGCAAGAGCTAGGACTTGAATTCAGGCCCTGGGAACAGGCCTGACTTTCTTGTGTACCAGCATGGTGTGCTTCCCCTTCTCCCACAGTGCTGTAGATGTACCTAGGCCCTGAGTTCAAATCCCAGGACTGGCAGAAAAAATGGCATGAATAACAAACCTGAAGTAGAGGGCTGGGAATGTGCCTTAGGGATAGAATGCTTTGCATCTATGAAACCCTGGACTTGATTTCTCAGGAACACATCACTAGAAAAAAGCCTGAAGTGGCTCTGTGGCTCAAGTGGGAGAGGGCTATTCCTGTGCAAGAGAAATTAGATACAGTGCTCAGGTCCTGAGTTAAAGCTCCAGAACTGGTGTATGTCTGCATGCGCCTCCGCATACACACAGCCACACACAGACCAGAAATAAAGCTGTGACACAAAATGGTAAAGCACTGGGCTCCTGCGCTGAGCTCATGGACAGGACCCAGGCCCTGTGTTCAACCCCAAAACCTTGCCACACAGGGCTCAACTAGGAGAGGTCAAAGGTTTCAAAACCTAATGTGCTTCAGCAGTCCTAGATGACAGGAAGTATGGCGAGATCAGACATGTGCTTGGATTTCCAATGCTTCCAGAAACCCAGCAGAAGCATCATAGGCCCATCATCATCCTCAATGAAACATTTCTTGAGTTAAGTGCCCTAGTTATCTGCCAGAAGGACTCCTGAATTATATTGAGCACTGTATCTGAACACCAGAATATAGTCTCACAAAGGCAGGATAAGTGCTGGGAACTTGGCCTTCCAAAGGAGGTGGCACAAATGAAGGCTTCCTCTCACAAGGAGCACTGGAGTACAAAGAGGCCTTTTTGTCCTGACCTTCAGAGCCCATCCACAGTCATCCTCACTAATTGGCCCATATGGAGTTGTTTGTTACACAGCTGTACAGGACTGAGGCCTTTTGTCTGCCTGTCCAGACAATGAGAGAGACTTCTTCTAGCAGGCCTTGGAGGCAGAGAAACCCTCAGGCTGTACTGGGCACTGTGAGGGGAGCCCGGGAACATGCACTATCATGAAAGCAGACTCTGTGTTATGAAATCATTATATTGAAAACAAATTTTCTAGCTTGGTGCCTTTCATCATAGCTACTCTGGAGCTTCACCTATGGAAATATATCCACACATACACAAAGACATGGAAGAAGGTCCTGGGGTTGAACTATGAGCATAGGCGTTGTCCCTGAGTTACTTTGCTCGAGGGTATTGCATTAACCTTGAGCCACAGCCCCACTTCTGGGTTTTCTGTGATCTCTTAGAAATAAGAGTGTCATGGACTTTCCTATGCTGGCTGGATTCAAACTCAGATTCTCTACATCTCAGCCTCCTGAGGAGCTGGGATTACAGTCAGCAGCCACTGGCACCTGCCTTTCTTTTCTTCTTCATTTTTTAATCTGGACAATCTGACTACTTAACAGCATCATTCCAATGCTTTGAATTTATAAGTAAACTACCCAATGTTCTTTCTCTGAGAAAGATTTTTCTCTCCTCCTCTTCTCCTCTCGTCACAGGTTTGAAGCCAAAAGTGAGAAATGAGTGTCACATGATTTTGGCAGCAAATGTCTACAGGACATGCCAGTTCAGTCACTTAGCATTGAGCTGCAGTGAATTCACTGTCTCAGGACTTGCGGACCAAAAGCTGGAGTGATCCTCATACTCTCTGAATGGCTCCTTAGGCCTAAAATTTATCTAATACTTTTGAGTGTTTTGTGTCTCCAACCTTAAGTATCTAGAACACACTAGAAGCATCTTCATGTTTCCATTTTTCTCTAGTACCTCTCGAGATTTAGACTAAGGGTTTGTGTGGAGCAGATCCTCAGTGAATCCCTGAGGAAAGCCACTTGAAGTCTCCTCAGGAGATCTCTGTTCAAAGCTAGCCCGAGCAGGAAAGTCTGCAAGACTCTTATTTCCAATAAACCACCAGAAAACCAGAAGTGAATCAGTGGCCCAGAGAGTAGAGCTCCAGCTTTGAGAAAGAAAGCCAAGAGGAGATACAAGCCAGACCAGGCAGGAAAGCCTGGCAGGCGCTTATGTCCAATTAACCGAGATGGCTGGAAGTTGAGCTGTGGCAGTGGTAGAGTCTCAGCCTTGAGCAAAACAGCTGAGGAGCACATAGGGCCCTAAGTTTAAGTCCTGGTATGGCCACCAAAAAAAAAATCAAAGAGAAGGCCAAGTGTATGTGTTAGTGTCCTACCTACTTATATGTGTATATTACCTCCCCGAGTGCAAACAGATTGTATGTAATGCTTCTTTTATGTACAGATTTATTTTTCAGATAGGCTTGTTGCACATACTGCATCATTCTCTTCTTTTCAGGCCCATGGCTTTTCTCTTCCAGAGTTGCAGGCCTGTCTCCTCATATGATACACGCTTAAGATTTCAGCAGCCTTTATTTACATATTATTATGAGGCCAAGGCAGGAACAGTCACAAATCAGGCAGGGGAAGAGAAAATCAGGGCTTTTGAAATAACCTGTATTCAGAAAATTAAACTTGGGGAATGTAAAATGGTCGCATACATATGTAGAAACTACTATTAAGAAAAAGATGAGAGGACTGCGAATGCGGATTAGTGCCTAGCATGCAAGAAGCCCTGGGTTCCATCCCTCTGTAGCACATGCACAGAAAAAGCCAGAATTGGTGCTGTGGCTCATGTAGTAGTGTGCTACCGACAGTGCCCAGGCCTTCAGTTCAACTCAAGTACAAGTAACTTCTCATCACCAAGGGAAACCCAGGAAGCTCTTGAACATCAGCCCTTTCAGAAGTGGAAGTCAGAGTGTCATAGACTTTCCTGACCTGGCTGGTTCATCCTGTGAGCCTCAGACCTCAGCCTCCTGAGGTAGGGTAATGGGCCTTGGCTACTGGTGCTTGCTAGGTCAGAACTGAAATAACATTGACAATACAAGTCAACTACTTATCACAAATTGTTTCGGGAGCTTATTAAGCCTTTCAACAATGGACCTTTCAGAACTCTGTAGGACACAGGTTATCATGCTAGAGTCTGAGAGGCTGAGCATATGGATCTGCTAAACTTGAACCTTGAGGTCTCTATCTAATTCTGGTGTACATCAGCGTTCATTTTCCAAGAATGTTCTCCTAATTAGCTAATAGGAAAAGTACTTTAATTAACCCTAACTTTTTTCCCATTGTGGGTCTCAAACTCAATCCTGCACACCGTCCCTGAGCCGTTCATCTCAAGGCGAATACTCTACCACTTGAGCCACAGCGCCACATGAGGCCTTTTGGTGGTTCATTGGTAATAAGAGTCTAACAGGCTTTCCTTGCCTAGGCTGTTTTCAGATCTCAGCCTCCTGAGAAGATAGGGTTGCAGGTGTGGGCCACTGGCATCTGGCCTATTGTTTTTGCCAGTGCTGGGGCTTGAACTTAGGGCCTGGGTACTGTCTCCATGCTACTTTTTCTCAAGGCTAGTGCTCTACCACTTGAGCACTCCACAGCTTCTGGCTTTTTCTGAGTATGTGGCACTGAGGATTCAAACCGTGGCATTGATGCATGTTGAGCAAGCTCTCTACCACTAAGCCACATTCCCAGTCCCACCCTTACAATATTATCCCTCAACTTGCCTATCCTCAAGGAACAGCTTCTGAGTATAAATCATCTAAAGAAATTCCTATAGGAAGGTGTTAAAGATAAACAAGACAAATATCATATTTGGGAAAGACTTTAAACTTGTGAAGCCTGTGACAAATGCCTCCATTTAATTATGTATCATGTTTCAACACTTAATAATGTATTAATGAAAAATGAGTCAATGTCCTAAATTATTGTGTATAATTCTATAATAGATGTGAAAAATGCAATAAATATTATGTGTATAATAATACTAATACAATAAACAATATGTAAATGAATAAAATATAGAAATACAGAAATACAAATTCAATAATTAAAAAATCATAGCTTGTATTAAACATACACATATAATACATAACATATATTACACATGTACATAAATATTACTTCCCAAGCAATAGGAACTCTACCCTGAATTTCTTTTCCTCAAGGACAGTGAGCTTCCCCTTCACCTATGATGCAAAAGAGTTACCCGGATGGTGAGATCAAATAACAGCAGTGGCAGAAATACTAGCCCCAGTTCCAATACTGTGACTTAATTATTTTTAATGAAAGCGTTATTTTTATTCAGTTCCATACTGATCATTTTAAAAACAGCAGTGTATAATTTTGTATATCTATTGAGACATCCTTCCCTTACCTGCAAAGTGCTTCTCCGAGCTCTAAATTGTTTCCTTTTTTGTACATTTTTTGTTGTAAAAATGTTGTATAGAGGGGTTACAGTTACATGAGCAAAGTAATTAGTACATTTACTACTGAGCATTGTTGCCTCCTCCTTTGTTTTCCCCTTGCCATCCCTTCCCTCCCACCTCCACAGCTATCCCCCAAACCCCCAGCTGAGGTCAGTGACTTAAGTTTTTGTTTTTGGCTTGGCACAAGATTTGAACTCAAGTATAAGAAACTTTGCACCTTCCCTCACATTTCTACAGATTTACCAAGATCCTGAGTTCAAATCCCAGGCTAGGAAAGAAAACTGGCAGAAATTCCAAACCTGGGGGATGTTTTTGAATTTAGTTAAATAATTAATTAATTTTTTTATTTATTCTTTTTCTTTTTGCCATCCATTGAGCTTGAACTCAGGCCATGGCAACTTTACCTCTGCTTCGATTGCCTTACACTGGGCTGCAGCCTCTCACCCATAGTCAATCTTGGGATCCTAGGACCAGAGAGCTTGCAGGAAGAAAAAAAAAGTGGGACAGCAGAAAAAGTGGCGAGCTGCAGAGGACTGGTGGTTTTACGTTAATTTTTTTCTTTGCAGGGTGACCTTCCTGAGTCTGAATGAAACGGCTGCAAAGTGGAGCTATACTGCTATTGCTGAAGGCTGGTGGGCCATCAGAGAAGCCATAGGCGAAACCTGCCAACATAGGCACTGGGTTAAAAATCTAAGTCCTGACACCTACCAATGGCAGGACATCACAAGAGACTCATTCCTATGCATAGAAATACTGATTGAAAGAGTAGTTCGTGCATCAGTCGAGTCTAAAAGTGGATGTAATAATCCTAGGATGCTGATTGATTTTAATTGATAGTTTATTAAGCATGAAAAGAATTATATTACTTCAAAGGCAGTATAATAAATACCTAAGAGTTAGTAGGAACGTAGTAGGCATCATACAGTCAGATAGATGGCTATGGCACTCTACCAATATGAATTAATTGTATACCACCATCTGCCAATCCATGTATCACTGTTTTGGCCAAACCTGGGGCTCTATCTCAGTGCCTGGGAACCACCTCACAGCTTCATTGGCTAGAGGCTGCCATGCTCACCCTTACCCATTCATGAATTGAGCCTGCTAGGTCCGAAGTTCAGATCCCAGCACTGTCAGAAGTTTAGTCTTGGAGTAAGAAGCCGAGTCTGACACATGCTTTCCTTTTCTGGGAGAGTCCTGGGTGTCAGGCATGGTAGTGAACATATCTACAAATCTAGATGCTATGTGATACGAAGTAAACAATGTAAGAAACGGTATAGGGGTCAAAAGAGTCAATAAAATAAATGGTAAATAAATGAATAAAACAAGAAATGAAATGAATAACCATACCAAACATGATATTGTCTGACTATATGGAAGTATAAATCCTGTCTTTAAAATGTAAATAAAATGTATATAAGGAGTATGTTTTGCAGGACTGAGGCTGGAATTCAGGCCTAGAGAACAGGCCTGACTTTCTTGGCTTCAAGTATGGTGTGATTCACCTAACCCGACAGTGCTGCCTATTTACCCCGACCTTGAGTTCAAATCCCACTCCTGGCAGAAAAAATGGCACGAATTGCAAAACAGGGAGAAAAAGAATTGTTTGTTAAAATTTTTTAATTGTTAAATTTTTTAATTGTTTTAATATTTTTAATTTAATTTTCTTATTTGTTTTTGGCCATGCACGTGGCTTGAACTCAGATCATGATGCTCTGTCTCAGCTTCCATCACACTAGCCTGGGGTGCAGCCTCCAGAACCAAAGCCAATCCTGGAATCCTAAGACCCGATGTCTGACAGGAAAACAAAATGAAAATGACACTAAAACAAGCGATGAGCCGCACATGGTAGACAGTTTCTTGGCTTTGGTTCCTTGCATGGTGACCATCCTAGGTCTGAATGACATGGATGCCATGCCCCTGTGACCTTTCATTGCTGAAGGCTGGTGGACTGTCAGGAAAGCCATAGGCCAACCCCACAACACAGTCCTTGAGTTCAAATCCTGGTCCTGACACTACCAATGGCAGGAGATCCCAAGAGACTCCTGCCTGTGCATAGAAATTCCGATAGAATGGTATCCAACACATGATTTAATAGTTCTTGCAGTTGTTTGGACTCAAATTAGAAAAAATAATACTAGGACGCTGATTGAACTCAATTAATGGTTACTTAGGCATGAAAAGAATAATATTCCCTCAATGGAGGCATAATAACTACCTAAGACTTGGTAGGAATGTAGCAGATGTCATTGAATACTAGATGCATGGCTCTGGCACTCTATACTAATATGTATTTATTGATGTACTACCACCTGCCTATCCATGTATGGCTATTTTGGCCACGCCAGAGGTTCGATCACAGAGCCTGCCAAAAATTTCCTCCTGGAGTAAGAAGCCAAGTGTGACACCTGTTTTCCTTTTCTGTGAGAGTGCGGAGTGTCAGGCATGATGGAGAACAAGTCTACAAATCTAAATGCTATGTGATAGGGTGTAAACAATGTAATACATGGTTAGTTGTCATCATAGTAAATAAAATAAATTGTAAAAATAAATGAATAAACCAAAAAGTACAATGAATGACCACACCAAACATAATATACACTGAACACCTGTCTGGAAGTTCAATCCTATCTTTAAAATACATGTAAGGACTAAGTTTTCCAGGGTTGGGGCCTGAATTCAGGCCTAGGGAAGAGGCCTGACTTTCTGATCTTCAAGCATAGAGAGCTTCCCCTTCCTCCACAGTGCAACAGAGTTACCAGACCCCGAGTTCAAACCCCAGGCCTTGCAGACAAAAAATAGCATACATTCCAAGCCAGGGAGCTTCATTAGCATTTTTCATATTTTTTAAAGTTCACTTGGCCTTTATTTGATATATTTTGATTTTATAACAAGAGAGTTTTTCAAAAAGGGGTTTAAACGTTTACGTTTCAGCATAGCACATTGGTGTTTCCATTTTGACCATCTGCCATGAAGACTGAGAATGAAAATGAGTACATCATTCCTCTCTAGAGGGACAGTTGATGTTATTTCTATTTAGAGTTATTTCTATAACTATAAACTCCCTGTAATTGTATCGTATGATTTTTCCTCAGTGCCTACCACAAGATACTCTAGGGGAGACCTCATACCACAAAAGGTTGGGTTTCTGAATAAATACTCACTTCTATGAGGACAGGAAGTACTTGTAAGCATTATGGAAATAAAGTGAATTTTAAAATGAGAAACGAACACATTGGGAGTGGGATGTAGCTCAGTAGTGGAGTACTTGCTTAAAGAGCATAAGACCCTGGAAGAAAACAAAGACAATTTTCCTAAAGCTCAGAAGGTTAGAATTTTATGATCTGTATGAACAAACTTCTTTCTTTCTTTTTTTAATTTTTTGTTGATGGTAGGGCTTGAACTCTGGGCTTGGCTGCCCACCTTCAGCTCTTCAACTCATGGCAAGTGCTCTACAGCTTGAGCCACAGTGCCATTTCCGATTTGTTGGAGATAAGCCACAGTGCAATTTCTGGTTTAATGGAGATAAGAGTCTCATGGACTTTCCTTTCCAGGCTGGCTTTGAACCGCCATCCTCAGATCTTAGCCTCGTGAGTAGCTAGGATTATAGGCGTGAGCAACTGACGCTCAGCACATGAACAAATTTATTAAAGATTGATTCTGAAGAATGAAACTTGGAATACACTTATAATATAAATAACTTATAATGCCATGGTTAAGGCACTAATTCAGAAGTATTTATTCATTGGCTGGTTTCTTAGTTTATTGAAAGATATATATATATATATACATTTTTAATATATATACATATATATTATTAAAACATAGCTTTGAAGTGTATCTAAAAGCATATGTGCTCATGTAAATTTATACAACTGCACAAGCTTGATTTTTTATTTTCAGTTTGTTGGTACCATAAATTAGGTGGGAGGTGTGTACTGTTGTTTTGTTCTCTGTTTTTGGAGGATTTTTCTCTGCTTTCTTTCCCTACCCCGCTACTCCGCACTTGAATTCAGCTTGCTCTTTCTTGGCTTGATTGTTCATAGCTGATTTTCTACAACTTCAGCCATACCTGTAGCCTAGCTTTTGGCCAGTTAATTGGAGATGTCGCCTCTCAGGCTTTTCTGCCTGGATTGGCTTTGAAACTTCATCTTCCAGTTCTCACCTCTTGAGTAGCTGGGATTACAGATGTGAGCCACTGGGATGCCTAGGGATGAATTCGAATTTGGTGGGTGTATTATTTCTGTTTTTCTAAGCATGGGATCATCTAATATAGAATTTCTGTGAATATCCTGGGTATGAAGTAATATATATAATACATATGCCAATCTGTATAGTTCTCATAAGATGTAATCCATTTAATACATGTTATAAGTGTAATAATAGTCAATATAAATAATGAATGAATGACTAGTGCAAAAAATAAAATAAATACACAGTCAAATAATATGCAGTAAACATAAGGATGTAGATATTAATCATTATTTCAAATGTGCATGAATATTACTTTGACAGGGCTGGGGATTGAATTCAGGCCTAGGGAAAAGGACTGAATGGCTTGTCTTCAAAGACGGTGAGTTTCCCCATCCTCCATAGTGCATTAGAGTTACCCAGACCCTGAGTTCAATTTCTAGGCCTGAGAGGAAAAAAAAAGGCACGAATGTCAAGCTGGGGAGCTTCATTAGTATTTTTACAATTTTTTTTTTCGTGGGGCTTGAGCTCTGGCCTTGGGCGCTGTCCCTGCACTCTTCAGCTGAAGGCTAGCACACAACCACTTGAGCCACAGCACCACTTCTGGTTTTCTAGTACTTTATTGGAGATAAGAGTCACATGGGCTTTACCGCTTGGGTTGGATTAAGCCTCAATCCTCAGTCTCTTGAGTAGGTAGGATTATAGGTGTGAGCCACCGGTGTCCGGCTATTTTTAATATTTTAATTTTTTTTTGATTGATTGCCAATCACGGGGCTTGAACTTAGGTTGTGGCAACACTGCCTGAGATTCCTTCACCCTAGGCTGGGATGGTGCAGCTTCTGGACCCACAGCCGATCATGGGTTGGTATGCCTCTGGGGCTGACAGGAAAACAAAATGAAAACAGCACCTAAAAAAACCACGATCTGTGGATGGTCGGCGGTTTCTTGGTTTTCCTTCTTTGCATAGTGACCATCCCGGGTCCAAATTACACGGCTGCAACCTGTAGGTTACCTGGCACTGCTGAAGGCTGGCAGGCTGTCAGCGAAGCCATAGGCCAACCTGAACACCTAGGTCCTTAGTTTGAATCCCGTTCATGCCACTTACAAAGTGCTGGGGAGCCTAAGAAAGTATTGCCTATCCATAGGAGCACCAGAGGAATGTGAACAATGTCATGGTTGGATGAGTAGTTCATCAATCAGTCTAGCAGAAAATTATACCCAATAATCACAGGACACCGACTAATTTTAATTCATAATTTATTATGCACTAAAAGAATACTATTGATTAAATGGAGCCCTCACTAAAGACCTGAGAATCCATAGGAGCGTAGTATGTGTCATTGAATACTAAATAGACATTTCTGGCAGTATGTAAATATCTAAATTTATATTTATTTGTATACCGTCATCTGAATAGAATATTTTTGCTATTTTGGCCAAACCTGAAACTTGTTCCCAGGTCTTCGGGTCCACTTGGCACCTGCATGAGCTAGATACTGCCGTGCTAACACTCACCCCTTCAGGAATTGGGCCTCCTAGTCCCTCAGTCAAGGTCCCATCATTACCAAAAGCTTCTTTCTGGTATAAGATTCCATGTGTGACACCTGTTTTCCTTTTCTGTGCAAGTGTTGGGTGTCAGGTATGATATACATATTATGTCTGCAAAGGTACATGCTATGGAATAGATTGGAACAAATGTAATAAATGTTATAGGTGTACTCACAGTCCATAAAATTAATGCTAAATCGATCAATCAATCAATAATAATACAATATAATGAATCACTCCAACAAACACGATTTAAAATGAATATAGAGATATAACTCAAATATTTAAAATGTTTATAAATGTTATGTTTTTCAGTACTGGTACTTGAATTCAGGCCTAGGGAAGAGTTGAGAAGTTCATGCATAATTCACATAGGAAATGATCTTAAGGGTGCATGAAGTGTGACAATAATAATTATATTCAGGAACTCGAGGCATTGGGAAAGATCCAAGAATCAGTAGTCACATGGAAGATAGGATTCCAACACAGCTCACAACATTTCTAACTATATACAAACAGGCCTTTATGAGCATATTAATTTCAGCTTATGAATGTGTGAATATGGTGCTCCACCCCCACCTCGGGGCTACATCTCAGGTCCTGGTATGGTCTAGCTCCTTAGTGGCTCACAGGCTGGTGTGCTCATGTGGACCCATTTGGCAGTTGGTTCTGCTAGGCCCTGAGTTCAACTTCCAGCACTGCCAAAAGGTTCATCCTGATGTGAGATGCCAAACCTTGCAGATGTTTTCCAATCCTGTGCAAGTCCTGGGTCACAGCTAGGATCTAGAAAGCATAGGCAACTCTATAGTCATGGGAATAGGTTGTCATCCATGTGAGCACAGTTATATATGTCATCCTATACTCAATGAAATACACAATACATAGATGAATTAGACACAAAATAAAAAGATTAACTACACTGAAAACAAGGTGCATACAACACCTATATGTAAATAGAGATCCTAGGTTTAAAAGAGGTGGGCTTGTCCAGTGCTGGGGCTTCAAATCAGGCCCAGTACCAGGCCTGACCTTTTAGTCTTCAAGGACAGTGAGCTTCACCTTCCCCCACAGTGCAACAGAGTTACCCAAACCTGAGTTCAAATCCCAGCTCTAGCATCAAAATGGCACAAATTCTGAGCTAGGGTTCTTCATTCATAGTTTTTTATTTTTTATTTTTTTAACCAGATCCAGGGCTTGAACTCAAGTCGTGGCAACTCTGCCTCAGCTCTGATCATCCTCGGTTGCAGACTTTGGATCCACAGCCAGTCCTCGAACCCTTGGACTCTGGGCTTTGCTGGAAAAAAAAAACCTTCGAGGGGAAAAAAAGCAGAGGAAATTCCATCTGGCTCTTTTATGTTTATTTTCCTTTGCATGGTGACCATTCTGGGCCCAAACATGGCTGCCTGCAGAGTGAACATGACCTGGCATGGCTGAAGGCCTGCTGATTTTCTGTGGAGCCACAGGCTAACCAAACAGTGAAGGCCCTGAAGACGAATCCCAGTCAGCCTTGTTACGATGAGGGAATGGCTGGAGATCCTGGGACACTCGTTTCCAGACCTAGGAAGAGTCGTGGAATGCAATCAATCTCATCCTTGAATAAGTAGTTCCTGCTTGATGCGAGTAGGAAATGATAGGCAAGACTCATGGGGTATTGATTATGTTTAATAAAGAGTTGATGAAACATGACCATAATCATCACAGTCATGAAATGGAGGCATGGGGGAAGATCCAAGAATCATTAGTCACAAGGTAGATTGGATTCCATCACTGGTCGCCATCACTGTGGGGCTCATTCTCAGGTCCGGGGAATGGCCTAGCCCCTTAGTGGCTCAAAGGCTGGTGTGCTTACCTTGACCCATTCGCCTATTGGGCCTGCCAGTCCCCGAGGTCAGATCCCAGCACTGCCATTAGATGAGTCCTGATGTGAGAAGCCAATCCTTGCATCTGTTTTCTGTCCTGTGAAAGTACTGGGGCTCAGCTAGGATTCAGTATGCTGTATAGGCAACTCCATATTCACGGGAATCAGTTGCCATCCATGTCAGAACAGTTATAGCTGTCATCAAATGTAACAAAATACAAAATGCATCCATGACTAAGACACAAAATATAAAGAATAACTACACTAAATGCATGATGCATTCCACATCTCTATGTACAGAGAAATCTTATGTGTAAAGCAGGTGAGCATATGATTTTTGCCAGTACTGGGGCTTTAGTTCAGGCCCTAGTCCTAGGACCTTGTAGTCTTCAAGAATGGTGAGCTTCACCCACAGTGCAACAAAGTTTCTCAGACCTGAGTTGGAATGTCAGAGGTGACAGAAAAATGATGAGAATTCTGGGCCATGGTGTGTTATTATCATCATCATCATTATTATTATTATTATTATTATTATTATTATTATTATTATTATTATTATTATTATTATTATTACTATTACTATTATTGCCAAGCATGGGAATTGAACTCAGTTCATGACTACTCTGCCTCAGCTTCGATCACCTCAGGTTGGTGGGGTCCCATGGGCCCGAAGCCGATCCTAGAATCCTAGGCTCTTACGTTTGCAGGAACAAATGACAGAAAATTGACAGAAAAAATGTGGCAGGATGAATTTTTTATATTTTCTTCTTTTGCACGGTGACCATCCTGGGTCTGAATTACATGGGTGCAAAGGGTACTTCACCTTGCATTGGAGAAGGCTCAGGGGCTATCAGGGAAGAAATAGGCCCATGTGGCAGCATAGGCCCTGAGCTTGAATACTGGTACTGACACCTACCAGTTGGGGGAGATCCCAAGATACTTGTTCCTGTGCATGGGAATAACAATGAAATGTTAGCAAACTCATGATTGAATGAAAAGTTTCTGCTTGTATTAATCTAGTCCAAAATTAGATGTAATGATCCTAGGAGGATGATTCATCTTAATGAATGGTTTATTAAGCAAGAAAAGGATCCTATTCCTTCAACGGTGGCATAATAAATACCTAAGAGGTAGTAGCAATGTAGTTGATGTCATTGAATCCTAGGTAGATGTCTCTGGCACTCTGTACAAATATATATTTATTGGTGTTCTACCACCTGTCTATCCATGTATGGATATTTTGTTCACCCCTGTAGCTCAACCTCAGGGTCTGGAAATTCCCTAGCAGCTTCATTGGCTAGAGGTTGCCGTGTTGACACACCCATTCAGGGTCTGAATTGGGTCTGCCAGTACCTGAGTTCAGATCCCAGCACTGGCAATAATTGGATCATGGAGAAAGAAGCTGAATGTGATACCTGTTTTCCTTTTCCCTGAGAGTCCTGGGTGTCACACATGATAGAGAACACATCTAAAAATCTAGATAATATGTGATGGGTTGTCATCAATATCATAAATGGAATATGTATCATCACAGTCAATAAAAAAATCTCATATCTAAAATATACTTGGAACGCAAAAAATTAAATCCCCCAACAACAAATCCTCAAAGAAACAACTGCCCAATAAAAAAGTGGGCTAACAACTTAAAGAGAATTTTCTCTTAAGAGGAAAGAAGCATGGCCAATAGACACATGAAGAAATGCTCAACCTCCCTAGCCATAAAAGAAATGCAAATCAAAACAGCATTGAGATACCACCTCACCCCAGTTAGAATGGCTAGAATCAAGAACTTTAATAACAACAGATGCTGGAGGGGATGTGGACAGAAGGGAACTTTACTGCATTGTTGATGGGAGTGTAAACTTGTTCAACCACTTTGGAAAGTATTATGGAGGTTCCTCAAAAGACTCTACATAGATCTCCCCAATGACCCAGCAATCCCACTTTTGGACATTTACCCAAATGTTTACAAACAAGACCACACTAAAGCTACCAGCACGACTATGTTTACTGCAGCACTATTTACTATAGCTAAGATATGGAACCAACCAACATGCCCCTCAGTAGATGAATGCATCAAGAAAATGTGGTATATATAAACAATGGAATTCTATGCCTCCATCAGAAAAAATGACATTGCCCCATTTGTTAGGAAATGGAAAGGCTTGGAAAAAATTATACTAAGTGAAGTAAGCCTGGTCCAAAGAAATATAGGTCCCATTGTTTCCCTTATTTGCAATATCTAGAATATGTCTGAGTCAAGCAGAAAAGGTCAGATAAGGTGATGCTAGGGAAATGAGCCCTAAGATATGTACTCAAATGTTTTTTTTTATTTCTTGGGATTGTTTCTAACACATTTATAAGATTACTTTTTGTTGCTTTGTATGTGCCTTCCGCACAGTATAACCTCTGCTTTCACTGTATTTGATGTAGGTATAATTTGTGGAAGGGAAGGGGAAAAACAAATCGTTTAAATAGGGATAGAGGTGGACCCATTGCAACAATGAGATGTACAAGTCGTTATGTCGAAAACGAACTTTACAACTTTGGTGTGGCAGGGGCGGAGGGGGGGCAGATTGGGGAGGATTTTGGTTGGGGGCTGGGAGGAAGATGGGAAGGGATGGGAAGGGGAAACAAAGGAGTAGGCTATAATGCTTGATAAGAAACGTACTCATTATCTTGACCATGTAGTTCTAACCCCTCTATACAGTATTTTCAAAATAAAAAAATGGAAAATAAATGAATAAAACAGAAATACAATAAATAACCACAACAAACCGGATATAGACTGACCATCTATACGTATGTACAAATCCTACCTTTACAATGTATATAAATAGAATGTTTCCGGGTTGGGTACTTGAATTCAGGCCTAGGGACCAGGCCTTACTTTCTTGTCTTCAAGCATGGTGAGCTTCCCCTTCATCCACAGTGCTTCAGAGTTACCCAGGCCTTAAGTTCAAATTCAAAGGTAGGAGAAACGGCGTTAATTGCAAGCCAGGGAGCTTTTTTTTTTTTTTTTTGCTTTTTTTGGCAAACACAGTCTTGAACTCAGGTCATGGCAACCGTGCCTCAGCTTTCATCACCATAGGCTGGGGTGCAGCCCCTGGAAACACAGCCTATCCTGAGATCCTAGAATTCAGGCCTTGTGCAAGGGGAGGGGGGTGGGGAGGTGGGGGGTGAGGGCTGGGGATGAGGGGGGATGCACAGAAAAAAATAGTGGGATGGTGTTTTTTCATTTTCTTCTTTTGCACGGTGGCCATCTCGGTCTGAGTGATCCGGCTCCAAAGGATACTTCACCTTGCATTGCTGAAGGCTTGCAGGTTACTGGGGAAGCCATAATCCCGAACAATGATTAGCCAGGCACCAGTGGCTCTCACCAGTCCTCCTTGATACTTACAAGGCTGTGATAGGAGGATCATGGTCAAAGTCCCCCTAGGCAGGGAAGTCCTTGAGACCCCTGTCCAACCTCAATGCCAACAAAGCCAGAAGTAGAGCTGTGTGGCTTAAGTGGTAGATCAGCTCATGGACTGTGCCCAGATCCTGAGTTCAAGTTTCAGGACTGGCAACAAACAGACATAAAAAACAATCTGTGCAGCCATCTGGATAAAGCAGGTCTCCCTCTTGTCCCCAACTGGATTGGACATAGTTTCCTGGTAAAGGGTATGCTGTCATCTTGACTCCATCCATTATGTCTGCATCAAAGCATTCCAGGCACACCCCCATTCTTTCATGGTTCTTTTTGACCAATGGGATACAAGAATAGTTGCCACGCCCACATTCCATGCTTCCCAGTAGCACCTGGATTCCCTCTGTTGGGTGACACCACTACCAGCAGTTGAGGAAGGTAGACGTGGCTGAGTGGTGAGCAAGAGTCTTCATGTGACTTTAAGATAGAGTAGGAAATTACATCCTAGTCGGTGAGTGGGAGAAGAGAGGATTTCCTACAGCCTGGGAATGTAGCCAGCCCAACTTTCCCATCCCGGCTCTCAGATGTCTGAAACAATAAGACTCAATGAGAGAACTGTGGGCAAGAAACTGCCACAAGAACACCAGCAGTATCCTCCCGACAGACCTGAAACATTCAAGAAAACAAAGAATACGAAAAAGGGAGGAATCGCCAAGACAAACACCACTGGGGAGCCAGATTGAATGGAGAGTCGGGCCAAAGGTGATGTGGACCATGGACCTCCCCTGCCTTTGGACACAGTCACAGCCTCCAGGATCCAGAGTGTCAAGGGTCCCAATACCACCAAGGATCCACAGAGGTGCTACCGCATGTAGTGCCCACCCTGGACCACAGAAAGAAGAAACCAGGTACTCTGTGCCATCATCCAACCACTGAAGTAGGGAAAGACAGACCCACAGGATCAATGGGAGTAAGAGAGGGAGAAGATAGCCCAGTTGTATGCAGCACCAAAAATGGAGGTAGAGATCCACAAGGCACCCATACAGCGGTTGGTTTCAGCAGAAAGCGATTTACAATGTGCACTGGCCCAAGTGCAGCAGGCCACTGATGACAGAAAAAGGGATCACAAAGCTCTCACCAGCTGCCTACAAGCTAAAGAGTTGCCCATGGCAGAGCTGGAGATAGCGGCTTCTGTGATCACTGCTGCAAAGAAGGAGACCAAAATGTTCTTCGAACAGCTGAATGATGTGACCCTTCAGCTCTAGGAAAAGACCAGAAGCTAAGATGTCCTGGAGCAAGTGAACACAGAGTTGCAGGAGAAGCTGGAAGTGCTGTGGATACAGAGGAGCAACGTGAAGAAAATATGCAAGTTCCAACAAGCGCTGGAGGGGCATGGGGTACTAAAGAGACTACTGGACAACCTGAGCTGGCTGGTGACCACAGCGAATCTGGAGAGAGAAACCTTCATGTAGGACGTGTGCATTGAGAGTTCCGCATGGAGGGAGGAGGCATGGCGGCTGACCCAATGGCTGAACCAACTGACAGAAGAGAAGGAATGAGGGTCAAGGCATGTGTTGGAACTAGGGAATGAGCTGCAGGAACTGAGAAGGAAGCTGGTAAAGCCACAGCCCCCCGCGGGACCATCTCAGGCCAAGTGGCATCTGCAAGCCCAGGCCTACAGCAAGGAGATGGAGTTGAAAAACCTGGAGGAACAACTTCACATCCAGGTCCTGGAAAGCCAGTCACCGTCTTCAGAACATGGAGCAGCAGGAGCAATGCTGAGACTGGAGGAGAAAGCCTAGGATCAGCACGAGATCCCTGAGACCCCACGATGAGCATGTGTGTGGGATGGACAACCGGAAGAAAAGCTGGCTCTGCTGGGGGAAGCTCTCCACAGGGTAAGCAGTAAGAAGGAGGAGCTCGCCAGCATCCTGAACTCAGAGCAGCAGATGAAGAAACATCTGCGGGAACAGTAGGACTGCTCAGAGGAGAAGATAGGAAAATCGGTAGTAGTGGTTGAGAGAGAGAGCCAAGCAGCTCAGGAGCAGCAGCAGCAGTCCCTGGGACAGTGCAGGAGTTCAGAGCCTCCTGTGAATGGCACATCTCCTCCAATGAGCGGCTGTGCTCTGAGAAGGAGGCCCTGCAGCAGCACTTAGAGAGGCAGATCCAGCTGCTGGAGCAGCTGAAGCAAGTGAAGGACTCAGCAAACTGGAGTGACCAGGTGGTGTCCCCGAAGTGGCAGGACACTCTCAAGTGCCTGGAAGCCAGCAGATCACAGGAGGAGTGCCTGCAGGCCCAGGTGAGCTTCCTGGTTTCCCTGTGCAAGGTGAAGGCATGAGCCCTGTAGAAACAAAAGATAAGGAGGCGATTCTCTGCCCCCCGCCCCCCATCGCGATTTGACCATCACAGAGGATGGAGATGTTCCCCAGACCAAGAGTGACATGGCCCTGAGAGTTCTCTTGGAGGATGAGATCCACAGGGGGAAACTCCTGACACAAGAATGGCAGGCCAGTTGCAGTCGCCCCTTGGCCGACCCAGCAGCTCAGTGCCAGACTGAGCTGGAGCCACAATGCCTCAGCCCCATGAGCTGCCACCATAGCATGTGTGGGGATGGGAAGCTGGACACATGGGCATCTGAAAAGAAAATCTGCTTTGTCCATGACCTGCCTGATGAGATGGACTTCGAGAGTCCAGGAGGTGAGTTCCCCCATTGGTGCAGCCATCTGTCAGCAAACATCCGAACTATCGAGGAGTCCCTCATGGTGTGTAAAGAGCAGATGTTGGTCCTGAATGAGCTGTGTTGGGACAAAGCCCAGTGCATGCACTCGCTGTCCTAGGAGATGCTGGAGAAGAGGAGAGTGCTGTGGGAGCTGCTGTCACTCCTCGCAAGGGAAAGCACAGACAGCAATCTCCAGATGCCAGCACAAGCTGAGCCCCCCACCACCAACACTGCTTCAGAGGCCACAGGGCCTGTGGTGGGTGAAATGTGGGAGGAGCAGAAAGGTTATGAAGAATTGCAACTTAAACACAGCATGGAAACTGCCAGAGGAGAGGAAAGAGTTCCCGACCCCTTAGTGGACTCCCCTAAGGACCATGTCCTGCCCCAGATGCCCCACATCTAGATCAGCCCACAGCTCCCAGGCTCAGGGGAGGAGTGCTCCCTCACTTTCTCCTGTAGACTGATGCAGATGATGACTCTCTATGTGACATACTGACTCTCAAAAGCCTTGGCAACCACCAGATATAGGTGACCAAGTGGCTTTCTTTCAAGCCTCCATCTGCCGGGTGAAGGGAAGGATAAACTGGGGGTAGGGTAGGGCAGAGGCTGCAGGGCGTTGGCCTAAACTCAAGGGACATCTAATGGCCCATTGGTGGCCAGGAAAGAGACCCATGTTATGCTTATCACAAAGAATAAATTGTTTTCAAACCAAAAAAAAAGGCCTAAAAACAAAGATTTGTTCTTCCAGCCTTGGGGCTTGAACCCATGCCTATCCACTGTCCCTGAGCTCTTTTTGATCAAGGCTAGTCCCACCTCCCCTTCCACTTTCTCTGTGTGGAATAGAACCCAGGGCTTCAGGCATGCTAGGTGAACACTCTACCACTAAGCCACATTCTCAGCTAGGATGATTCTCCCCGCTCCCAAACCCATATGGCCATTCCTCAGATAAATAGATAGTAAGGGCTAGGATGAATATGAATCACAAGTCTGGTTCACACCAAAATATTCCTCCGCCCCCTCTTCCCACACTCTTAGTTGAAGTTTCTCTTCTACCATTGAGGGTTGAGAGAGGGAGAGGGGAGTCCCAAGAGAGTACCAACAAGAGTGGCCCCCTGAGTCCCACATCCTCCCCCACACAAGTAGTCCTTCAGATTCCAATCTTATCTGACTCAATGTGAAGTCTACACTGTCTCCCCACCACTGCAAGGCTCAGGAAGAAATCAAGGTCAGCCATGGCCTCAGCCTACACCCAAGGTGGAAGCTTCTAGTCCCAGACCTACTCCCACCTCTGACTGCCCCTAGTTAGGCCAGACCCACCACTCACCACTATGTTGGTGGTGATGACCTCATGGATGGATTCCAGGAAGAAGGTCTATGGCAAAGATCAGAAGCAGCCAGGTGAGCAGGGCAGAAGGAGGTGGGGAGATTGCTCTGGGATCTTCCTTGGAGCCCTCCCATCCAGCCTGACCAATGCTGACCCAAAGCACGGACAAGGCCAGGGGGTGAGACGAGATTGAGGAGCACAAGAATAAAGGAGGTACTTCTTTGTCTTAGAGGACTTGATTAATTCCAATTATAACTAATTCCAATTATATTTGGCCCATGCCAATCCCAAAGACAGCATGCATTACCTCTCTTTGTTGTTGTTGGGTGTGAGCACTGTCCTTGAGCTCTTTTTCTCAAGGCTGTCACTCTACCACTTGAGCCACAATGGCACTTTTTTTCTGATGGTTCATCAATAAGAGTCTCATACACTGTCCTGCCCAGACTGGCTTGGCACCATGATCCTCCAGATCTCAACTTCCTGAGTAACTAGAATGACAGGCATGAGCCACCAGTGCCCAGAATGTGATGCCTTTTGAAGGAATCTTGGCTAGTCTGTAAAGGAGCCCCAAAGGGCCTGGATAGACCATAACCCAATCAAGGCACTGTGATGGGGGAAGGTTGACCTTCTGGCCATTCTGTTCCCCCAAAATTGAAGATGCCAAGTGATGTTGTATGCACCAAACACCTAGGCCAGCAGCCACCAGGCTTATTGTGGAAAAAGTAGAAAATATCCAAAGACTGCAGTGTAGAAATCTCTGATTTTGCATGCATGTGGTGTGTGCATATGTGTGTGTGTATGTGTGTGTGTGTGTGTGTGTGTGTGTGTGTGTGTGTGTGTGAACTAAGGGCCTAGGTTCTATCCCTGAGTTTTCTTGCTCAAGTCTAGTGCTTTGCCACTTGAGCCACAGCCCCACTTGCTTTTGGTTGGTTAATTGTAGGTAAGAGTCTCAAGGACTTTCCTCTCCAGGGTGGCTTTGAATCATAATTGGTGCCCCCAGGGAAGCAAGAGTAAACACAACTCCCAAGTACTATCCCTATGGTGGGCTACTCCTGCAGCCTTGTGGCTACACAAGGAACATGCGGCCCCATGCCATTATCCTCTAGAGTTCATTTTGGGGAAGTGACCAGAGCCATGCTGACTTTTGCTCACCCTGATTGCTGATGCCAGAGCAGGTCTGTTCAACACGAGGCCAAGAAAGCTCCAGGAAGCCCAGCTTTCCAGGGACACAAGGGAGAGGTCAGGTCCAGGTTGACTAAGAACCTTTGCCCAGGGATACCCCAACTTGTCCTTACTTATCACCATAAGACCTGTGAAAGAAAAACCCCCAAAAAACAAAATTGGATCTGTGCCTCCATGTAGTAGAGCTCTAGCATTGAACCAAAGAGCTCAGAGACAGGGCTCCCAAGCTTTCAATTCAAGACCCCCAGCTGACCTTCCCCCATAAAACACAGGCTGTCTAAATGTGAACTAGTAGGATTTGTGCAGTGTTTCTGAAGAATGGTTATACTGAAGAAAGCACCTTAATTCTAATGACAGCTGAACTTGTGACATACAGCTATGTGCTGAGTCCTTCACAGAGTGCTATTTGCTGGGTCCTTCCCACATGGGGGTTTTGTGCTGAGTCCTCAAAAAGGTGCTGTTTGGTAATTCATCCCAAAGGGTGCTATGTGCTGAGTCCTTGAGAAGAGTGGGCTGTCCTGGGTTTTTCAATGGGTGCTGTATTCTGAGTCCATTACACAACATATTGTATGCTGAATCCTTCAAAGGGTGTGGTGTGCTAATGCATCCCAAAGGGTCCTGCTATTTGCTGAGCCCTTGCGAAGAGAGGGATGAGGTGTTTTTTGAGTGCCATATGCCGAATCCTTTACATAGGGTGCTCTGGACTGTCCTTCAAAGGTTGCTGTGTGCTGACTGCTTCCACAGTGTGGTATGTGTTGAGTCCTTCAAAATTATTCTGTGTGCTGAGTTTTTTGAAGGATGCTGTGCACTGGGTGTTTTACACAGTGTGCTTCAACACAGGGTGTGATGAGTCCCTGGGAAAGAGTGCTATGTGCTGAGTTTTTGAAAGCATGACATGCACTGAGTCCTTTAAACTGGGAGCTATGGACTCCCTCATTCAAAGGGTGGTGTGTGCTGAGTACTCTACCCAGCATACTACATGGTGAGTCCTTCAAAGGGAGCTGTGTGCTGAGTGATTTACACAGGGTGCTTTGTGCTGATTTTGGAAGAGTGCTTTGTGCTGAGACATTCAAAAGGGTGCTATGTTCTGAGTTCTTGAGAGATGGTTATCCCCAACACACACACACAAACACAAACACACATACACACACGAGTGTCACCATGCACCTGCTTGGTGTGTGGAGTGGAGGGGGACGGAGGAGCGTCTCCTCCAGCGGTGGGGCTGAGGGGAGATTCGATCCCTGGGCCAGTACTGGGGGTGGGGCGTTGGTGCTGAGCTGAGGTAAGGCTGCAATTGCCATGGTCTAGAAGCCTCAGGGCCCAGTCAGGGCTGCAATTGTGGCCAGGGTTGGGGGCGGGCCCAGGGGAGAAGGGGACGGGGCCCAGGAGCACACTTTGGTTGCAGCAATGGCCAGGATCCCATGGGGGCAGGGGTGTGTGTGCAGCAGGGGCAGGGTGGCCCAGGAGGAGTGTGGGGCCCAGAGAGAGCTGGGAGAAGAGTGAGCACAAGCACTAGCACCCATGGAAACGGCTTCAGTGGCTGGCGGCTGCTCTGATCATAGTGTGGGTCCTGGGTGGGAGCGCAGAGCATGCAGAGCCTGCATGGCAGGCCCATTGCCACATGCAGCCCCTCGGAGGCGCCCAGCAATGGTGGCCCTGAGTCTGAGGTCCCGGTGCAGGGAGCACCGCAGAGGAAGTGGCTGCTGAGGTGGGAGACACAGGTTAGGAGGCCGCTGAGGCTGCGGTGGTGGCTGAGGAGGAGCAGAGGCTGTGCGCAACTCCACCACGTGCCCATGCTGCTTTTCAAACATGGCGCTGCTGGCTCGGACCCAAGGAGCTTCTAGCAGTCATCTGGCGGAGCTGTTGTGCCCACAGACTCCGGGCGCGCACCCGGAGTCTCAGTCTACAGCTTCTCCCAGCAGTTCACGAGAGTTGCCGACCTGCGCTCCCGCACTCCATGACCTCCCCCCCTAAACCCCATCCCTCACTCTACCCTTCCTCCCCACCCTCGCGAACCCCGACCCTTGCCTCTTGCCTCCCCCTCCCTTTCTGCCTGCGCCTTCTCCTGTGCCCCACAGTCTGTTCTGGCTGTGCCACAAATGCACCCCAGGGGTGGGGGGTGGAGGTGGGTGTCCACCCGGGGATCCCACCCTCATCCCTAGTGGCCAGTGTTCCAGGAAATGGGGAGCTGCAGGGATGGGGAGGTGGGGAAAAAACAGAGCCCCTGGCCTGGAGCAGTGGGAGCCACACAGCTGTGCATCTGCACCCTTCCTCTCCCTGGTGGGTACCTGGTGGCTTTAGTCAGAGGTGGGGAGCTGCACCTCCACTCCTGCCTTCTGGGTTCTTTTCCCTTTTGCTGGGCAGGGGGGTGTTGAATGCAGAAGATAGACCCCATTGTTGTGTGAGCCCTGTCTTCTGTGCTCAGTCACCCTTTCACCTGAGGACATTCCCAGAAGAGCCCACTAGAGAGGTGAGGGCACTGGGGTCAGATAGAAGGTGGGTTTTTGGGAGGGAAACACACCCCCTCTGATACACATACAACCGGCCTGCAACCCAAACCCAGCATTCAACAGTTCCGACTGGGTGATCACATTTCCCAGTTCTGCCAGCTTCTTCTAGTGCTCCCAGTCCATCCATGAAAGAATGGTTTTGGATGCTGGTGACAAAGTCTGACGTGTAGGGTTTCATTTGGTTTGTGTTTTGATGAGTTGGGTTTTCCCTTGGTATAAGAAGGTGGCTGCATGAGGAGGCTACAATGCTTGATAAGAAATGTACTCCTTATCTTGCCCATGTAATTGTAACCCCTCTGTACAGTATTTTCACAATAAAAAAAGAAAGAAAGAAAACAGCTGACAAAAAAAAAAAAGGTTGGGTGTAGCCGGGCGCTGCCAGTGGCTCATAACTGTCATCCTAGCTACTCAGGAGGCTGAGATCTTAGGATCACGGTTCAAAGCCAGCTTGGGCAGGAAAGTCTGTGAGACATTATCTCCAATGAACCACCAGAAAATTGGATGTGGTGCTGTGGCTCCAGTAGTAGTGTGCACACCATCTGAAGAGCTGAGACCCTGCTGGCAGGCTCAAAGTTCAAACCCCATAACCTACAACCAAATAAAAGGTAGCTGAATTTTCTGCATAACAGTGTGTACATTAGAAATGCCATGATGTGTTGTGAACCATTCCAGACATGTGAGAGGCTCTGAGTTTTGTCTACAGTTGGTCTGATGATGGTAGTGCCATCATCTCTGGGTGGAATATTCAGGGTGCTCAGGGACTGCTGAGGCTTTGGGCTACCACTGTCTGTGTATCTGTGTGTTCGTGTGTCTTTTGTCTGTGTGTGTCTGTGTCTGTGTGTTTGGATGTAGAAGACCACGGCCTTGAACTCAGGGTCTAGGTGAAGTTCCTATGCTTCTGTGCTCAAAGCTAGTGCTCTAACACTTGAGCTGCAGCTCCATTTCTGGCTATTTGGTGGTTCATTGGAGATAAGAGCCTCACAGACATTTCTGTGCTGGCTGGCTTTGACCTCAGCCTCCTGAGTAGCTAGGATGAAAGGACCAGTGACATATTTGTGTGTGTGTGTGTGTTTTCCTCATCTTTCTCTGTCCCCTTCCTGGGTGCCTGTCTGCCTCTTTCTGACCTCGGATGGTGCCCCTCCTCCACACCGACCTTGTCTCCTATCTGGGTCTACAATGAGTCCTAAATTGCCAGAGACTTGAGTTCAAGTTTTTCTTGGGGGCTCAAGTCCAGCTGTCCAAATCTTTGGCCGCCTGCAGGGGATTCGGGTTCAACCGGGCCAGCTGCAATAGTCTTCCTGTCTCTGGGTGGGGAACTCAGGCATGGATGTCCTGCACTTTTCCTCAGCTAGACCTCTGGCTGCATGTCCCTCTCAGCAGGCTGGCTTTGGAGTGGAGGCAGGGGGTTGCCGGTGGCTCTGGCCAACCCCAGCTTGATAGTGGACTGAAGGCCGCCCAAGCAAGGAGGATTCCGGGCTGCATTGGACGTGAGGCCAAGGTGGCTTGGAAGTGTCTATTGGTGTCTAGGAAATGTCAACATACTTTATTGCAGGCAAGTCAATCTTCTAGTCCCCGCTGGGCCTCTCCAATCCTTCTAGAGAATTATGAATGCCCAGAATACAGAGGCACAGACTTTAGATTCCAGGGCCAGGGAATTCGAGGAGGAGAGACTGGTATGGCCAATACCTCAATGTTCTGGGGCATTAGCCTTGACCTGGGTATGCCCCCCTTGTGTACATTCACTTCTTAACCCAGAGCTGGCCAGAAACAGGCCACTTGTGGTGGTGCTGTAGAAGTGGCAGGAGTGGAATTGATATCTAGGATGACAAAAATCTCCATTGATGGCCTGAGGGAGGGGCGGGGGAAGGTGTATTTAAAAAAAAAAACCTCTTAGAGCTGGAACTCAGGGCCTAGGCACTGAGCTTCCTTTGCTCAAATCTAACACTCTACCACTTGAACCACAGCTCACATTTCATCTTTTTCAGTAGTTTAGTGGAGATAAGTGTCTCATGAATTTCCTGCCTGGGCTGGCTTCAAGCTGCCATCTTAAGAGCTCAGCCTCTTGAGTAGCTAGGATTGCTGATATGAGCCACTGGCACCTGCTAAGAATGTTTGTGTGTGTGTGTGTGTGTGTGTGTGTGTGTGTGTGTGTGTGTGTGTGTGTGTGTGTGTGTGTGTGTTTGTGTGCGCGTGTGTTTACCAGGGCTTGAACTCAGATCCTTGGTGGTATCCTTTTTCTTGTTTACTCAAGGCTCTTGCTCTATCACTTGCACTACAGTAGCTCTGCTTCCCAGCTTTTTGGTCATTCATTGGAGATAAGAGTCTGCCAGGGCTTGAACTCAGAGTCTGGGCATGTTCCTGAGTTTCTTTTGGTCAAAGCTAGCACTCTTATCACTTAAGCCACAGTGCCACTTTTGGCTTTTTCTGTTTCTGTGATACTGAGGAATCAAACCCAAGGCTTCCTGCGTGCTAGGTAAGCACTCTACCACTAAGCCACATTCACAGCCCAAGGCTCGCTTCTGACAGGAACTATGAGGGTGGGATTTATTTTTTGGTGCAGAAATCGCTGGCTATTTCATATCTTTGCCAAGATTTGGGACCAGCCTGTGACTCGACAATGAGGAATGGTGAATGAGGGATAGCCACCAGCCTCCAGAGGAGTAGGCTCACATATCCTACAGAGGGATAGAGAATATGGAGCCAGAACTTTTTTTTTAATTTTATATTATTTTATTTGAGAACATACTGTACAGAGGGGTTACAATTACATGGGCAGGATAATGCATACATTTCTTACCAAGCATTGCAGCCTCCTCTTTTGTTTACCCTTCACCTCCCGTCCCAGCCTCCCCCCTCCCCCCCACCCAATCATACCCCCCTCCCCCCCCAACACCGACATTGTAAAGCTGGTTTTGACATGACATTTTGTACTTCTCATTGTTGCAACAGGTCCACCTGAATCTTTAAACGACTTGTTTGTCCCCATCTCCTCCACATGTTATACTGACATCAAATATAGTGAAAGCGGGGGTTACACTGTGGGGGAGGGACATACAAAGCAACAAAGAAATAATCTTATAAATGCATTAGAAACACATGCATGAAAGAAACGAAAACATTAAAATACATATTTAAGGGTTCGTTTTCCTAACATCATATTATCAGACCTTTTCCGCTTGAACTACAGCGTAGGAACTGTGGTCTCCCTGGAGGCAGTGGCTGGTTGCTAGGTGTCCTGATGGGACATCTCAGCCAGAACATAAGGCACTTGTTGCACAGCCCAGGCAATGCCGGCGCGGCTTCAGTTATTAAATGGCAGAGAAGGATGCTTTGTTCAAACTGCTGGCTCAGACTTAGGATTCTCTGAGGACTTGCCCAAGTTGGGGGGGATGGACATGGGCAACCTGCTGAATGCCCATCATCCATACATCATCCATCCATACACAGAGACATGGAGGTATTTCCTCCTTTTTTGGGGGGGAGCTTGAGGCAGGTCCAGGGTTGTACTATGAACCTAAGCCTGTCCTTGAGCTCCTTTTGCTCAAGGATAGCACTCTGCCCTTGAGCGACAGCCCCACTCATGGTTTTTTTCCCCCTGTGATCTCTTAGAAAGAAGAGTGTTGTGGACTTTCCTGCCCCAGATGAATTCAAATTGGCATTCTCTACATCTCAGCCTCAGGAGGAGTTAGGGTTATAGGCAGGAGCCACTGACACCTGGCTTTCTTTTCTTCTTGTTGTTCTCTTTTTTAATCGTGACAATCTGAAATCTTCACGGTGTCATTCAAATGGTTTGCATTCAAAGTAATCTACCCAGGCCTAGAATTCAAATGTTATAACTACCACCCACAAATGGAGGGAGATCTTGATGAACTAATTCCTGTTCATGTGAATGCTAATGGAATGTTTAAAAAGTAATAATTAAATTTGCAGTTAATTCATGATTCTATTTTAGAGTGCCACACAAAAATTACTGGATTTATATTTTCATTCTAGCACCATGGTATAATTAAGGATATTGACTAATTTTTAATTAATGCTTTTATAAATATTCAACCATGATACTTCATTAAATGGAGTCATAATTTAGTAACTAATAATTGGTAAGAACATATATATAATTTAATAATATCCTCACATTCTCTCTTTGTATATGTGTATATATATATATACATATATATGCAGGTATATATGTATGTATATATAATATACATATATATGTATATAATATGAATCTACACATCTATCTCTTGGGCACTACTGTGGCTTGATTACAGGTCCTCAGAATTTCCTGGATGCTCAATTTGCCAGAGGCTGGTGTGCTAAGACTGACTCCATTTATGGATTGGGCATTGTAGGTAAGTTGAAATCCCAGCATGTCTAAAAATTTAATTGTGGAGTAAGAAGCCAATTTGATACATTTTTTTCCTTCTCTGTGAAAATCCTGGGTCAATACAATGTATAATCCATATGCAAATATATCCTAGGTGATAGATATAATAAAGGAAATGTTATATGTGCAATAATAATAAATAAATAAGGGTAATAAATGTCATATGCAGTAGAACCCATATATGTAAATAGATCTCATATATATGAAGATTATGTTTTCCAGTGCTGGGGCTTCAATTCAGGCCCTGGGAACTGGTCTGAATTTCTTTTTTCTTTCTTTCTTTCTTTTTTTTTTTTTTGCCAGTCATGGTGCCTGAAATCTGGGCCTGGGCACTGTCCCTCAGCTCTTCAGCTCAAGGTGAATGCTCTACCACTTGAACCACTTCTAGCTTTTTCTGCTTATGTGGTGCTGAGGAATTGAACCAAGGGCCTCATGCATGCAAGGCAAGCACTCTACCACTGAGCCACTTTCCCAGCCCCATGAATTTCTTGTCTTCAAGGACGGTGAGATTTCCCCTTCACACACAGTGTCACAGAGTTACCCAGACCCTGAGTTCAAATCCCAGGCCTGCTAGAAAAATGGTGCAATTTCCTAGCCAGGGTCTCATTGTTATTATTACTTTTTTTTTGGCCTAGCACAGGGCTTGAACTCAGGTCTTCGCATCTCTGCCACAGCTGATCATTGGATCCTACCAGCCTACTTCAAATTTCGGAGCTGGCAAAAAAATTTAAATAAATAAAAAGGAGAAGGATAAAACTGAGAAGTTAAAGAAGGTGGTTTTACTTTTTTTTCCTTTGTATTGTGACAATCCTGGGTCTAAATGACAAGCCCCAGAATGTGTACATGACATTGCATTGCTAATGTTTCATGGGCTATTAGGGAAACCTTAGCTGAAACCAGCAACTTAGGCCTGGAGGAATCTTAGAACTGCCACTAATGAATGGTGGGAGGTTCTAAGAAACGCATTCTGATATACATCCGTACAAATGGAATGTTATAAAAGTAACATTTAAATTAGTAGTTAGTGTATGATTATATTCTAAAATTGTACACAACAATTATTCTACATTAACTAATTTTCAATTAATATTTTATTATGTATTCAATCATGATACTTAAAAAAGGAAGGAATAATTTAATTGCCAAAAATTGGTAGTAATATCATATATGCAGTTTCACAATATACAGATATCTCTTGTTTTATACATATACATCTATCTATCTATTTATCTACCTATCATCTATCTATCTATTTATCTACCTATCATCTATCTATCTATCTATCTATCTATCTATCTATCTATCTATCTATCTATCTATCTATCTATCTATCTCTATCTACCAATCTACACATTTATCTGTTTATACAGTTGTCACTCCTGGGTCTCAGTGTTAGAGTGCTCACCGAGTATGTGCAAAGTCCTGGGTTCCATTCCTCACTACCACTTGCACAGAAAAATCCAGGAGTCATGCTGTTACTCAAGCAGTAGAGTATTAGCTTTGAGCATAAAAGTTTAGGGACTGTGTCTGGACACTTACTCAAGCTGCGGAACTAGCACCAAAACAAAACGATAGAATGTTCTGACTATGAAGATATAAGGATAGGACTGCAAATACATCATCGTAGAGCAAGCTAGGAGTCTGGTGCTGAGAGCTGCCATCTAACCTGACTTAGCCAGAGGTAAATTGCTTGCAAACCAGCTACACAGAACCAGATGCTTGTGGCTCGAACAACCCTGTCATCCAAGATACTGGGGGGCCGAGATCAGACACTGGTAGTTTTAAAATCCAGCCCTGACAGGAAGTCTGCAAAACTCTGAGCTGTGGCTCAAAGTGGTAGAGCTCTAGCCTTGAGCAAATGATCTTTGGACAGTACCCCCAAACTTTCAGTGGAATCTCCATGGCTGAGTCCCCGCCCCCTCCAAAAAAACCCACCCCTCTAACTCATTAGATGTGAACTTTGTGTAGTTTTTTGACACTGATGAAAGCACCCTAATTCTAATGACAGCGTGTGGGATACAGCTATGTCATGAATCTTATATGAGGAATGGTGTACATTCTTGCATTCTTGCATCTGGTCCTTGTAAGAGCTCCACAGATTATTGTGCAGATGAGAACCTTGAGGCTCAGATATGTCCCCATGTCAGGGCCAAAATGATGTATGTACTGAACTCTAGTGAGTTTTCTCCTGCAGACAATTTTTTTGGTTTAATTTTCTTGGTCATGAACCTTGAACTCAGGGCCTATCCACTGACTCTTCACTGTTGGGCTCATGATTAACACCCTACCAAGGGCACCCAAGGACACCCGTACAAAAGTGTTACAGTCTAGGCATCTGTGGCTGGTATCTGTCATCCTGCCTACTTTGACATATTTTTTTTCCTTCTCTGTAAAAATCCTGGGTCTCAGTATGAAGTATAATCCATATGCAAATATATCCATGTGATAAGATGCAATAAATGAAATAAATGTTATATATGTAATAATACAAAATAAAATAAATAATGAATAAATAAGGGTAATAAATGTCATATGCAGTAAGCCCATGTATGTAAAAAGATCACATATATGAATATTAATTTTTTCAGTGTTGGTGCTTAAGTTCAGGCCTGGAAACTGGTTTGAAATTCTTGTCTTCAACAACAGTGAGCTTCCACTCTTCTGCAGTGTCACAGAGTTACCCAGACCCTGAGTTCAAATCCCAGGCCTGCCAGAAAAATGGAGCAAATTCCAAGTCACGGCCTTAATTTATTTTGTCCAGGCCCTGGGCTTGAACTCAGCTTGTGGCAATTCTGCCTCAGCTTTGATCACCCTAGATTGGGGTGCAGCCAATGGACCCACAGCACTTCCTGAGATCCTAGGACCCGAGTTCAAATCTTGGGACTGATAAAAAAAGGAGAATGGTAGGGAAGGTGGCTCAGTAGTAGAGTGCTTGCCTTGAATGCATAAGGCCCTGGGCTTGATTCCTCAACACCACATAAGCAGAAAAAGCTGTAAGTGTTGCTATTGCTCGTGGTAGAACACTATTCTTGAGTGAATAATTGAGGAACAGTGTCCAGACCCACATTTCTGGCCCCACAACCAACAAAAAAATAAAAAAAAAAAAGAAAGAGAGGGGGGGAAAAAGAAGAATAAGGCTAAAACTGGGAAGTTCCAGAAGGCGGTTTTACTTTGTTTTTTCCTTTGCATTGTGACCATCCTGGGTCTAAATGAAAGGGCCCGGAAAGAGTATGTGAGTTTACACTGCTGAAGTTTGGTGGGCTATCAGGCAAGCCATAGCCAAAACCAGCAACGTATGCCCAGGGTTCAAATCCCGGGACCGCCAACTACAAATGGCTGGAGAGCCTAAGAATCGCATTCTGACATACTTCCATATTAATGGAATGTTGTAAAAGTAACAATTACATTAATAGCTAGCATTTGATTATATTTTAAAATTGTAAACAAAAATCATAGTACATTGACTATTTTTCAATTAATACTTTATTATATTTTCAACAATGAGAAATAAAGGAAGGAATAATTTAATTATGGATAATTGGTAGTAATATAGTATATGTAATTTAATAATATCTTTCTTATTTTATACATATAGGTATATATATAAGCTATGTATATATCTATTTCTACACTTGTCACTCCTGGGGCTCAGTGATAGAGTGCTTGCCTAGTATGTATGATGCCCTGGGTTCGTTTCCACACTATCTCATGCACAGAAAAAGCCAGAAGTGGTGCTGTTACTCAAGCACCAAATAAAAGTTAGAATGTTCTAACTGCAACTATACAAGACCAGGACTTTAAATACTTCATGACAGAGCAAGCTGGGAATCTGAATGAGACGGCTGCCATCTATCCAGACAGCCAGATGTTAACAGCTGCAAACCAACTCTATCCAACCAGACGCTGCTGGCTCATCTCTAGCTGCTCAGGGGATGAGATCTGACACTGGTGGGTTGAAAACTCAGCCCTGGCAGGAAGTCTGTGAGACTCTGAGCTGTGGCTGAAAGTGGTAGAGCTCTAGACTTGAGGAAAAGATCTTAGGACAGTACCCACAACCTATGAGTGCAATCCCTGGGTCTGATGATCCTTCCTCCCCTTCCCGCCCCCCACCCCCCGACTAACGACCCATCTAAACTATTAGATGTGAACTTGTGTGGTTCATGACATGTTTCTGAAGGAATGGTGATACTGATGAAAGCATCCTAATTCTAATGACAGCTTGTGGGATACAGCTATATGAAGAGTCCTTCCTGGGGTGCTAGGTCCTTCACGGAATGCTGTGTGCTGAGTCCTTCACTGGGTGCTATGTGCTGACTCCTTCACGGGGTGTATTCTTTCATCTGATCCTTGTTAGAGCTCCACAAGTAAGATGATTGTGCAGGTGAGAAACTTGAGGCACAGATATTTCCTAAGGCAGTTCCAAATTTATGAATGTATTGAACTCTATTGACTTGTCTTCTGCAGACAATTGTTTTGGTTTAGTTTTCTCCATCATGAACCTTGAACTCAGAGCCTAGACTCTGATTTTCCTCTTATGCTCATGGGTAGTACTCTACCACGTGGAGCCAAGGACCCCCTTCTAGCAAAGTGTCATGTGTTAGGTGTCTTTACTTCAGTTCTATCATCCTGCCTGCTCAAGAAGCTGAGGATCTGGGTTCAAAATTATCCCCCACAAAAGGTCCCATGACACTATCATCTCCTATTCACCACTTAAAAACTTGAAGTGGAAGCTGGGTGCTGGTCACTCATGCCTGTCATGCTAGCTACTTACTCAGCAGGCTGAGAGCTCAGGATCATGGTCCAAAGCCAGCCTGAGCAGGAGATTCCTTGAGATGTTATCTCCAATGAACCACCAGAAAACCTGAATGTGCTCTGTAGCTCAAGTGGTAGAGCTCTCCACTTGAGCTGAAGAGCTGAGTGACAGCACCCAGGCCCAGACTTCAACTCCTCCAACTTACAAGAAAAGAAAGAATGAAACCTGAAGTGCAGTGCTGGGAATGGTTCTTAGGGGTAGAGTGCTTTGCATGTATGAAACCCTGGCTTTGAATTCTCAGTGGCACCTCACTAGAAAAAAAGTCTAAAGTGGTTCTGTGGCTCAAGTGGTAGAGTGCTATCCTTGTACAGGAGAAACTTGAGTACAGTGCTCAGGTCCTGAGTTCAAACTCCAGGACTGGTATATGCACACAAATTACCTCCCCCTCCCCCAGATACCAGAAGTGAAACTGTGACATCAAAGGGTAAAGCACTGGGAAATAGGCCCTGAGAGGAGACTTGAGCTGGTACAGCTTCTTTCCAGGCTTTGCCTTTGTTTTGGGGATTTTAGAAAAAAAACTATTTTTTTTTTTTTTTGGTCAGTCGTGGGTCCTGAACTCTGGGCCTAGGCGCTATCCCTCAGCTCTTCAGTTCAAGGCTAGTGCTCTACCACTCGAGCCACAGCAATACTTCCGGCTTTTTTCTTTTTCTTTATGTGGTGCTGAGGAATCAAACCCAGGGCCTCATGGGTGCAAGGCAAGCACTCTACAACTGAGCCACCTCACCAGCCCAGAAAAAAAAAACTTTAAACAAGGTAAACTAGACCTTGGCTCCAACCAGGCCTGTTCCTGGAATGGAAAGAATGCCTCTAGGTCCCCCTCTCCTTAACAACCTAACTAACCTTGATTGTTGAGTGAAAGACTGACCCATAAAACAGATGGTTGTAATCTGACTCCAACTACCGGACACCACCTGCTTATGGTGGTAAACCCTGCCTTTCACACATGCTTACAGTAAACTCTGCCTATTAGCCACCTGTGTGTGGTCTGGTATGACCATGCAATACTTTTGTTTGGTATGATCCCATTGGTCACCTGTGCATGACCAGGCTTGACCTCATGGATTTTGCCTTTAAAAACCAAAGAATGGGGGCTGCTCAGGGTGGCAGTATCAGATCCTTAGCCTGTGCTGTGGCCATGGCCAGTCAGTGTAGAAAACTTCTCAATACAGTAGCTTCTTTATTAACAACTTAGTTGTGGTGGGATCTGTCACTCCAGATGACTAGGTGAGTTTGCCTGCCTGAGTAGGGGACTTCCTATTACACATTGAGCTTCTGTTCTGAGCTCATGGTCAGTACTCAGGCCCTGTGTTCAACCTGTAAACCTATCCACCCAAGGACCAACTAGGAGAGGTCAAAGGTTTCCAAACCTGATGAGCTCCACCAGCCCTACATAACGGAACATTGTGATTTGGCAAATGTGCTTAGATGTGATTTTGCAAATGTGCTTAGATGTAGCAAGCTTCCAAAAACCGAGGTAGGCACCGTTGCCAATAATGAATCACTGCATTAGGTTCAGCTCCCTAGTTGTCTGCCAGAAGGAATCTTGAATTAATTGTAGCAGTTTGTTTCAACACTGGAACACAGTCTAACAAAGACAGGATAAGTGCAGGGAACATGGCCTGCCACGGGAGGTGGAACAAATGAAGGCTTCCTCTCAAAACAGAGCACTGGGGAAAGAGATATCTTGGGGTCCAAACGGCTTTTTCTCCTGGTCTTCAGAGCCTGCCCACACTCACCATCACTAGTTAGCCTGGATAGAGTTGTTACAGAGCTGTACAGGAGTTAGACCTTTTGTCTGCCTGTTCCTACAATGAGGCAGACTTCCTCCAGCAACCTGGGTGTGGAGAAACCCTCAGGCTACACTGTGAACAGGGAGGGGTGTCCTGGAACATGCACTGTCTTGAAAGCACCCTCTGTGCTATGAAATCATTCTATGCAAAGCAAATTTCCTAGCTGGGTGCCTTTCTTCACAGCGACTCTGGATGTTCACCAATAGAAATACATTCACACATACACAGACACAAGGAGTTACTGGCTGTATTTTTTGGGGGGGGTCAGGTCCTGTGGTTTGAACTGTGAGCTTAGACATTGTCCCTGAGCTCCTTTTGCACAAGGAAGCACTTTATTGTGCCTTAAACCATGATACATCATTAATTGAAGGCATAATTTAATGTCAAATGATTATTAGTAATATATTACATGTAATTTAATGATATATAGACATCTCACATTCTACATAAATATATTTATATATTTAAATAACCACTGGAATATACATATACATCTCTTTCTCTCTCCCTCTCTATGCCTATATATGTATTTGCAGCAATTATGCATCTATCTATTTATATATTGGCCACTCCTGGAGGTTAAACTTAGGTCCTGGGAACTCCCTGGCAGTGAATTTGTTTGAGGCTGCTGTGCTTACATTGATCCCTTGATGAATTGGCATTCCAGGCCCTGAGTTCAAATCCCAGCAGTGCCAAAGACAATAGGTGGGGTAAGAAACCAATGTTGACATGTTCTGCTGTCTGTGAAAATATGGTTTCCTAAGTACAATATGTAATACCTATGCAAATACATATATATGATGTATATTATAAATGTATATAAATATAATATTGCCATTCCTGGGTCTAGAATTCATGCCCAAGGAAATGCTCTTGACTTTCTTTTATTCAAGGAGGGTGAGCTTCCACTTCACCCACAGCAAAATAGAGTTACCCATGCCCTGATTTCAAATCCCAGGTATGGCAGATAAAATGTCCCAAATTCCAAGCTAGGACCTTAACTTTTTTTGGGGGGGAGCAGGCACGGGGCTTGAACTCAGGTCTTCACAACTCTGCCTCAGCCTAGATTACCCTAGGCTGGGGTGCAGCTTTTACACCCACAGATGATCCAAGGATCTTAAGACCCAATTTCAACTCCCAGCACTGGCTAACAAACAAACAAACAAACCAAAATGGAAGAGGAAAAACCAGAAAGTTTTACACAACAGTTTTACCTTTGTTTCTTTTGCACAGTGACCATCCTGGGTCTCACTGACTTGGCTTGAAAATTGTACATGACTTTGCATGGCTGAGGCTGGTGGGCTGTCAGTGAAGCCTGAGGTTAATGCAGACAACTGGGCCCTGAGTTGGATCCTGGTACTCCCACATGCACATGGTTGAAGATCCTAGGAAACTGGTTCCTATTTTTAGGAACACTAAGAGAATGTTTCAAATGTGCTAATTGAATTACTAATTAACTAGTCTTTCTAATATAAGATTGTATACATTAAATATAGGTCATTGATTAATTTAATTAATACTTTATTAAGTCTTCTACCGTGATTAATTAATGGAGGAATAATTTTAGACCAAATAATTAGTAGCAATAGAATATATAAAAGTAAGATATAGACATCACTCTATATAGAGTTATACACTAGAATCTACATAAATGTCTATCTGTCTCTCTTTGTATATGTTTATAGATGCATATACATATGTAAATACACACACACTGCATTTTACACATCTATGTGTTTATATATTGGCCACTGCTAAGGCCAAATTTGACCGAAAATTCCATTTGCATAAGACAGGTGTGCTAACATGACCCTCACCCCATTCATGAAGTGGGCTTTCTAGGCCCTGAGTTCAAATCACAGAACTGCCAAAACTTAAGTAATCCTGGTGGAAGAAGCCAAATGTCCCACTTGTCTTCCTTATTGGTGAAAGTTCTGAGTCTCAGGATTGAGGTATAGTACATTGGCAAATCTATATCTTATGTAATAAGACGTAAAAAAAGTTATGTGTGTAATCATACTCACTAAAATACATAAGAAATAAATAAAACACAAAATAAAATGAATAACCACACTAACTGCAATATCCAGTAAACATATGTATGTAAATATGAATCCTGTATTTAAAATGCATACGAATATTATTATTGCATGCGCTAGGACTTGAATTCAGGCCCTGGGACAGGCCTGACTTTCTTGTCTACCAGCACAGTGAGCTTCCCCTTCTCCCACAGTGCTGTAGATGTACCTAGGCCCTGAGTTCAAATCCCAGGACTGGCAGAAAAGATGGCATGAATTCCAAGCCAAGCAGCCTCATAATTTTTAAAATATTTTAATGTGTTCATTTATTTATTTATTTATTTTTATTTTGTCAAGCACAGAGCTTGAACTCAGGGCATGGCAACTATGCCTCAGCATCGATCACTCCAGGCTGGGGTGCAGCCACTGGACCCACAGCCAAACCTGAGTTCCCGGGGCACAAATGCTCACAGGAATAATAAATACATAAAACAACACAGAAACAAAGAAGAAAAACCTGAAACTGGCAGATGGCTGCCAGTTTTACATTTCTTTTCGTTGCAAGGTGACCTTCCTGTGTCTGAATGACATGGTTGAAAAGTGTTGGAAACCTGGCATTGCTGAAGTCTGGAGGGCTACCAGAGAAGCCATAGGCCAACATGGCAACATAGGCCCTGGGTTCAAAGCTTGGTCCTGACCCCTACAAATGGTAGGAGATCCTAATAGTCTCATTCTTATTCATAGGAATACCGATGTAAGGTTATGAATGTCAAGGTTGAATAAGTTGTTCCTCAATGATGCCGATGGATTTTCATGAATATTTTTGACACATTAAAAGAATACTATTAATTACATGGACTCAATAGTTTTAATTAACAATTTAATTAACAATTCATTAAGGATGAAAACAATAATATAAATTACATAGAGGCATTAAAAATACCCAAATATTGGTAGGAATGTAGCCTATTTAACTGAATAATGTATAGACATCTCTGGCACTCTATAAAGATCTATATTTATTTGTGTACTACCATCTGCATATCAATCTGTTCTTATTTTGTCAACCCCTGTGGCTCCATCTCAGGTGCGGGAAACTGCTTGTCAGCTCCATATGCCACAGGCTGGCGTACTGACACTCACCCATTCATGAATTGGGCCTTGTAGGTTGTGAGTTCAGATGCCAGCACTCACAACAATTGATTCATAGAGTAAGAAACCCTTGGTGACACAGGTTTTCCTTTGCTGTGAAAGTCCTGGATGTCAGGTGTGAAGTTTCATACATAGACAAATCTATCCTATGTAATAAACGTAATAAATAGTCCATGTGTAAGAACAGTCAATAAAATAAATGGTAAATAAATGAATAAAACAAAAATAAATGAATAGATACACTAAGCACAATATGGAGTCAATATATGGGGCTGAATCTCAGGGCCTGGGAATAACCTGGCAGCTGAATTGGCTAGAGGCTGCTGTGCTGGCAGCCACCCATAAAGGAATTGAGCCTTCTCGGCCCTGAGTTTAGATCCCAGCACTGCCAAAAATGTAATCATAAAGTGGGAAACCGAGCGTGACACATGATTTTCTTTCCTTTCAAAGTGCTCAGTGTCAGGTAGGATGTATAATTTGGATGCAAATCAATATGTTGAGTAAGTAGAATGTCACAAAGGTAAAAGAAGTCATAGATGGAAGAATTGTCACTACAATAAATGATAAACAGATTGAATTAGTAATGAATCATTCTAGGATAAAATTAGATGCAGTAATTATAGGATGTGGATTAAGTTTAATTAATATTTTATTAAGTATTAACAGAATAAAAGTTTCATGGAGACATAAATACCTAATAATTGGTAGTAGCACATGATTCATAATTTAATAATATATAGACACCTGTCTCATTCTATAAAATATTTAATTATATGTATGGATGTATGTACATATATGATAAACAATAACAAGATATTGAGTATTAATTAATGCTTTATTAATTGTTAGCTGGGACACATCATTAAATGGAGTTATAATTTAATACCTAATAATTGATAACAATATTATCTATAATGTAATAATATAGACATCTCACTTTTGTCTATATAATATTTATATAAAACAATCTATTTATACCTCCTTTACTCCTGGGGCTCTGTGATTGAGTGCTCCTCTAGTAAGCACAAAGCCCTGGATTCGATTCCTCAGTGCCACATAAGCAGAAAACCTGGAAGTTCTGCTGTCTTTCAATCAATTGAGTGCTAGCCTTGAGAACAAATGCTTAAGGACAGTGTCTAAGCCCTTACTCAAGCGCCACCAGTGCCACCAAAAAATGGTAGAATGTTCTAACTGCAATTATAGAAGAACAGGACTTCAAATACCACACCACAGAACAAGCTAGGAGTCTGGCACTGACAGTTGCCACCTACCTGACTTAGGCATATGTAAACAGCTGCAACTGAGCTCCACAGAAGCAGATACTGCTGGCTTACCCCCACCATCCTGGCTGCTTGGGAGCTTTAAAACCAAGCTCTGGTAGGAAGTACGTGAGACTCTTGGAGATGTGGCTCTAAGTAGTAGAGCCTTAGCCTTGAGCAAATGTTATTAGAACAGTATCCCCATGCGTTGAGTTCAAGCCCTATGGGTAGCCTGCTCCCCCCAAAAAAACACCCCACTAAACCATTAGATGTGAACTTGTGTGATTTGGGAAATGTTTCTCAAAGAATGGTGACACTGATGAAAGCAACCTAAATCTAATGACAGCTTGTGGAATAGTGCTATGTGCTGAGTCCTTCATAGGGTGCCCTGTGCTGAGTCTGGCATAGGGTGCTGTGTGCTAAGTTCTTCACAGGGTGAAGTGTGCTGAGTCCTGCATTGGGTGCTGGATGCTGAGTCTTCACAGGATGTTGTGTGCTGATTCCTTCAAAGAGTGCCATCTGCTGTGTCCTTCACAGAGTACATTCTTTCATATGGTCCTTGTAAGAGCTACACAACTGAGATGATTATTCAGACAAGAATATGGAGATGCAGATATGTCCCCATGGCAGAGACAAAATTATATATTACTGAAGAGTGGGTGAGTTGTTTACTGCAGACAATTGTTTTGTTTTGTTTTTTCTCAGTCATGAACCTTGAACTCGCGGCATAGGCACTGACCCTTACCTCTTGGGCACATGGCTAGCACTCCACCATGTGGAGCCAAGGACCCCCTTGCAGTAGAGTGCCACAGTCTAGGGTTCTATAGCTGAGGTCTGTCAGCCTGCCTTCTCAGGAAGCTGAGATCTGAGAATCTGGCTTCCAAACTATGCCAGTCACAAAAGATCCCATGAGACTATTATCTCCAATTCACCACTAAGAAACCTGAAGTGGAAGCTGAATGCTTGTCACTCACGCTTGTCATCCTAGCTCCTAAGGAGGATGAGATCTGAGGATCATGGTTCAAAGGTAGACTGGGCAGGAAAGTCCTCGAGACATTTAGTTCCAATGAACCATGAGAAAACCTGAAATGGTGCTTTGGCTCAAGTGGTAGAGCACAAGACTTGAGGGACAGCACACAGGCCCAGACTTCAACTGCTACAACCAACCTGAAGAAGAGGGCTGGGAATGTGCCTAGGGGGAAAGTGCTTTGCATCTATGAAACTCTGGATTTGATTTCTCAGGTACACATCACTAGAAAAAAGCATGAAGTGTCTCTGTGGCTCAAGTGGGACAGGGCTATTCTTGTGCAAGCGAAGTTAGGTACAGTGCTCAGGTCCTGAGTTCAAGCTCCAGGACTGGTGTATGTGTACACGCTCGAACACACACACACCCACACACAGACCAGAAGTAAAAGCTGTGACACAAAATGGTAAAGCACTGGTCTCCTGCACTGAGCTAATGGTCAGCACCCAGGCCCTGTGTTCAACCCCAAAACTTTGCCATCCAGGGCTCAACTAGGAGAGGTCAAAGGTTTCAAAAGCTAATGTGCTTCAGCAGTCCTAGATGACAGGAAGTATGGTGAGATCAGACATGTGCGTGGATTTCCAAAACTTCCGGAAAACTAGCAGAGGCATCATAGGCCCATCATTACCCACAATGAAACATTTCTTGAGGTTAAGTTGTCTGCCAGAAGGACTCCTGAATTATATTGAGCACTGTATCTGAACACCAGAATATAGTCTTACAAAGGCAGGATTAGTGCTGAGAACTTGGCCTGCCAAAGGAGGTGGCACAAATGAAGGCTTCCTGTTAAAACGGAGCACTGGGGAGAGAGATAGCTTGGGGTACAAAGAGGACTTTTTGTCCTGACCTTCAGAGCCCATTCAAACTCATCCTCACTAATTGGCCCATATGGAGTTGTTTGTTACAAAGCTGCACAGGACTGAGGCCTTTTGTCTGCCTGTACAGCCAGTGAGACAGACTTCTTCCAGCAGGCCTGGGAGGCAGAGAAACCCTGAGGCTGCACTGGGAACTGTGAGGAGAGCCCAGGGAAATGCACTGTCATGAAAGCAGTCTCTGTTATGAAATCATTGTATTGAAAACCAATTTTCTAGCTTGGTGCCTTTCATCATAGCTACTCTGGAGCTTCACCTATAGGAATACATCCACACATACACAAAGACATGGAAGCAGGTCCTGGGGTTGAACTATGAGCATAGGCCTTGTCCCTGAGTTACATTTGCTCAAGAGTAGTGCATTAACCTTGAGCCACAGCCCCACTTCTGGGTTTTCTGTGATCTCTTAGAAATAACAGTGTCATGGACTTTCCTATGCTGGCTGGATTCAAACTCAGATTCTCTACATCTCAGCCTCCTGAGGAGCTGGGATTACAGTCAGCAGACAATGGCACCTGCCTTTCTTTTCTTCTTCATATTTTAATCTGGACAATCTGACTACTTAACAGCATCATTCCAATGCCTTGAATTTATAAGTAAACTACTCAATGTTCTTTATAGGTGCTTTCTCTGAGAAGGATTTTCTCTCTTCCCCTTCTCCTCTGTACACAGGTTTGAAGCCAAGAGTGAGAAATGAGTGTGACATGATTTTGGCAGCAAATGTCCACAGGACATGCCAGTTCATTCACTTAGCATTGAGCTGCAGTGAATTTACTGTCTCAGGACGAGAGGTCCAAAGCTGGAGCGATCCTCATACTGTCTGAATTGCTCCTTAGGCTTATAAAATTATCTAATACTTATGAGTGTTTTGTGTCTCCAACCTGAAGTATCTAGAACATACTAGAAGCATCTTCATGTTTCCTTTTTTCTCTAGTACCTCTCAAGATTTAGACTTAGGGTTTGTATGGAGCAGATCCTCGGCGAATCCCTGAGAAAAGCCACTTGAAGTCTCAGGAGATCTCTGTTCAAAGCCAGCCCGAGCAGGAACATCTGGGAGACTCTTATTTTCAATAAACCATCAGAAAACCAGAAGTGAATCAGTGGCCCAGAGGGTAGAGCTCCAGCTTTGAGAAAGAAAGCCGAGCAGGAGATACAATCCAGACCAGGCAGGAAAACCTGGCAGGCACTTATGTCCAATTAAGCCAGATGGCTAGAAGTGGAGCTGTGGCAGTGGTAGATTCTCAGCCTTGAGCAAAACAGCTGAGGAACACATATGGCCCTGAGTTTAAGCCCTGATATGGCCACCAAAAATATTCAAATAGAGAAGGCCAAGTTTATGTATCAGTGTCCTACTTACTTATGTGTGTATATTACCTCCCTGAGTGCAAACAGATTTTATGTATTGCTTCTCCTTTTATGTACAGATTTATTTTTCAGATAAACTTGTTGCAAATACTGCATCATTCTCTTCTTTTCAGGCCCATGGCTTTTTCCTTCCAGAGTTCCAGGACTGAGTCCTTATATGATGCAAACATAAGATCTCAGCTGCCTTTATTTACATATTATTATGAGGCCAAGGCAGGAACAGTCACAAATCAGGCAGGGGAAGAGAAGATCAGGGTTTTTGAAATAACCGGTATTCAGAAAATTAAACTTGTGGGATGTAAAATGGTAGCATACTTATGTATAAACTACCTTTAAGAAAAACATGAGAGGGCTGGGAATGTGGATTAGTGAGAGAGTGCTTTTCCCTTCCCTACAGAGGGTTTGATCCCTCCTCTGTAGCACATGCATAGAAAAAGCCAGAATGGGTGCTGTGGCTCAAGTAGTAGAGTGCTAGAGACAGTGGCCAAGTCTTGAGTTCAACTCAAGTACAAGTAACTTCTCATCACCAACGGAACCCCAGGAAGTTTTTGAACAGCTGCCCTTTCAGAAGTGGAAGTCAGAGTGTCATAGACTTTCCTGCCCTGGCTGGCTTCACCCTGTGATCCTCAGACCTCACCCGCTGAGCAAGGGTGATAGGCCTTAGCTACTGGTGCTCTGCTAGGTCAGAACTGTAATGACATTGACAATACAAGTGAACTGCTTATCACAAAGGGCTTGGGGAGCATATTAAGCCTTTCAACAATGGACCTTTCAGAACTCTGTAGGACACAAGGTTATAATGCTAGAGTCTGAGAGGTTGGGCACATGGATCTGCTAAACTGGAACCTCTAGCTCTGACTCCAATTCTGGTGTACATCAGCGTCAGCAATAATTTTCCAGAGAATGTTCTCCTAATTAGCAAATAGGAAAAGTACTTTGATTAACGCTCACTTTTTTCCCATTGTGTGTCTCCAACTCAAGCCTGGGCACTGTTCCTAAGCCCTTCATCTCAAGGCGAACAATCTACCACTTGAGCCACAGCACCACATGGGGTCTTTTGCTGGTTCATTGGTGATAAGAGTCTAACAGGCTTTCCTTGCCTAGGGTGTCTTTGAACTGTGGTCTTCAGATCTCAGCCTCCTGAGAAGATAGGATTCCAGGTGTGAGCCACTGGCATCTGGTCTATTGTTTTGCCAGTGCTCGGGCTTGAACTTAGGGGCTGGATACTGTCTCCATGCTTATTTTTCTCAAGGCTAGTGTTCTACCACTTGAGCACACCACAGCTTCTGGCTTTTTCTGAGTATGTGGCACTGAGGATTCAAACCCTGGCATTAATGCATGTTGAGCAAGCTCTCTACCACTAAGCCACATCCCAGGTTAGGAAAGAAAACTGGAAGAAATTCCAAACCAGGGGAATTTTTTCAATTTAGTTAAATAAATTATTTATTTATTTATTCTTTTTTTTTTTTTTTGCCAACCATGGAGATTGAACTCAGGTCATGGCAACTCTACCTCAGCTTCAGTTGCCTTAGACTGGGCTGCAGACTCTCACCCATAGTCGAAACTAGGATCCTAGGCTCAGAGCTTGCAGGAAGAAAAAATAAAGTGGGACAGCACAAAAAGTGGTGAACTGCAGGGGACTGGGGGTTTTACGTTATTTTTTTCTTTGCAGGGTGACCATCCTGATTCTGAATGACATGGCTGCAAAGTGGAGCTGAACTGCTATACTGCTATTCCTGAAGGCTGGTGGGCCATCAGGGAAGCCACAGGCCAACTTGTCAACATAGGCCCTGGGTTAAAAATCTAAGTCCTGACACCTACCAATGGCAGGACATCACAAGAGACTCATTCCTATGCATAGGAATACTGATTGAAAGAGTAGTTCATGTATCAGTCGAGGCTAAAAGTGGATGTAATAATCCTAGGATGCTGATTGATTTTAATTGATAGTTTACTAAGGATGGAAAGAATAATATCACTTCAAAGACAGTATAATAAATACCTAAGAGTTGGTAGGAATGTAGTAGGTGTCATTCAGTCAGATAGATGGCTCTGGCACTCTTTACCAATATGTATTAATTGTTTACCACCATTTGCCAATCCATTTATCACTGTTTTGGCCAAACCTGGGGCTCCATCATAGTGCCTGGGAACCACCTCACAGCTTCATTGGCTAGAGGCTGCCGTGCTCACCCTTACCCATTCATGAAGTGGGCCTGCAAGGCCCCACGTTCGGATCCCAGCACTGCCAAAAATTTATTCTTGGAGCAAGAAGCCGAGTGTGACACATGTTTTCCTTTTTTGGGAGAGTCCTGTGTGTCAAGCATCATAGTGAACACATCTACAAATCTAGATGCTATGTGATAGGAAGTAAACAATGTAATAAACGGGATAGGGGTCAAAAGAGTCAATACAATGAATGGTAAATGAATGAATAAAACAAGAAATGAAATGAATAACCATACCAAATATGATATTGTCTGACTATATGGAAGTATAAATCCTGTCTTTAAAATGTAAATAAAATGTATACAAGGAGTATGTTTTCTAGGACTGAGGCTTGAATTCAGGCCTAGGGAACAGGACTGACTTTTTCGGCTTCACATATGACGTGATTTCCCCTAGCCTGACAGTGCGGCTATTTACCCAGACCTTGAGTTCAAATACCAGGCCTGGCAGAAAAAATGGCATGAATTGCAAAACAGGGAGATAAATAATTGATTTTTAATTTTTAAATTGTTTTAATATTTTTATTTAATTTTTTTGTTTATTTTTGGCCATGCACATGGCTTGAACTCAGATCGTGACAGCTCTGTTGCAGCCTCCAGAACCAAAGCTAATCCTGGAAGCCTAAGACCTGATGTCTGACAGGAAAACAAAATGATAATGACACTAAAACAAGCCGCGAGCCACACATGGTAGGCAGTTTCTTGGCTTTGATTCCTTGCACGGTGACCATCCTAGGTCTGAATGACATGAATGCCACCCACAGCTGACCTGTCATTGCTGAAGACTGGCAGACTGTCAGGAAAGCCATAGGCCAACCACGCAACACAGTCCCTGAGTTCAAATCCTGGTCCTGACACCTACCATTGGCAGGGGATCCCAAGAGACTCCTGCTGTGCTTAGAAATTCCGATGGAATGGTATCCAACTCATGATTGAATAGTTCGTGCAGCGGTCTAGACTCAAATTAGACGCAATAATCCTAGGATGCTGATTGAACTTAATTAATGGTTAATTAGGCATGAAAAGAATAATACTCCTTCACTGGAGGCATAATAACTACCTAAGACTTGGTAATAATGTAGCAGATGTCATTGAATACTAGATACACGGCTCTGGCACTCTGTACTAATATGTATTTATTGGTGTACTACCACCTGCCTATCCATGTATGGCTATTTTGGCCACGCCTGGGGCTCGATCTCAGAGGTTGCCAAAAATTTCCTCCTGGAGTAAGAAGCCAAGTGTGACACCTGTTTTCCTTTTCTGTGAGAGTAAGGGGTGTCAGGCATGATGGAGAACAAGTCTACAAATCTAAATGCTATGTGATAGGGTGTAAATAATGTAATACATGGTTAGGTGTCATCACAGTCAATAAAATAAACGGTAAATAAATGAATAAAATAAAAAGTACAATGAATAACCACACCAAACATGATATAGACTGAGCACCTGTCTGGAAGTTCAATCCTATCTTTAAAATACATGTAAGGACTATGTTTTCCAGGGTTGGGGCCTGAATTCAGGCCTGGGGAAGAGGCCTGACTTTCTGATCTTCAAGCATAGAGAGCTTCCCCTTCCCCCAGAGTGCAACAGAGTTACCCAGACCCTGAGTTCAAATCCCAGGCCTTTCAGACTAAAAATAGCACACATTCCAAGCCAGGGAGCTTCATTAGGTTTTTTCATATTTTTTAAAGTTCACTTTAAGGTTCACCTTTATTTCATACATTTTGATTTTACAATATGAGAGTTTTTCAAAAAGGGGTTTAAACACTTATATTTCAGCATAGCACATTGATGTTTCCCTTTTGACCATCTGCCATGAAGAGTGAGAATGAAAATGAGTACATCATTCCTCCCTAGAGGGACAGTTGATGTTATTTCTATTTAGAGTTATTTCTGTAACTATAAACTCTCTGCAATGGTATCATGTGAGTTTTCCTCATGCCTGCCACAAAATACACTAGGGAAGTCCTCATACCACAAAACGTTGGGTTTCTGAACAAAAATTCACTTCTTTGAGGACAGTAGGTACTTGTAAGCATTTTGGGAATAAAGTGAATTGTAAAATGAAAAACAAACACATTGGGACTGGGATGTAGCTCAGTAGTGGAGTACTTGCCTAAAGAGCCTAATACCCTGGAAGAAAAGGAAGGCAAGTTTCCTGAAGCTCAGAAGGTTAGAATTTTATGATCTGTATGAACAAACTTCTTTCTTCTTCTTTTTTTTTTTTTTGTACGTGGTGAGGCATGAATTCTGAGCTTGGCTGCCCACCTTCAACTCTTCAACTCATGGCAAGTGCTCTACCGCTTGAGCCACAGTGCCGTTTTTGGTTTTTTGGAGATAAGGGTCTCACGGACTTTCCTGCCCAGGCTGGCTTTGAACCACCATCCTCAGATCTCAGCCTCCTCAGGAGCTAGGATTATAGGCAGGAGCCACTGTTGCCTGGTGCATGAACAAACTTCTTAAAGATTGATTCTGAGGAAAGAAACTTGAAATACACTTTTAGTAGAAATAATTTATAATGCCATGGTTAAGACACTAATTCAGAAGTATTTATTCATTGGCTGCTTTCTTAGTTTATTTAAAGATATATATATATATATATATATATATATATATATATATACATTTTAATATATCTACATATATATTATTAAAACATAGCTTTGAAGTGTACCTAAAAGCTTATGTGCTCATGTAAAGTTATACAACTACACAAGCTTGATTTTTTATTTTCAGTTTGTTGGTACCATAAATTAGATGTGATGTTTATACTGTTGTTTTGTTCTCTGTTTTTGGAGGATTTTTCTCTGCTTTCTTCCCCTACTCCCCTCTCTCTGCACTTGAATTGACCTTGCTCTTTCTTGGCTTGATTGTTCATAGCTGATTTTCTACCACTTCAGCCATACCTGTAGCCTGGATTTTTGCCAGTTAATTGGAGATGTCATCTCTCAGGCTTATCTGCCTGGATTGGCTTTGAAACTTCATCTTCCTGTTCTCACCTCTTGAGTAGCTGGGATTAAAGATGTGAGCCACTGGGGTGCGTAGGGATGAATTCCACTTTAGTTGATGGATTCTTTCTGTTTTTCTAAGCATGGGATCATCTACTATAGAATTTCTGTGAATGTCCTGGGTCTGAAATAAGATATATAATACATATGCTAATCTGTATACTTCTCAAAAGATGTAATCCATTTAATACATGTTATAAGTGTTATAATAGTCAACATAAATAATGAATGAATGAATAGTGCAAAAAATAAAATAAATACACAATAAAATAATATGCGGTAAACATAAGTATGTAGATATTAATCATTATTTCAAATGTGGATGAATATTACTTTAACAGGACTGGGGATTGAATTCAGGCCTAGGGAACAGGCCTGAATTGCTTGTCTTCAAAGATGGTGAGTTTCCCCATCCCCTACGGTGCATTAGATTTACCCAGACTCTGAGTTCAAATCCCAGGCCTGAGAGGAAAAATAAAAAGTATGAATGCCAAGCTGGGGAGCTTCATTAGTATTTTTACAATTTTTTTTTCATGGGGCTTGAACTCTGGCCTTGGGAGCTGTCCCTGCACTCTTCAGCTCAAAGCGAGTGCACTACCGCGTGAGCCACAGCACCACTTTTGGTTTTCTAGTGATTTATTGGAGGTAAGAGTCTCATGGGCTTTACAGCCTGGGTTGGATTTGAACCACAATCCTCAGCCTCTTGAGTAGCTAGAATTACAGGTGTGAGACACTGGCCCCCTGCTATTTTTAATATTTTAATATTTTATTGATAGATTGATTGCCAATCACAGGGCTTGAACTGAGGTTGTGGCAACATTGCCTGAGATTCCATCACCCTACGCTGGGATCGTGCAGCTTCTGGACCCACAGCCGATCATGGGATGGTACGCCTCCGGGGCTGACAGGAAAACAAAATGAAAACAGCAACGAAAAAAATGGCCATCTGTGGATGGTTGGCGGTTTCTTGGTTTTTCCTTCCATGCATGGTGACCATCCCGGTTCCAAATGACATGGCTACAACCTGTAGGTTACCTGGCACTGCTGAAGGCAGGTAGGCTGGCAGCGAAGCCATAGGCCAACCTGAACAACTAGGTCCTGGTCACGCCACTTACAAAGGGCTGGGGAGCCTAAGAAACAATTGCCTATCCATAGGAGCACCAGAGGAACGTGAACAATGTCATGGTTTGATGAGTAGTTCATCAATCAGTCTAGCAGAAAATTAGACCCAATGATCACAGGACATAGACTGATTTTAATTCATAGTTTATTATGCACTAAAAGAATACTATTGCTTAAATGGAGTCCTCACTAAAGACCTGAGAATCTGTAGGAGCGTAGCATGCGTCATTGAACACTAAATAGACATTTCTGGCCATATGTAAATATCTAAATTAATATTTATTTGTATACCATCATCTGCATAGAACATTTTTGCTATTTTGGCCAAACCTGGAACTTGACCCCAGGTCTTCAGATCCACTTGACACCTGCATGGGCTAGATGCTGCCATGCTGACACTCACCCCTTCATGAATTGGGCCTCCTAGTCCCTCAGTCAAGGTCCCATCATTGCCAAAAGTTTCTTCCTGGTGTAAGATTCCATGTGTGACAACTGTTTTCCTTTTCTGTGCAAGTGTTGGGTGTCAGGTATGATGTAAATATTATGTATGCAAAGCTATATGCTATGGAATATATTGGGACAAATGTAATAAATATTATAGGTGTACTCACAGTCCATAATATAAATACTAAATCAATCAATAAATCAATAATAAAATATAATGAATCACTCCAACAAACACGATTTAAAAATAATATAGAGATATAACTAAAATATTTAAAATGTCTATAAATGTTACGTTTTTCAGTACTGGTGCTTGAATTCAGGCCTAGGGAAGAGTTGAGAAGTTCATGCATGATTCACATAGGAAATGATAGGCAAGATCTTAATTAAGACTGCATGAAGTGTGACAATGATTACATTCAGAAAATCGAAGCATTGGGAAAGAACCAAGAGTCACATGGAAGATAGGATTCCAACACAGATCGCCACATCTCCTATGTTATACAAACAGGCCTTTATTAGCATACTAATTTCATCTTATGAATGGAATGAATATGGTGCTCCACCCCCACCTCGGGGCTAGATCTCAGGTCCTGGGTATGGCCTAGATCCTTAGTGGCTCATAAGAGGTTGTGCTCATGTGGACCCATTTGGCAGTTGGTTCTGCTAGGCCCTGAGTTCAACTTCCAGCATTGCCAAAAGGTTCATCCTGATGTGAGATGCCAAACCTTGCAGATGTTTTCCTATCCTATGCAAGTCCTGGGTCACAGCTAAGATCTAGAAAGCATAGGCAACTCTATACCCATGGGAATAGGTTGTCATCCATGTGAGCACAGTTATATATGCCATCCTATCCTCAATAAAATACACAATACATAGATGAATAAAACACAAAATAAAAATATTTACTACACTGAAAACAAGGTGCATACCACACCTGTATGTAAATAGAGATCCTATCCTTTCAGTCTTTAAAGACGGTGATCTTACCCTTCCCCACAGTGCAACAGAGTTACCCAAACCTGAGTTCAAATCCCGCTCTCACAGTAAAATGGCACAAATTCTGAGCTTGGATTCTTCGTTCATAGTTTTTAAATTTTTTTTTTTTTACTAGACTCGGGGCTTGAACTCAAGTCATGGCAACTCTGCCTCAGCTCTGATCATCCTAGGGTTCAGCCTCTGGATCCACAGCCCGTCCTCAGACCCTAGGACCTGGGGCTTATTGGAAAAAAAAAAAAAAAAGAAGCCGGGAGGGGAAATAAAACTGTGGGAAGTTCCACCTGGCGCTCTTATGTTTATTTTCCTTTGCATGGTGACCATTCTGGGTCATAACATGGCTGCCTGCAGAGTGAAGTTGACCTGGCATGGCTGAAGGCCTGCTGGTTTTCAGGGGAGCCACAGGCTAACCAGACAATGGAGGCCCCAAGGACGAATCCCACTCAGCCCTGTTACAATGAGGGAATGGCCAGAGACCCTGGGACACTCGTTTCCAGAACTAGGAAGAGTTGTGGAATGCAATCAATCTCATCCTTGAATGAGTAGATCCTGCTTGATGTGAGTAGGAAATGATAGGCAAGACTCATGGGGTATCGATTATTTTTAATGAAGAATTGATGAAGCATGACCATAATCATCACAGTCATGAAATGGAGGCATCAGGGAAGATCCAAGAATTGGTAGTCACAGGTAGATTTCATCACAGGTCGCCACCTCTCCTACACTATAAAAATATGTACTTATTTGCATACAAACTTGCACTTATAAATGCATGACTATTTCCCACCCCTCCCAATCCCCTCCTCCTAGGGTTGTATCTCTGGTCCTGGGACTGGCCTACCTCCTTAGTGGCTCACAGGCTAGTGTGCTCACTTTTGCCCATCCACCAATTGGGCCTGCTAGGCCCTGAGTTTGAATCCCAGCACTGTCAAAAGATTATCCTGATGTGAGAAGCCCATCAATCCATCTGTTTTCCTGTCCTGAGAAATACCTGGGTCTCAGGGAGGACAGAGATTACTACATAGGCAACCCTATACCCAAGGGAATGGGTTGCCATCCATGTCAGCACAGTAATATCTGTCATCATAATCAATAAAATACACATTGCATCCATGAATAAGACACAAAATAAAGAGAACAAATACACTGAATGCAAGATGTCACCCATCCATATATGATAATATAGATCCTATATTTAAATTATGAATTCATGACTATATTTATCCCTGCTTCCAATGCTCAGTCTCAGGACCTGGGTACATCGTAGCTCCGTACTGGCTCGCAGGCTGGTGTGCTCAAATTGACCCATTCACCAATTGGGCCTGCTAGGCCCTGAGTTCAAATCCCAGCACTTGCGAAAGATTCATCTTGATGTGAGAAGCGCATCGATCCACCTGTTTTCCTGTCCTGTGAAAGTCCTGGGCCTCAGCGAGGATGGCAACTCTATAGCCATGGGAATAATTGTCATCCATGTCAGCACAGATATACCTGTCAGCATACTCAATAAAATACACAATACATCCATGAATAACACCCAAAATAAAAAAAGATAACCACATTGAAAGCAAGATGCATACCACACCTGTATGTAAATAGAGATCCTGTGTGTTAAAGAGGTGGGCTTGTTATTTTGTCCAGTGCTTGGGCTTCAAATCAAGCCCTGGACCAGGCCTGACATTCTAGTCTTCAAGGATGGTGAGCTTCCCCTTTTCCCACACTGCAATGGGGTTCCCCAGACCTGAGTTCAAATCCCAGCTCTAGCAGTATAACACTGTGAGTTCTTAGCTAGAGTGCTTCATTCGTAACTTTTCAATTTTTTTTTTTTTGCCAGACCCGGGACTTGAAGTCAAGTCATGGCAACTCTGCCTCAGCTGTGATAATCCTAGGCTGCAGCCTCTGGACCCACAGACCTCGGACCCTAGGTTCCCAGGGGTTCCTGGAAAAAAAAAGCCTCGAGGGGGAATAAAAGCAGTGGGAAGTTCCACCTGGCACTTTTACATTTATTTTCCTTTGCATGCTGACCATGCTGGGACCAAACACGGTGGTCTGCAGAGTGAAGGTGACCTGGTGTGGCTGATGGTCTGTTGGCTATCAGAAGAGCCAGAGGCCAACCCAGCAATGTAGGCCCCAAGTTCAATTCCTGGTCAGCACCCATACATTGAGGGAATGGTGGGAGATCCTGAGATACTCATTTGCAGACCTAGGAAGAGTCATGGAATTCGATGGATCTCATCTTTGAATGAGTAGTTCCTGCTTGATGCGAGTAGGAAATGATAGGCAAGACTCATGGGGTATCGATTATTTCTTAATGAAGAGTTGATGAAACATGGCCATAATCATAAGAGTCATAAAATGGAGTAATAGGGGAAGATCAAAGAATCTTTAGTCACAAGGTAGATTGGATTCCATCACTGGTCGCCATCTCTCCTACTCTATACAAATATGTAATTATTTACATACTACCTTCAGATTTTGAATGGATGACTATTGTCCTCCCCACTATCCCCCCCACTGCGGGGCTCAATCTCAGGTCCTGGGAACGGCCTAGCTCCTCAGTGGCTCACATGCTGGTGTGCTTACCTGGACCCATATTCGCCTATTGGGCCGGCCAGTCCCCATGTCAGATCCCAGCACTGCCAAAAGATGAATCCTGATGTGAGAAGCCAATCGTTGCACCTGTATCTCTGTCCTGTGAAAGTCCTGGGTCTCAGCTAGGATGCAGTATGCTATGTAGGCAACTCTATATTCATGGGAATCAGTTGCCATCCATGTCAGCACAGTTATAGCTGTCATCATATGTAATAAAATACAAAATGCATCCATGACTAAGACACACAATAAAAAGAATAACTACATTGAATGCATGATGCATTCCACATCTCTATGTAAAGAGAGATCCTATGTGTAAAATAGGTGAGCATATGATTTTTGCCAGTGCTGGGGCTTCAGTTCAGGCCCTGGGACTAGGCCTGACCTTGTAGGCTTCAATGATGGTGAGCTTCACCTTAGCCCACAGTGCAACAAAGTTACCCAGACCTGAGTTGGAATCTCAGAGGTGGCAGAAAAATGGTGAGAATTCTGAGCCAGGGTGTGTTATTATCATTATTATTATTAATATTAATGTTAATATTGCCAAGCATGGGATTTGAACTCAGTTCATGACAACTCTGCCTCAGCTTCGATCACCTCAGGCTGGCGGGCTCCCATGGGCCTGTAGCCTATCCTGGGATCCTAGGCTCTGAAACTTTGCAGGAAAAAATGTCAGAAAAATGACAGAAAAATGACAGAAAAATGTCGCAGGATGGATTTTTTAATATTTTCTTTTGCACGGTGACCACCCTGGGTCTGAATTACACGGCTGCAAAGGGTACTTCACCTTGCATTGGTGAAGGCTAACGGGCTATAAGGGAAGCCATAGGCCTATGCGGCAAAATAGACCCTGAGCTTGAATCCTGGTCCTGATACCTACCAATGGGGGGAAATCCCAAGATACTTGTTCCTATGCATGGGAATAACAATGAAATGTTAGCAAACTCATGATTGAATGAGAAGTTTCTGCGTGTATTGGTGTACTCCCAAATTAGATGCAATGATCCTAGGACGATAATTCATCTTAATGAATGGTCTATTAAGCATGAAAAGAATGCTATTCCTTCAATGGTGGCATAATGAAGACCTAAGAGTTAGGAGGAACGTAGTTGATGTCATTGAATCCTAGGTAGAGGTCTCTGGTACTCTGTACAAATAAATATTTATTGGTTTTCTACCACCTGTTTTTCCATGTATGGCTATTTTGTCCACCCCTGCAGCTCAATCTCAGGGTCTGGAAATGCCCTGGGGCTTCATTGGCTAGAGGTTGCCATGTTGACACACCCATTCAGGGTCTGAATTGGGTCTGCCAGGCCCTGAGTTCAGATCCCAGCACTGCCAACAATTGGATCATGGAGTAAGAAGCTGAGTGTGATAGCTGTTTTCCTTTTCTCTGAGAGTCCTGGGTGTCACACATGATGAAGAACACATGTACAAATCGAGAAACTATGTAATGGGTTGTCATCAATATCATAAATGGAATGTGTGTCATCACAGTCAATAAAAAATCTCATATCTAAAATATACTTGGAACTCAAAAACTTAAATCCCCCAACAATAAATCCTCAAAGAAACAATTGCCCAATAAATAAGTGGGCAAAAGACTTAAGGAGAAGCTTCTCTGAAGAGGACAGAAGGATGGCCAATAGACACATGAAGAAATGCTCAACCTCCCTAGCCATAGAAGAAATGCAAATCAAAACAACATTGAGATACCACCTCACCTCAGCTAGAATGGCTAGAATGAAGAACTCTAATAACAACAGATGCTGGAGGGGAGGTGGACAGAAGGGAACCTTACTGCATTGTTGGTGGGAGTGTAAACTTGTTCAACCACTTTGGAAAGTATTATGGAGGTTCATCAAAAGACTCCATATAGAGCTCCCCTATGACTCAGCAATCCCATTTTTGGACATTTACCCAAATTTTTACAAACAAGACCACACTAAAGCTACCAGCACGACTATGTTTATTGCAGCACTATTTACTAGAGCTAAGATATGGAACCAGCCCAGATGCCCCTCAGTAGATGAATGGATCAAGAAAATGTGGTATATATGCACAATGGAATTCTATGCCTCCATCAGAAAGAATGACATAGCCCCATGTGTGAGGAAATGGAAAGACTTGGAAAAAATTATATTAAGTGAAGTAAGCCAGGCCCAAAGAAACATAGGTCCGATGGTTTCCCTTATTTGCAATGTCTAGTAAATGTCTGAGTCAAGCAGAAAAGGTTAGATACGGTGATGCTAGGGAAATGAACCCTAAGATATGTGCTCAAATGTGTATTTCTTACTTTTGATTGTTTTTAACACATTTATAAGATTATTTCTTTGTTGCTTTGAATGTCCTTCCCCCACAGTATAAGCCCTGCTTTCACTGTATTTGATGTCTGTATAATTTGTGGAGGGGAAGGGGAAAAACAATTCATTTTAACAGGGATACAGGTGGACCCATTTCAACAATGAGATGTACAAGTTGTTATGTCGAAAATGAACTTTACAACTTTGGTGTGGGATGGCAGGGGGGAGTGGGGAGTATTGGGTGGGGGCGGAGGGAAGGATGGGAAGGGATGGGAAGGGGAAACAAAGGAGGAAGCTACAATGCTTGATAAGAAATGTACTCATTATCTTGCCCATGTAATTGTAACCCCTCTGTACAACATTTTCACAATACAAAAATGGAAAATAAATGAATAAAACAAAAATACAATAAATAAACACAACAAACAGGACATAGACTGAACATTTATACAGAATTACAAATCATACCTTTACAATGTACATAAAGAGAATGTTTCCAGGGCTGGGACTTGAATTCAGGCCTAGGGACCAGGCCTTACTTTCTTGTCTTCAAGCATGGTGAGCTTCCCCGTCATCAACAGTGCTTCAGATTTACCCAGGTCTTAAGTTCAAATTCAAAGTTAGGAAAAACTGCGTTAATTGCAAGCTAGGGAGCTTTTTTTATTTTTTATTTGCTTTTTTTGCCAAGGACGGTCTCGAACTCAGGTCATGGCAACCTTGCCTCAGCTTTCATCACTATAGGCTGGGGTGCAGCCGCTGGAAACACAGCATATTCTGGGATCCTAGAAGTTCAGGCCTTGTGCAGGGAGGTGGGGGAATGCACAGAAAAAAAGTGGCGGGATGGCATTTTTACATTTTCTTCCTTTGCACTATGGCCATCTGGGTCTGAGTGATCCGGCTCCAAAGGAAATTTCACCTTGGATTGCTGAAGGCTTGCAGACTACTGGGGAAGCCATAATCCCGAACAATGATTAGTCAGGCACCAGTGGCTCTCACCAGTCCTCCTTGACACTTACAAGGCTGTGATAGGAGGATCATGGTCAAAGTCAGCCTAGGCAGGAAAGTCCTTGAGACCCCTGTCCAACCTCAATGCCAAGAAAGCAAAAGTAGAGCTGTGTGGCTCCAGTGGTAGAGGGCTAATCTTGAGCAAGATCAGCTCAAGGACTGTGCCCAGAGTCTGAGTTCAAGGTCCAGGATTGGCAACAAACAGACATACATCACCATCTGTGAAGCCATCTGGCTAAAGCAGGTCTCACTCTTGTCCCCAACTGGATTGGACAGAGTTTCCAGGTAAAGGAGCTGCTGTCATCTTCACTCTGTCCATTCTGTATGCATCCCAGGATTCCAGGCACACCCTCATTCTTTCATGGTTCTTTTTGACCAATGGGATACAAGAATAGTGGCCATGCCCACATTCCATGCTTCCCAGTTACACCTGGATTCCCTCTGTTGGTTGACACCACTACCAGCAGTTGAGGAAGGTAGAGGTGGCTGAGTGGTGAGCAAGAGACTCCAGGTGACTTTGAGGTAGAATAGGAAATGATGTCCTAGTCGGTTAGTGGGAGAATAGAGGATTTCCTAGAGCCTGGGAATGTGGACAGCCCATCTTTCCCGTCCCATTGCTCAGATGTCTGAAACAATAAGAATCAATGAGAGAACTGTGGGCAAGAAACTGCCACAAGAACACCAGCAGTATCCTCCCAACAGAACTGAAACATTGAAGAAAACAAATAACACGAAAAAGGGAGGGATCCCCAAGAGAAACACCACTGGGGAGCCGGACTGACAGGAGAGTCCGGCGAAAGGTGATGCCGACCATGGGCCTACCCTGCCTTTGGACACAGTCACAGCCACCAGGGTCCAGAGTGTCAAGGGTCCCAATCCCACCGAGGATCCACAGAGGTGCTACCTTCATGTGGTGCCCACCCTGGACCACAGAAAAGAAGAAACCAGGCACTCTTTGCCAAGATCCAACAACTGAAGCAGGGAAAGACAGACCCGCAGGGTCAATGGGAGTAAGAGAGGGAGAAGATAGCCCAGATACATGCAGCACCAAAAATGGAGGTAGAGATCCACAAGGCACCCATACAGTGGTTGGTTTCAGCAGAAAGCGATTTACAATGTGCACTGGCCCAAGTGCAGCAGGCCACTGATGACAGAGAAAGGGAGCATGAAGCCGTCACCAGCTGCCTGCAAGCTACAGAGTGGCCCGTGGCAGAGCTGGAGATAGCAGCTTCTGTGGTCACTGCTGTAAAGGAGACCAAAATATTCTTCAAACAGCTGAATGATGTGACCCTTCAGGTTGAGGAAAAGAGCAGAAACTTTGATGACCTGGAGCAAGTGAAAACATAGTTGCAGGAGAATGTGGAAGTGCTGTAGATACAGGGGAGCATCATGAAGAAGAGAATATGCAAGTTCCAACAAGCACTGGAGGGTGTGAGGTAATGAAGATGGAGTTGAAATATCTGGAGAACTATCCTATGACCCAGCAATCCCACTTTTGGGCATTTACCCAAATGTTTACAAACAAGACCACACTAAAGCTACCAGCACAACTATGTTTATTGCTGCATTATTTACCATAGCTAAGATATGGAATCAACCCAGATGCCCTTCAGTAGATGAATGTATAAAGAAAATGTGGTATATATACACAATGGAATTCTATGCCTCCATCAGAAAGAATGACATTGCCCCATTTGTTAGGAAATGGAAAAACTTGGAAAAAATTATATTAAGTGAAATAAGCCAGGCACAAAGTAACACAAGTCCCATGGTTTCCCTTATTTGCAATATATAGTACATGTATGAGTCAAGTGGAAAAAGTCAGATAATGTGATGTTAGGAAAATGATTCCTTAGATAGGTATTTTAATGTTTTTTTTTCTTTCATGCATGTGTTTCTAACGCATTTATAAGATTATTTCTTTGTTGCTTTGTATGTCCCTCCCCCACAGTATAACCCCCGCTTTCAATATATTTGATGTCAGTATAACTTGTGGAGGAGATGGGAAAAAAAAACAAGTTGTTTAAGGATTCAGGTGGACCTGTTGCAACAATGAGAAGTACAAATTGTCATGTCAAAAATGAGATTTACAATGTCGGTGGGGAGGGAGGGGGGAAGGATTGGGTGGGCAGGAGGGGAGAGGCTGGAAAGGGACGTGAAGGGTAAACAAAGGAGGAGGCTGCAATGCTTGGTAAGAAATATATTTATTATCTTGCCCATGTAATTGTTACCCCTCTGTACAGTATGTTCACAAATAAAAGAAAATTAAAAAGAAAAAAGAAAAAAAAAAAGAAAAACCTGGAGGAACAACTTCACATCCAGGTCCAGGAAAACCAGTGTCCGTCTTCAGAACGTGGAGCAGCAGGAGCAACTGCAGAGACTGGAGGAGAAAGCCTAGGATCAGCACGAGATCCCAAAAGACCCCACGATGTGCATGTGTTTGGAATGGACAACCGGAGAAAAACCTGGCCCTGCTGTGGGACGCTCTCCACAGGGTGAGCAGTGAGAAGGAGGAGCTTGCCAGCATCCTGAACACAGAGCAGCAGATGAAGAAACATCTGCAGGAACAGTAGGACTGCTCAGAGGAGAAGATAGAGAAATGGATAGTGGTGGCTGAGAGAGAGAGACAAGTAGCTCAGGAGCAGCAGGAGCAGTCCCTGGGCCAGTGCAGGAGTTCAGAGCCTCCTGTGAATGGCACATTGTCTCCAATGAGCGACTGTGCTCTGAGAAGGAGTCCCTGCAGCAGCACTTAGAGAGGCAGACCCAGCTGCTGGAGCAGCTGAAGCAAGTGCAGGGCTCACCAAACTGGAGGGACCAGGTGATGTCCCCGAAGTGGCAGGACACTCTCAAGTGCCTGGAAGCCACCAGATCACAGGAGGAGTGCCTGCAGGCCCAGCTGAGCTTCCTGGCTTTCCCTGGGGAAGGGGAAGGCATGAGCCCTGGAGAAGCAAAAGGTAAGGAGGTGAATCCCTCCCCCATGTGACCATCAGAGAGGATGGAGATGTTCTCCAGACCAAGAGTGACATGGCTCTGAGAGCGCTCTTGGAGGATGAGTCCACAGGGGGAAAGTCCTGACACAAGAATGGCGGACCAGCTGCAGGCACCCCCTGGCCAACCCAGCAGCTCAGTGCCAGACTGAGCTGGAGCCACAGGCCCTCAACCCCATGAGTTGCCACCACAGCATGCATGGGATTGGAAAGTGGGTCACGAGCATCTGAGAAGAAAATATGCTTCGTCCATGACCTGCCTGATGAGGTGGACTTCCAGAGTCCAGCAGGTGAGCTCCACCATTGATGCAGCCAGCTGACGGCACACATCTAAACTATCAAGGAGTCCCTCATGGTGTGTAAAGAGCAGATGTTGGTCCTGAATGAGCTATGTTGGGAGAAAGCCCAGTGCACGCACTGGCTGTCCCAGGAGAAGATCGAGAAGAGGAGAGTGTTGCGGAGCTGCTGTCACTCCTAGCCAGGGAAGGCAAAGACAGCAGTCTCCAGATGCCAGCACAGGCTGAGCCTCCCACCCTCCTCCCCAACACAGCTTCAGAAGCAACTTGAAGACAGCATGGAGACTGCCAGAGGAGAGGTCAGGGTTCCCGACCCCATAGTGGACTCCCTCAAGGAGTATGTCCTGCCCCGATGCCCCACATCCAGATCTGCTCACAACTCCCAGGCTCAGGGGAGGAGTGCTCTCTCACTTTCTCCTGTAGATTGATGCAGATGATGACTCTCTATGTGACATACTGACTCTCAAAAGCCTTGGCAGCCACCAGAAGTAGGTGACCAGGTGGCTTTCTCTCAGGCCTCAATCTGCTGCACAATGGGAAGGTTAAACTGGGGGTAGGGTAGGGCAGAGGCTGAAGGGAGTTGGCCCAAACTCAAGGGACATCTAATGGCCCATTGCTGGCCAGGAAAGAGGCCTATGTTTTGCTTATCACAAAGAGTAAATTGTTTTCAAAGCAAAAAACAAAAGCCTAAAAACAAAGATTTGTTCTTCCAGCCCTGGGTCTTGAACTCAGGGCCTGGCCACTGTCCCTTAGCTCTTTTTGAGCAAGGCTGGCCCCACTTCCCCTTCCAGCTTTTTCTGTGTGGAATAGAACCAAGGGCTTCAGGCATGCTAGGTTAACACTCTACCACTGAGCCACATTTTCAGCTAGGATGATTTTTCCCCCTCCCAAACCCATATGTCCATTCCTCAGATAAATAGGAAGTAGGGCTTAGGATGAATATGAAGCATAACTCTGGTTCGCCCCAAAATATTCCCCTGCCCCCTCTTCCCACACCCTGAGTTGAAGCTTCTCTTCTAACATTGAGGGATGAGAGAGGGAGAGGGGAGTCCCAAGAGAGTACCAAAAACCGTGGACCCCTGAGACCCACATCATCCCCCACACAAGTGGTCCTCCAGATTGTGATCTTACCTGACTCATTGTAAAGTCTACACTGTCGCCCCACCACTGCAAGGCTCAGAATGAAATAAAAGTCAGCCCTGGCCTCAGCCCACACCCAAGGTGGAAGCTCCTAGTCCCAGACCTACTTCCACCTCTGACTGCCCCTAGTTATGCCAGACCCACCACTCACCACTATGTTGGTGTTGATGACCTAATGGATGGATTCCCAGAAGAAGGTCTATGGAAAACAGCAGGAACAGTAGGGTGAGCAGGGCAGAAGGAAGTGGGGTGATTGCTCTGGGATCTTCCTTGGAGCCGTCCGGTCAAGCTAGACACATTCTGATCTAAACCATAGACAAGGCCAGGGGGTGAGACCAGATGGAGGAGTGCAGGACTAAAGGAGGTACTGCTTTGTCTTGGAGGACTTAATTAATTCCAATTATAATTAAATCAAATTATATTTGGCCCATGCCAATCCCAAAGACATCATGCAATGCCTCTCCGTGTTGTTGTTGGTCGTGAAGGCTGTCCCTGAGCTCTTTTTCTCAAGGCTGGCACTCTACCACTTGAGCCACAATGCCACTTTTGTTTTCTGATGGTTCATCGATAAGAGTCTCATACACTGTCCTGCCCAGACTGGCTTGGCACCATGATCCTCCAGATCTCAGCTTCCTGAGTAGCTAGAATGACACGCATGAGCCAACAGTGCCCAGTATGTGATGCCTTTTGAAGGCATCTTGGCGAGTCTGTAAAGGAGCCAAAAAGAGCCTGGATAGACCATGACCCAATCAAGGAGCTGGTATGGGGGAAGGTTGACCTTCTAGCCATTCTGTTCCCCCAAAATTGAAGATGCCAGGTGATGTTGTATGTACCAAACACCTAGACCAGCTGCCACCAGGCTTAGTGGGGGAAAAACTAGAGAATACTCAAAGACTGCAGTGTAGAAATCTCTGATTTTGCATGTATGTGGTGTGTGTGTTTGTGTGTGTGTGTGTGTGTGAGTGTGTGTGTGTGTGTGTGTGTGCGTGTGTGTGTGTGAGTGTGTGTGTGAACTCAGGACCAAGGCTCTATCCCTGAGTTTTCTCACTCAAAACTAGTGCTGTGCCACTTGAGCCACAGCCCCACTTGCTTTTCGATGGTTAATGTAGGTAAGAGTCTCAAGGACTTTCCTGTCCAGGGTGGCTTTGAATCATGATGGGGGCCCAAGAGAAGCAAGAGTAAACCCAACTCTCAAGTACAATCCCTATGGTGGGCCACTCCTGCTCCCTGGTGGCCACATGCGAAACATGCGGTTCCATGCCATTATCCTCTAGAGTTCAATTTGCGCAAGTTACTAGGGCCAAGCTGACTTTTGCTCACCCTCATTTCTGATGCCAGAGCGGGTCTGTTCCACCCTAGGCCATGAGAGCTCCAGGAGGCCCAGCTTTCAGGGACACAGGGAAGGGAGAGGTCAGCTCCAGGCTGAGCTAAGGGCCTTTGCCCACAGATACCCCAACTTGGCCTTACTTATCACCATAAGACCTGTCAAGGAACAACCCAAAAAAACAAAATTGGAGCTGAGCCTCCAAGTGGTTGAGCTCTAGCATTGAACCAAAGAGCTCAGGGACAGGGGCCCCAAGCTTTGAGTTCAAGACCCCCAGCTGACTTCCCCCATAAAACACAGCTTGTCTAAATGTGAACTAGTAGGATTTGTGAAGTGTTTCTGAAGAATGGTGATACTGAAGAAAGCACCCTAATTCTAATGACAGCTGAACTTGTAACATACAGCTATGTGCTGAGTCCTTCACAGGGTGCTATTTACTGGGTCCTTCCCTCATGGGAGTTATGTGCTGAGTCCTCAAAAAGGTGCTGTTTGCTGAGTCATCCCAAAGGGTGCTATGTGCTGAGTCCCTGAGAAGAGTGGGCCATCCTGGGATTTTTAATGGGGGCTTAGTGCTGATTCTATTACACAACGTACTGTATGCTGAGTCCTTCAAAAGGTGTGGTGTGCTAATGCATCCTAAAGGGTCCTGCTATGTGTGAGCCCTTGAGAAGAGAGGGATGAGGTGTATTTTGAGTGCTGTGTGCTAAGTCCTTTACAAAGGGTGCTCTGTACTGTCCTTCAAATGGTGCTGCGTGCTGAGAGCTTCCACAGTGTGGTATGTGCTGAGTCCTTCAAAATTGTTCTGTGTGCTGAGTTCATCGAAGGAAGCTGTGCACTGGGTGTTTTACACAGCGTGCTTCAACACAGAGTGTGATGACTCTCTGGAAAAGTGTGCTATGTGCTGAGAGTTTCAAAGTGGCCATGCACTGAGTCCTTTAAAATGTGGGCTATAGACTCCCTCCTTCAAAGAGTGCTGTGTGCTGAGTACTCTACCCAGCATACTACATGCTGAGTCCTTCAAAGGGAGCTGTGTGCTGAGTCATTTACACAGGGTGCTTTGTGCTGATTTTGGAAGTGTGCTGTGTGCTGAATCATCCCAAAGGGTGCTATGTTCTGGGTCCTTGAGAGGTGGTTATCCCCAACAATAACACAGACACAAACACAAACACACATACACACACGAGTGTCACCATGCACCTGCTTGGTGTGTGGAGTGGAGGAGGATGGAGGAGAGTCTTCCCCAGCGGTGTGGCTGAGGGGAGATTCGATCCTCTGGGCCTGTACTGGGGGTAGAGGGTCGTGCTAAGCTGAGGTAAGGCTGCAGTTGCCATGGTCTAGAAGCCTCAGGGCCCAGTCAGGACTGCAATTGTGGCTAGGAGTTGGGGACGGGGCCCAGTGAATGAGGGGGCGGGGCTCAGGAGCGCACTTTTGTGGCAGCAATGTCCAGGAGCACAAGGGGGCAGGGGTGTGTGTGCAGAAGGGGTGGGGTGGCCCAGGAGAGGAGTGTGGGGCCAAGAGAGAGCTGGGAGAAGACCGAGCACGAGCACTAGCAGCAGTGGAAACGGCTTCAGTGGCTGGCGGCTGCTCTGATCATAGTGTGGGTCCTGGGTGGGAGCGCAGAGCATGCAGAGCCTGCATGGCAGGCACATCGCCACACGCAGCCCCTCGGAGGCACCCAGCCATGGTGGCCCTGAGTCTGAGGTCTCGGTGCTGGGAGCACGGTGATGGCAGTGGCTGCTGAGGCAGCGGCGGCCACAGGTTAGGAGGCCGCTGAGTCTGCGGTGGTGGCTGAGGAGGAGCAGAGGCTGTGCGCTGCTCCACCATGTGCCCGTGCTGCGGTTCAAACATGGCTGCTGCCTCTAGCAGTCACCTGGAGGAGCTTTTGCGCCCCTGGCCTGCTTGTGGCTCTGACTTGGTTCTGGCCTTCGGTCCTCAGACTCCTGGCACGCACCCGTAGTCGCAGCCTACAGCTTCTCCCAGCAGCACAAGTGAGTGGCCGACCTGCACCCCGCACCCTACAACCTCCCCTGTATATCCCGTCCCCCACTCTACCCTTTCTCCCCACCTTCGCAGACCTGGACCTTTGCCTCTTGCCTCCCCCTCCCTTCCTGCCTGCGCTTCCCCCGTGCCCCAAGGTCTGTCCTGGCTCTGCCGCAAATGCACCCCAGGGGTGGGGGTGGAGGTGGGTGTCCATCCGGGGATCCCACCCTCATCCCTAGTGGCCAATGTTCCAGGAAAAGGGGAGCTTCAGGGATGGGGAGGTGCGGGCACCACAGAGCCCCTGGCCTGGAGCAGTAGGAGCCACACAGCTGTGCATCTGCATCCTTCCTCTCCCTGGTGGGTACCTGGTGGCTTTAGTCAGAGGTGGGGAGCAGCACCCCACACCTGCCTTCTGAGTTCTTTTCCCTTTTGCTGGGCAGGGGAGTGTTGGATGCAGAAGATAGACCCCGTTGTTGTGCGAGCCCTTTTCTTCTGTGCTCAGTCACCCTTTCACCTGAGGACATTCCCAGAAGAGCCCACTAGAGAGGTGAGGGCACTGGGGTCAGATAGAAGGTGGGTATTTGGGAGAAAAACACACCCCCTCTGACACACATACAACTGGCCTGTACCCCCAACCTCAGCTGTCAACAGTTCTGACTGGGTGATCACATTTCCCAGTTCTGCCAGCTTCTTCTAGTGCTCCCAGTCCAGTGGGTTGCAGAGATTGTGACGTTGCCATCTGCAGCCTGATCGCTGTGAGCAGAGACAATTCCCAGGACCTGTACTGGACTCTGGGAGATTCAGAGACCCAGGATGTCTCAGGGATCCTTTTCTACAACATGAAAATTGGGGGCCAAATATGGTGGACCATCCTGTCTGGCCCTAGGGAGTGCAGAGGAGACCCCTTGAACCAAGCTTTCACCTCACAACATCCTTGTTCACAGTTGAGTAGGGAATTGAATGCCATACAGCTGGTCAGAGTGGCTGGACAGAGATCTTTGAGAAGATAGGCATCCCAGAGACCCCAGAATACAGTGAGTACATCATGGCTCATGTCCTTGGAACCAAAACAGTTAAGTGCGGTGGCACCAGGAGGGTGGAAAGAGGGAGGAGGGAGAACTGTGGGAGAGCTAACACAGGTTTTACCCCCAGCCAGGATGCTTACCTGAGTTGGATGGGACTGTTCTGTAGTATTGTCATAGACAGATGCTCATCTATTTATCTAACAAAACGTTACAGTGTGTGCCAGTTTCTTGGGGGGGTGAAAGAGGGGGGTCATACACGATAAAAGGTTCCAGTGCTGGTTCCACAGCACATGAAGAAATCTTGGTTTGAGCTGGATGCTGGTGCCTGACACCTGTCATCCTAGCTACTTAGGAGGCTGAGATAGGAGGATTGAGGCTTAAGGCCCAGGCAGAAAAGCCTGTAAGACTGTTATCTCCAACTTACTACCAAAAAGAAAATGCCAGAAGTGGATGAGTAGCTCAAGCTGTAGACTGTTGGCCTTGAGTAAAAAGGCTCAGGGACAGCACCCAGGCTCTGAGTTCATGCCCAGGAATGACACAAAGAAAGGAAAGAGAAAGAGAGGAGGGAAGGATGGAGGGAGAAAAGGAGGAAAGGAAGGAAGAAGGGAGCATGCAAGCCTTGGTTTGGAGTCCCTGGATCAAGGGAGCCAACCATTCACAATCTCTGTGGGGACAGTTTCAGAGCCTAAAGATACTGTGTAGGACCAAGCCACTGACCCATTCATGGCATCAGCAACATCATTGTATCCAAATCTGAGTGGTCGCTGACTGCAGAGGGAAACAGCCTCAGGTAGACCCTGGCGCTCAGGGTGGGTCACAGAGTTTCAATCTCCCCTGGCTCATGGAGTTCATTTTCTGGTCAGATAAGAAGAAACTGTCCAAGGGCTAGGGAGGTATAGGGTGAGGGAGTGGCAAGATGGGGCTGGCAAGGGATAAGCAGGAAGATGAAGAGGGAGGATGATCCCAGATCCAGTGTGTCAGGCCATTGGAGCCATGACCTCACCTGACAACCTAGACCATCAGTGATAGAATCTTCAACCCAGCCACATGGCTATTAAAAGTCCTGGCACTCTGGGTTCACCTTTGACAACCTGGCTGTCATCCACTGCAGGATGCCTGTGCAGTACATCCTTGTGGACTGGCACTTTTGCTGGCTCAATCTGAAGGTGATACCCCCAGTGTTCATTCCTCAACCAGAGACAGAGGTAAGCATGCCACTAGAAGAGGACACCCAGGGAATGAGGGCGAGAGTCAGACCCATGTTGCTCTGAGAATTCCTCTAGGGGACTTTGGGCACTGTGACTGCCATTCTCAGAGGTACAGGTGGGTCTCCTTGCTGGCTCAGCCTTTAGTCTAGATGGCAGATGTGGGATTTAAAGAGGGTGGACTGAAGGTCGAGGCTGGTGAGAACACCAGAGGCACTGGGCTCTGAGCAGGGTTGTTTCTTTGAGGATACTCACAACCCAGGAATATTACTGAGATGGATCAGCCCTTTTCTCCTCCCTGAGAGAGAGGGACCTAGAGCCCTCCAGTCTGCATCTCTTGGCTCAGAAATTCATTCATTCCCATATCCTTTGTTTGGATAACTATATCTCACCTGACTGCCCAGTGTCAAGACAGGACAGTGAGAGATCTTGAGTCCTTCATGAGATCACTGGATCCTCAGTATGAGATTGTACTTGAATGTCCTGACTTGGTGCATGGTCAGTCCCATCTCAGCCTGCCATGACCTAGGACATAGAATCTAGAGAATCAGAGCAGGATGGGGTCTATTCTGTGAGTCTTGAATATTATGTGTGAGCTTTGAGCTCCCGTGTGTTCACCTACTTCCTTTTCTTGGGTGTGTCTATGCTAGAAAAAGTTTAAAACTAGGGCCTGGGTCCCATCCCTTGTTTCATGCTCAAAGCTAGTGCTCTACCATTTGAGCCACAGCTCCACTTGCAAGGTTTTTGGGTGTTTAATTGGAGATAAGAGTTCTGAATGACTATGCTGCAAAGGGTGGCATCCAACTGCAGTCCTCAGAACTCAGTCTCCAGAGGGGATAGGATGACAGGCATGGAAAAGCCTCTTTGGCCGGGTGCCATTGGCTCATGGCTCTCATCCTAAGTACTCAGGAGCTGAATCTTAGGATCATGGGTGAAAGCCAACTTGGGCAGGAAAGACCCTCAGAGTCTTCTCTCCAATAAAGCACCAGAAAACCAGAAGTGGTGTTGTGGCTCAAGTAATAGAGTGCTGGACTTGAGCTGAAGAGCTCAAGGATAGCACCCAGGCCCAGAGTTCGAGGCCCACACCCAAAAAAAGAAAGAAAGTAAAACATCTTTGCCTGTAAAGGATGGTGGAGAAGTGTTTGTGTGTATGTGTGTGGGGGTGGTGGTGGTGGTAGACATTTAGCGCCCTGCTCAGTCATCATTTTAGATGGATTGTCCCAAACTCTTACTTCACGGCAGCCGATTCTTGACCACAGGTGAAGCTCTGGGTTGGATGTCAACCATTGGACCTAAGTCTCCTCATGGGACACTTGTGAGTAAATAAGGGATTAATACAGAGGGATCTCTGGAGCAGGGCCAGGCACAGAGGGAGCAGGTGTCAGATATAGTTCTCAACAATTCTGTGAGCATATGACAGGAAGTTGCCTGGGAAGGGCTCAGATGTGGTCTGTTATTAATCATGCAACAGGTGTGGGATTATGAAACAAAACATGGCTGTCTTTCATCATTACCCTGTCTCCATGAAGAAGGGATCCTTCATTCTATTCATTTTTCCAGCTGGGGAAAATGAGTCATGGAGAAGCCAGGTGATCTACTCATGACCTCCAGCTGACAAGAATCTTGGCCTGATTTCTCTGCCATGCCTCCTAGAACAGTGGGTGTTATTCAGTCCACTTCTTGTGGTGGGAAGTCCACTTCTTGTCATTTGTGGGGATTGAATTCTGGGCCTGGATGCAATCCCTGAGCTCCTCAGAACAAGGCTCGTAATCTACCCCCTGAGCCACAGCATCACTTCGGGTTTTCCTTTGGTTCTTTGAGGATAAGAGTCTCACAGACATTCCTCCCCAGCCAGCTATGAACCACAATCTTCACATCTCAGCCTCCTGTATAAGTAGGATTATAGGTCTGAGCCGCCGGCACCTGACTTAACTGTAATTCTGGACCTTTGTCTTTCTCTCTCTCTCCCCTGCTCTCTCTCTCCCTCCTCTCTCTCTGTCTCTCTCTCTCTCTCTCCCTCTCTCTTTCTCTCTCAGTTATTGGTTGAATGAGTGCTGGAGGAAGTGGCCCAGCATCCCCATGTGCCTGGAACCCAAGGTGGCCCTCTCATTCTGGAGGTGGGCTGTGGGTCAGGAGCTGTTTTGCTCAGCCTGTTGAAGCAGCTTCATGAGGTAAGCCCCTCTGTGCCCTGGCTAGACCCTGACGGTTATTCATTGTCCATCCCATGAGTCCCTCCCCACATCCCTCTGCTACACCATTGAAGAAAAGTGGATGAGGAGGGGTCACCTTGTCCCCCTGCCCAGCACAATCCAGGACCTCTGACCTATACCCCCACCTATCTGACAAGACCCTGGCTATAAGACAATAAAAACACTCTGTGTGTACTACCCTTTGCTGGGGAGTGTCATTTTGGTTATGATGGTGGGGCTCAGAAGAAAGACCCAAGACCTGACACGTCCCGGGGGGGCGGGAAATATGTTCTGGTGACAGAGCCATGTCATTGCTGACCCAGAACAATGCTCAAAGATAGGTAGGCTGTTGAAGTATCAAACCCACTCATGTCTGCTTCCTACTCCCAACAAGGAGGTGTAGTATGGGTGGCCTGGCCCTGGGCTTAAGGGATTATAAATGGATGGTGGCAATCAGGAGCTCATGGCTCCCACCCATCATCCTGGCTCTTTGGGAGGCTGAGGTCTGATGTCTGTGACTCAGAGTAGCCCGGGCAGGAAAGTCCAGGAGATTCTTATCTCCCATAAACCACCTCCCTCCCCAAAACCACAGACAAAAAATCCAGATGTGGTGCTGTGGCTCAACTGGTAGAGCCTCAGCCTTAACAAAAGAAGCTGAGGGATAACACCCAGGCCCTGAATCCAAGCCCTAGGACTAACACAATCATAAAATAAATGAACACTGTACACCTTTTAGCTGACTACCAAGAAAGATGTATTCAGTTTTCTCGCTGGTACATTCAGCCAAAGGTAACGGGATACTTTGATGTTCCCCCAACCTTCTCCTTCTCTCCTTTATCTGTCCAGGCTTAGGTTGCAGGACAGAATTCAGATCATCCCCCTGGATGTGACCTTAGGTACCCTCTCCCATCCACCTCCCTTGGGGTCAAGATCCTGGGTGCACTCCCTGCTGGGAGGATGAGGCACCACAGAGCTGAGGGTAGGTATCCCCAACACTCACACACATACACACACACAAACACACAAACATCCCTTAGGCAACCCAGACTAGCCCTTTCCAAAGACACTTTATCTCCTTGGATTAACTGACCTAGGAGAGGAATTTGATCCCCTCTAACTGATTATTTTAACTTAGGCTTGCTAGTTGATAGGAGATGAACATGAGCCAACAAAAACCAAAAAAACTTTGGTGCTCATCACCTGGGGTTCAGGCTCATGCTTGTCATCCTGGCTACTTGGGAGGCTGAGATCTGAGGATCACAGTTTGAAGGCAGCCATAAGCTGGAAAGCCCATGAAAATCTACTCTCCATGGAACCACCAAAAAGCCAGAAGTGGAGCTGTCGCTCAAATGGTAGAGCCAGCTTTGAGCAATAAAACTCAGAGAGACAGTTCCCAGATCCTCAGTTCAAGCCCACACAAAGAAATGGTCCTGTCTTGTTGCCCACAGATTGCCCAGGCCTCGAGCCCCTCTCACGGAGTGTGATACAACACCTGCCCCTGGGTGGTGTATCAGGGCCTTCAGAAATCTGGTGGTGGAATCCAGGCCTTCCCCTTTGTGCATTCTCAACTCACACTGGCTGGAAGGCAGAGCTTGATAAGTTTGGCAGCCTGCACAGCGGAGAATCTCCAGCTATGCCAAGGTGATCAGAAAGGGCTTCTTGGAGACAACATAGCAGAGCATGTTCATTTCCAACCAGGGCTGCTGGTGAGAGACTTGGTATAGATGTGCGAGACTGTCCCAAGACAGGCCTGAGGGGTCACAGAAGGACAGCTATCCAGGGCTGGAATTGCGTCTTAGAGGTAGAGGGCTTGCCTAGCACACACGATTTCTAAGTCCTGCATACACAGAAAAAGCTGGAAGTGGCACTGTGCCTCAGGTGAAAGAGCACTCCTCTGGAGACAAAGAAAGTCAGGGATAGTACCGGGGCCCTGAGGTCAGGCCCCAGGGCTGTCACCATAAAGCAGTTCTCCCAGGGACCTTGGTGACAGGTGGATGGCTATGCCCTGAAGCTCTTAGTAGATAAATACGTGCTTTGTGTCTCCTTTGACAGAGGGGAGCTGGACACTCCTGCCCTTTGCACCCCTGTACCCAGTTTTCAGCAAGCCTCCCAAGGTCTTCCACCAGGACATGGACCAGTTTGCCCCGGAAGTCCTCAGGTATCAGTTTGGTGGGGCAGGGGGAAATAGGGGAGGCCCCAGAACTTCTAGTGGGTCTGATCTGCCCTGGAAGACCAGGCAATCCAGAGGAAGCAGATGGGAGCTTAGAGGAGGTTAGTGATGTGGAGGGGGCCCTTTAATCCCCATGGCCACACCCAGATTCTAGCCTTCCTTTGCTGTGTCTGAGGGAGGTAGAGGGGAGTCTAGGTGGTATCTTCTAGAGGAGCACTAGGTGGAAATTCTGAAGGACTAGACACCTTAAGCCATGAGCCGCTGGCTCACACCTGTCATCCCACACCTGTCATCCTTGCCACTCGGGAGTCTGAGATGCAGTGAATCTTATTTCCCAGCCCTAGCAGGAAAGTCCCTCCAGAGCCTCATCTCCAGTCTCCAATCAGAAGTGGCACTGTGGCTCAAGTGGTAGAGCACTGGCCTTGAGGAAAATTAGACATCAATGACAGTACCCAAGCCCTGAGTTCAAGGCTCTCAACCAAAAAAAACAAAAACAAAAAACCAAACAAGAAAGAAAGATACCCCTTCCTTGCTTGCAAGAGATAGTGAAGTATTGGGGTGGTTGAGGTTGTGAGACCAGATGCTGGCCCCACAGTACAGACATTTCTAATAACTCCCCAGGTGTACCCCAGTGTGAAGCCAACGCAGGGTGGGTGGTGCCTTACCAAGAACTCCAGAGATTATGGCTATGGCAGGCAGGGAGTGGGTGAATGGGAGCAGGGGTGGAATGGTAGTGTCAATTATATGCTCTCCATCCATGGAAGAAGGTTTTGAATGCTGGTGACCAAGTCTGAAGTGTAGGGTTACATTTGGTTTGTGTCTTGATGAGTTGGGTTTTCCCTTGGAATAAGAAGGTGGCTGCAGAGGAGGCTACAATGCCTGATTAGAAATGTACTCCTTATCTTGCCCATGTAATTGTAACCCCTCTTTATAGTATTTTCACAATAAAAAAAAGAAAGAAAGAAAAGAGCTGAAGAAAAAAAGAAGTTGGGTGTAGCCGGGCGCTGCCAGTGGCTCATAACTGTCATCCTAGCTACTCAGGAGGCTGAGATCTGAGGATCATGGTTCAAAGCCAGCTTGGGCGGGAAAGTCTTTGAGACTTTATCCCCTATGAACCACCATAAAATTGGATGTTGTGCTGTGGCACCAGTAGTAGAGAGCACACCTTCACCTGAAGAGCTGAAGACCTTCTGGCAGGCCCAAAGTTCAAACCCCATAACCTACAACCAAACAAAAGGTAGCTGAATTTTCTGCATAACAGTGTGTACAGTAGAAATGCCATGATGTGTTGTCAACCATTCCAGACATGTGAGAGGCTCTGAGTTTTGTCTACAGTTGGTCTGATGATGGTAGTGCCATCATCTCTGGGGTGGAATATTCACGGTGCTCAGGGACTGCTGAGGCTTCGGGCTACCACTGTGTGTGTCTGTGTGTTCATGTGTCTTTTGTCTGTGTGTGTCTGTGTCTGTGTGTTTGGATGTAGAAGACCACGGCCTTGAACTCAGGGTCTAGGTGAAGTTCCTATGCTTCTGTGCTCAAAGCTAGTGCTCTAACACTTGAGCTGCAGCTCCATTTCTGGTTATTTGGTGGTTCATTGGAGATAAGAGCCTCACAGACATTTCAGTACTGGCTGGCTTTGACCTCAGCCTCCTGAGTAGCTAGGATGACAGTTGTGAGATACCAGTGCCATATTTGTGTGTGTGTGTGTGTGTGTGTGTGTGTGTGTGTGTGTGTGTGTGTGTGTGTGTGTGTGTGTTTGTGTGTGTCCCTCATCTTTCTCTGTCCCCTTCCTGGGTGCCTGTCTGCCTCTTTTTGACCTTGGATGGTGCTCCTCCTCCACACCGACTTTGTCTTTATCCTCCTATCAGGGTCTACAATGAGTCTTATATTGCCAGAGACCTGAGTTCAAGCTTTTCTTTGGGGCCCAAGTCCAGCTGTCCAAATCTTTGGCCTCCTGCAGGGGATTCTGGGTCAGCAGGGCTAGCTGAAATAGAATCTTGCCTGCCTTTAGATGGGGAACTCAGACATGGGATGTCCTGCCCTTTTCCTCAGCTAGACCTCTGGCTGCATGTCTCTCTCAGCATGCTGGCAGTGGAGTGGGGGAAGGGTGTTGCCAGTGACTCTGGCCAACTCCAGCTTGATAGTGGACTGAAAGCCGCCCAAGCAAGGAGGATTCTAGTCTGCATTGGAGGTGAGGCCAAGGTGGCTTGGAAATATCTATTGGTGTCTAGGAAATGTCAACATACTTTATCGCAGGCAAGTCTATCTTTCAGCCCCAGCTGGGCCTCTCCAATCCTTCTAGAGAATTCTGGATGCCCAGAATACAGAGGCACAGACTTTAGATTCCAAGGCCAGGGAATTGGGGGAGGAGAGATTGGCATGGCCAATACCTCAATGTTCTGGGGCATTAGCCTTGACCTGGGTATGCCCCTACTTGTGTACGTTCACTTCTTAACCCAGACCTGGCCAGTAACACCCACTTGTGGTTCTGTGGAAGTGGCAGGAGTGGAAGTGAGATCTAGGATGACCAACATCTGGATTTATGGCCTGAGGGAAGGAGGGGGACAAAAGTTGTCTTAAAAAAACTCTTAGAGCTGGAACTCCGGGCGTAGGCACTGAGCTTCCTTTGCTCAAATCTAACACTCTACCACTTGAATCACAGCTCACATTTCATTTTTTTTTAGTAGTTTAGTGGAGATAAGATTCTCACGATCTTCTCCGTCTGGGCTGGCTTCAAGCTGCCATCTTAAGAGCTCAGCCTCTTAAGTAGTTAGGATTGCTGGTATGAGCCACTGGCACCTGCTAAGGATGTTAGTGTGTGTGTGTGTGTGTTTGTGTCTTTACTAGTGCTTGAACACAAAGCCTAGGTGGTATCCTTTAGCTTGTTTGCACAAGGTTGGTGCTCTACCACTTGAACTACAGTAGCTCTGCTTCCCAGCTTTTTGGTCATTCATTGGAGGTAAGAGTCTGCCCAGGCTAGCTTTGAATCTTGCTTGATCCTCATGTGTCAGCCTTGACTAGCTACGATTATAGGCATGAGCCACTGGCATCCAGCTGCAAGGATGCCTCTTCATACTGTCTTCTGTTCTAACAGCTGTCTACTTGCCCTGGCCTAGATCTCTGATCTCTACATCAGCTCCCCGCAGCCCTTGACTGTGTGGAGAACATAAAGCTCAAACCTGTCAAGTATCCTATTTCTATGTCTTCAGGGGAGGGTACGTTTCCTCTGAAGTCTAGAGGAGTAGAGGGAGGGGAAGGAAGGTTATCTGTAGATGGTGCTAAGCTCGGAGAGAGGTACATTGTCTTAGCCAAGAAGGAATGTGTGGTCAGATGTTAACAGCTCATGCTCTCTTATTCTTAGCTCCTCAGGAGGCTGAGATCTAAGGATTGGCATTCAGAGACAGCCCAGCTCACTTTTCTTGTTTTTTTTTTTTTTTTTGTATCAGTAGGATCTTTTTTTAATTGTGAAAATACTGTACAGAAGGGTTACAGTAACATGGGCAAGATAATGAGTACATTTCTTATCACCAGCTCACTTTTCTAAAGTGTGTGAGACTCTCCTTTCTCAATAACCACCTAAAATTGCAAGAAAAGCTGTGGCTCAAGTGGTAGAGTTGCTAGCCTTGAATGAAAAAAGTGAGGGACAGAGCCCGGGTCCTGAGTTCAAGCCCTAGGACCAAGATGTGCGCATGAACACCTACACACACACACACACACACACACACACACACACACACACACACACACTCACACACACACACACACACACACACAAACACACACACACACAGAGGAAGTTGGTAATGATGAGCTGAGCTAGAACTGGGGGCAATCTAGAGGCACAGTCATAGTGAACTCTTGACACATAAGTTATTTCTCCCCAACTCCTTCTTTGGCTGAGTGGTCTGGGCCATGGCAGTAAGTTCCATGGCACCTGCACCTCCATCCATGCATAGGGTACAGGACCAAGGGAAGAACACGATGGATGCTCATTTATACTCGGTGCATGATTGCAGATCTTCATCTGCCGCTTAGCAATGGTGAGGAAAGCAGGGCTCTGAGCCCTGGGACTCCTGGGAAAGCCACTGCTACAAGCAGCAGCCAGCCAGCTGTGGATTCCTGAGCCTACAAGGCTTTCATGAGCCCAACTCAACACCCACCCAAGGTGTGCCTGACAAATTAGTCCCAGTGAGTAGGCATTACCTGCTGTGCCATCTTGCAGCCCTTGCCCCTCCTGGCCCAGAAACTTGGTCTGAAATGCTGATTTACAGCTCAGATCCACACTGCACCCATGACAGATGCCATTCTGATGACCTGACCGATGACTTCTGGTCTCCCTGGAGGCAGTGGCTGGCTGCTAGGTGTCCCAATGGGATATCTCAGCCAGGATATAAGTCACCTGTTGCACAGCCCATGCAAACCCTGCAGGGCTTCACTTATTAAATGGCAGAGAAGGATGCTTTGTTCAAGCTGCTGGTTCAGACTTAGGACTCTCTGAGGTCTTGCCCAGGTTGGGCGGATGGACATGGGCAACCTGCTGAATGCCCATCATCCATACATCATCCATCCATACAGAGAGACATGGAGTTATTGCCTCCTTTTTTGGGGGGGGGTGAGGCAGGTTCAGGGTTGTACTATGAGTCTAGGCCCTGTCCCTGAGCTCCTTTTGCTCAAGGATAGCACTCTGCTCTTGAGTCACAGCCCCACTCATGGACTTTTTTTCTTCCTATGATCTCTAAGAAAGAAGATTGTTTTGGACTTTCCTGCCTCAGATGAATTCAAATTGGCATTCTCTACATCTCAGCCTCAGGAGGAGTTAGGGTTATAGGTAGGAGCCACTGACACCTGGCTTTCTTTTCTTCTTGTTGTTCTTTTTTAAAATCATGACAATCTGAAATCTTCATGGTGTCATTCCAATGGTTTGCATTCAAAGTACTCTACCCAGGCCTGAGATTCGAATGCTATGACTACCACCCACAAATGGAGGGAGATCCTGATGAACTAATTCTTGTTCATGTGAATGCTAATGGAATGTTATAAAAGTAATAATTAAATTTACAGTTAATTCATGATTCTATTTTAGAATGCCACACAAAAATTAATGGATTTATATCTTCCATTCTAGCACCAGGGTATGATTAAGGATATTGACTATATTTGTAATTAATGCTTTTATAAGTACACAACCATGATACCTCATGAAATGCAGTCATAATTTAGTAACTAATAATTGGTAAGAACATATATATAATTTAATAATATCCTCACATTCTCCCTTTGTATGTGTGTGTATATATAAATATATACATATATATGCAGATATATATGTATGTATATATTATATATATATATAATATCAATTTACACATCAATCTATCGGGCACTACTATGGCTTGATTACAGGTCCTCAGAATTTCCTGGATGCTCAGTTTGCTGGAGGCTGGTGTGCTAAGACTGTACCCCGTTTATGGATTGGGCATTGTAGGCTGAGTTGAAATTCCAGCATGGCCAAAAATTTATTTGTGGAATAAGAAGCCAATTTTACACTTTTTTTTCATTCTATGTGAAAGTCCTGGGTCTCAATATGATGTATAATCCATATGCAAATATATTCTATGAAATATGATATAATAAAGGAAATGTTATATGTGTAATAATACTAAATAAATAAGGGTAATAAATGTCATATGCAGTAGAACCCATGTATGTAAATAGATATCATATATATGAATATTATTTTTTCAAGTTCTGGGGCTTCAAGTCAGGCCCTTGGAACTGGTCTGAATTTATTTTTTCTTTATTTCTTTTCTTTTCTTTTTTTTTTCCAGTCATGGTGCCTTAACTCTGGGCCTGGGCACTGTCCCTCAGCTCTTCAGTTCAAGGTGAGCACTCTACCACTTGAGCTACAGTGCCACTTCCAGCTTTTTCTGCTTATGTGGTGCTGAGTTATTGAACCAAGAGCCTCATGCATGCAAGGCAAGCACTCTACCACTGAGCCACCTTCCCAGCCCCATGAGTTTCTTGTCTTCAAGGACTGTGAGCTTCCCTTTTCACACACAGTGTCACAGAATTACCCAGACCCTGAGTTCAAATCCCAGGCCTGCTAGAAAAATGGTGCAATTTCCTAGCCAGGGTCTTACTGTTATTATTACTTGTTTTTTGGCCTAACACAGGGCTTGAACTCAGGTCTTCACATCTCTGCAACAGCTGATCATTGGACCCTACTTCAAATTTTGGAGGTGGCAAAAAATAAAAATAAAAAGGATAAGGATAAAACTGAGAAGTTCAAGAAGGTGGTTTTACGTATTTTTTTCTTTGTATTGTGACCATCCTGGGTCTAAATGACAAGACCCAGAATGTGTACATGACACTGCATTGCTAATGTTTAGTGGGCTATTAGGGAAGCCATAGCTGAAACCAGGAACTTTAGCCTGGAGGTCGAATCTTGGAACTGCCACTAATGAATGGTGGGAGGTTCTAAGAAATTCATTCTGATATACATCCATACAAATGGAATGTTATAAAAGTAACATTTAAATTAGTAGTTAGTATATGATTATATTCTAAAATTATACACAATTATTCTACATTGACTAATTTTCAATTAATACTTTATTATGTATTCAATCATGATATTTAAAAAGGAAGGAATAATTTAATTGCCAATAATTGGTATTAATATCATATATGCAGTTTCATAATATACAGACATCTCTTGTTTTATACATATACATCTATCTATCTATCTATCTATATCTATCTATCTATCTATCTTTATTTACCAATTTACACATTTATCTGTTTATACACTTTTCACTCCTGTGGCTCAGTGATAGAGTGCTCACTGAGTATGTACAAAGTCCTAGGTTCCATTCCTCATTACCACTTGCACAGAAAAATCCAGAAGTCATGCTGTTACTCAAGCAGTCCAGTACTAGCTTTGAGCATAAAAGTTTAGGGACTGTGTCTAGACACTTACTCAAGATGCAGGACTAGAACCAAAACAAAACGATAGAAGGTTCTGTCTGCAAAGATATAAGAATAGGACTGCAAATACCTCATTGTAAGGCAAGCTAGGAGTCTGGTGCTGAGAGCTGCCATCTAACCTGATGTAGCCAGAGGTAAACTGCTGCAAACCAGCTACATGGAACCGGATGCTTGTGGCTTCCTCAGCCCTGTCATCCAAGATACTGGGGAGCTGAGATCAGACACTGGTAGTTTTAAAATCCAGCCCTGACAGGAAGTCTGCAAAACTCTGAGCTGTGGCTCAAAGTGGTAGAGCTCTTGCCTTGAGCAAAAGATCTTAGGACAGTACCCCCAAACTTTCAGTGGAATCCCCGTGGCTGACTCACCGCCCCCTCGCTACAAAAAACCCACCCCTCTAAATCATTTGATGTGAAATTTGTGTAGTATGGTGACACTGATGAAAGCACCCTAATTCTAATGACAGCGTGTGGTATACAGCTATGTCATGAGTCTTATATGAGGAATGGTGTACTGAGTGCATTCTTGCATCTGGTCCTTGTAAGAGCTCCAGAGATTATTGTGCAGATGAGAACCTTGAGGCTCAGATATGTCCCCATGTCAAGGCCAAAATGATGTATGTACTGAACTCTAGTGAGTTTTCTCCTGCAGACAATTTTTTTGGTTTATTTTTCTTGGTCATGAACCTTGAACTCAGGGCCTATCCACTGACTCTTCCCTGTTGGGCTCATGACGAGCACCCTACCAAGGGGACCCAAGGACACCCATACAAAATGTTAGAGTCTAGGCATCTGTGGCTGATATCTGTCATCCTGCCTACTTTGACACATTTTTTTTCTCTGTAAAAATCCTGGGTCTCAGTATGAAGTATAACCCATATGCAAATATATGCATGTGATAAGATGTAATAAATGAAATAAACGTTATATATGTAATAATACTAAATAAAATAAATAATGAATAAATAAGGGTAATAAATGTCATATGGAGTAAGCCCATGTATGTAAAAAGATCACATATATGAATATCAATTTTTCCAGTGCTGGCGCTTAAATTCAGGCCTGGAAACTGAAATTCTTGTCTTCAACACCGGTGAGCTTCCCTTCCCCTGCAGTGTCACAGAGTTACCCAGACCCTGAGTTCAAATCCCAGGCCTGCCAGAAAAATGGAGGAAATTCAAAGTCATGGCCTTGGGCCTTTTCCAGGCCCGGGGCTTGAACTCAGATTGTGGCAATTCTGCTTCAGCTTCGATCACCCTAGGATGTGGTGCAGCCAATGGCCCACAGCCCATCCTGAGATCCTAGGTCCTGAGTTCAAATCTCGGGACTGATAAAAGAAAAAGGAGAAGGGCAGGGAAGGTGGCTCAGTAGTAGAGTGCTTGCCTTAGATGTAGCAAGCTTCCAAAAACCTAGGGAGGCACCGTTGCCAATAATGAATCATTAGGTTCAGCTCCCTAGTTGTTGTCTGTCAGAAGGAATCTTGAATTAATTGTAGCAGTTTGTTTCAACACTGGAACACAGTCTAACAAAGATAGGATAAGTGCAGGGAAATTGGCCTGCCCTGGGAGATAGTACAAATGAAGGCCTCCTGTCAAAACAGAGCATTGGGGAGAAAGATATCTTGAGGTACAAAGAGGCCTTTTTCTCTTGGTCTTCAGGGCCTGCCTACACTCATAATCACTAGTTTGCCTGGATAGAGTTGTTTGTTACGGAGCTGTGCAGGAGTGAGGCCTTTTGTCTGCTTGTTCCAACAAAGAGGCAGACTTCCTCCAGCAACCTGGGGTGTGGAGAAACCCTCAGGGTACACTGGGAACAGGGAGGGGAGCCCTGGAACATGCACTGTCTTGAAAGCACCCTCTGTGCTATGAAATCATTCTATTCAAAGCAAATTTCCTAGCTGGGTGCCTTTCTTCATAGCCATTCTGGAGGTTCACTGATAGAAATACATTCACACAAACACAGACACATGGAGTTACTGGCTCTATATATTTTTTTTTTTTTTTGTAAAGATCCTGAGGCTTGAACTGTGAGCTTAGACATTGTCCCTGAGCTCATTTTGCACAAGGAAGTGCTTAATTGTGCCTTAAACCATGATGCATCATTAAATGAAGGCATAATTTAATACCTAATAATTATTAGTAACATATTACGTGTAAATTAATGATATATAGACATATAACATTCTATAAATATATTGTATATTTAAACATATACTGGAATATACATATACATCTCTCTCTCTCACTCTCTATGCATATATATGTATTTGTAGCAATTAGGCATCTATCTATTTATATACTGGCCATTTCTGGAGGTTAAACTTAGGTCCTGGGAACTCCCTGGCAATGTATTTTTTGAGATTGCTGCGCTTACATTGATCCCTTGATGAATTGGGCATTCTAGACCCTGAGTTCAGCAGTGCAAAAGACAATAGGTGGATTAAGCAGCCAATGTTGACCTGTTCTGCTGTCTGTGAAAATACTGTTTCCTAGGTACAAGATGTAATACCTACGCAAATACATATATATGATGTACATTATAAATGTATATAAATATTATTTTGCCAGTCCTGGGGCTAGAATTCATGCCCTGGGAACTGCTCTTGACTTTCTTTTATTCAAGGAGGGTGGGCTTCCACTTTACCCACAGCAAAATAGAGTTAGCCAGGCCTTGATTTCAAATCCTAGGTATGGAATATAAAATGTCCCAAATTCCAAGCCAGAACCTTAATTTTTTTGAGGGGGGGGCAGGCACGGGGCTTGAACTCAGGTCGTCACAAGTCTGCTTCAGCCTTGATTACCCTAGGCTGGGGTGCAGCTTTTACACCCACAGATGATCCAGGGATCCTAGGACCCAATTTCAACTCCCAGCACTGGCCAACAAACAAACAAAGAAACCAAAATGGAAGAGGAAATCCAGAAAGTTTTTCACAACAGTTTTACCTTTGTTTCTTTTGCACAGTGACCATCCTGGGTCTCACTGATTTGGCTTGAAAATTGTACATGACTTTGCATGGCTGAGGCTGGTGGGCTGTCAGTGAAGCCTGAGGTTAACCCAGACACCTGCGCCCTGAGTTCGATCCTGGGACTGCCACATAGACATGGCTGAAGGTCCTAAGAAACTGGTTCCTATCTCTCGGAACACTAATAGAATGTTTGAAATGTACTAATTGAATTACTAATTAACTAGTCTTTCTAATGTAAGATTGTATGCATTAAATATAGGTCATTGATTAATTTAATTAATACTTGATTAAGTCTTCTACCATGATTAACTAATGGAGGAATAATTTTAGACCGAATAATTAGTAGTAATAGAATATACAAAAGTAAGATATAGACATCACTCTTTATATAGAGTAATACACTAGAATCTACATAAATGTCTATCTGTCTCTGTATACGTTTATAGATTCATATACATATGTAAATACACACACACTGCATTTTACAAATCTATGTGTTTATATATTGGCCACTCCTAGGACCAAATTTGCCAGACAACTTCATTTGCATGAGACTGGTGTGCTAACATTGACCCACTCCTCATTCATGAAGTGGGCTTTCTAGGCCCTGAGTTCAAACCACAGAACTGCCAAAAACTTAAGTAATCCTGGGGGAAGAAGCCAAATGTCCCATTTGTCTTCCTTATCGGTGAAAGTCCTGGGTCTCAGGAATCAGGTATAGTACATTGGCAAATCTATGTCCTATGTAATAAGATGTAAAAAAGGTTATGTGTGTAATCATACTCACTAAAATACATAAGAAATAAATAAAACATAAAATAAAATGAATAACTAACTGCAATATGCAGTAAACATGTGTATGTAAATATGAATCCTGTACTTAAAATGCATACGAATATTATTTTTGCAAGAGCTAGGACTTGAATTCAGGCCCTGGGAACAGGCCTGACTTTCTTGTCTACCAGTACAGTGAGCTTCCCCTTCTCGCACAGTGCTGTAGGTGTACCTAGGGCCTGAGTTCAAATCCCAGGACTGGCAGAAAAATATGACATGAATAACAAACCTGAAGTAGAGGGGTGGGAATGTGCCTTAGGGATAGAGTGCTTTGCATCTATGAAACCCTGGACTTGACTTCTCAGGAACACATCACTAGAAAAAAGCCTGAAGTGACTCTGTGGCTCAAGTGGGAGAGGGCTATTCTTGTACAAGAGAAATTAGGTACAGTGCTCAGGTCCTGAGTTCAATCTCCAGGACTGGTGTATGTGTGCACACGCACACACACACACACACACACATGTCCTGAGTTCAAACTCCAGGACTGGTGTGTATGTGTGCACACGCACGCACACACACACACACACACACACACACACACACACACACACACACACACACCAGAAGTAAAATGGTGACACAAAATGGTAAAGCGCTGGGCTCCTGCGCTGAGCTCATGGTCAGCACCCAGGCCCTGCATTCAACCCCAAAACCTTGCCACCCAGGGCTCAACTAGGAGAGGTCAAAGGTTTCAAAACCTAATGTGCTTCAGCAGTCCTAGATGACAGGAAATAAGATCAGACAGGTGCTTGTATTTCCAAAGCTTCCGGACACCTAGCAGAGGCATCATAGGCCCATCATCGGCCTCAATGAAACATTTCTTGAGGTTAAGTGCCCTAGTTGTCTGCCAGAAGGACTCCTGAATTATATTGAGCACTGTATCTGAACACCAGAATATAGTCTCACAAAGGCAGGATTAGTGCTGAGAACTTGGCCTGCCACAGGAGGTGGCCCAAATGAAGGTTGCCTGTCAACACGGAGCACTGGGGAGAGAGATAACTTGGGGTAAAAAGAGGCCTTTTTGTCCTGACCTTCAGAGCCCATCCACACTCATCCTCACTAATTGGCCCAGATGCAGTTTGTTACACAGCTGTACAGGAATGAGGCCTTTTGTCTGCCTGTTCAGACAATGAGAGAGAGTCCTTCCAGCAGGCCTGGGAAGCAGAGAATCCCTCAGGCTGCACTGGGAACTATGAGGGGATCCCAGGAACATGCACTGTCATGAAAGCAGTGTCTGTGTTATGAAATCATTGTTTTGAAAACAAATTTTCTAGCTTGGTGCCTTTCATCATATCTACTCTGGAGCTTCACCTATAGGAATACATGCACACATGCACAATACATGGAAGTAGGTCCTGGAGTTGACCTATGAGTGTAGGCGTTGTCCATCAGTTACTTTTGCTCAAGTGTTGTGCATTAACCTGGAGCCACAGCCCCACTTCTGTGTTTTTTGTGATCTCTTAGAAATAACAGTGTCATGGACTTTCCTATGCTGGCTGGATTCAAACTCAGATTCTCTATATCTCAACCTCCTGAGGAGCTGGGATTACAGTCAGCAGACAATGGCACCTGCCTTTCTTTTCTTCTTCATTTTTAATCTGGACAATCTGACTACTTAACAGCATCATTCCAATGCTCTGAATATATAAGTAAACTACCCAATGTTCTTTGTAGGTGCTTTCTCTGAGAAGGATTTTCTCTCCTCATCTTCTCCTCTGGTCACAGGTCTGAAGCCAAAAGTGAGAAATGAGTGTGACATGATTTTGGCAGCAAATGTCCACAGGACATGCCAGTTCAATCACTTAGCATTGAGCTGCAGTGAGTTTACTGTCTCAGGACGAGAGGACCAAAATCTGGAGCGATCCTCATACTGTCTGAATGGCTCCTTAGGCCTATAAAATTATCTAATACTTATGAATGTTTTGTGTCTCCAACCTTAAGTATCTAGAACACAACAGAAGCATCTTCATGTTTCCTTTTTTCTCTAGTACCTCTCGAGATTTAGACTAAGGTTTTGAGTGGAGCAGATCCTCAGTGAATCCCTCAGGAAAGCCACTTGAAGTCGCCTCAGTAGATCTCTGTTCAAAGCCAGCCCGAGAGGAAAGTCTGTGAGACTCTTATTTCCATTAAACCACCAGAAAACCAGAAGTGAATCAGTGGCCCAGAGGGTAGAGCTCCAGCTTTGAGAAAGAAAGCTGAGCAGGAGATACACGACAGATGAGGCAAGAAAGCCTGGCAGGCGCTTATGTCCAATTAACGACCAGATGTCTGGAAGTGGAGCTGTGTCAGTGGCAGAGTCTCAGCCTTGAGCAAAACAGCTGAGGAACACATAGGGCCCCGAGTTTAAGCCCTGGGATGTCCACCAAAAAAATTCAAAAAGAGAAGGCCAAGTGTATGTATCAGTGTCCTACCTACTTATGTGTGTATATTACCTCTCTGAGTGGAATAAGATTGTATGCAATGCTTCTCCTTTTATGTACAGATTTATTTTTCAGATAGGCTTGTTGCACGTACTGCATCATTCTCTTCTTTTCATGCCCATGGCTTTTCTCTTCCAGAGTTCCAGGCCTGTGTCCTCATATGATACACACTTAAGATCTCAGCAGCCTTTATTTCCTATTATTATTAGGCCAAGGCAGGAACAGTCACAAATCAGGCAGGGGAAGAGAAGATCAGGGTTTTTGAAATAACTTGTATTCAGAAAATTAAACTTGGGGAATGTAAAGTGGTAGCATACTTATGTAGAAACTACCATAAAGAAAAAATGAGAGGGCTGGGAATGTGGATTAGTGCCTAACATGCAAGAAGCCCTGGGTTCGTTCCTCTGTAGCACATGCACAGAAAAAGCCATATTTGGTGCTGTGGCTCCAGTAGTAGAGTGCTAGAGACAGTGCCCAGGCCTTGAGTTCAACTCATGTACAAGTAACTTCTCATCACCAAGGGAAATCCAGGAAGCTCTTGCACATCAGCCCTTTCAGAAGTGGAAGTCAGAGTGTCATGGACTTTCCTGACCTGGCTGGCTTCACCATGTGATCCTCAGATTCAAGCCTCCTGAGCTAGGGGATGGGCCTTGGCTACTGGGGCTTGCTAGGTCAGAACTGTAAAAACATTGACAATACAAGTCAACTACTTATGACAAAGGACTTGAGGAGCATATTAAGCCTTTCTCCAATGGACCTTTCAGAACTCTAGGACACAAGGTTATAAAGCTAGAGTCTGAGAGGTTGGGCAAATGGATCTGGTAAACATTAACCTTGAGCTCTGACTCCAATTCTGGTGTACATCAGAGTTCATTTTCCAGAGAATGTTCTCCTAATTAGCAAATAGGAAAAGTACTTTGATTAACCCTCACATTTTTCCATTGTGTGTCTCAAACTCAAGCCTGGGCACTGTCCCTGAGCCCTCCATCTCAAGGCGAAACCCTACCACTTGAGCCACAGCACCACATGGGGCCTTTTGGTGGTTCATTGATGATAAGAGTCTAACAGGCTTTACTTGCCAGGCTGTCTTTGGACTGTGGTCTTCGGATCTCAGCCTCCTGAGAAGATAGGGTCCCAGGTGTGAGCCACTGGCATCTGGCCTATTGTTTTTGCCAGTGCTGGGGCTTGAACTTAGGGCCTGGGTACTGTGTCCATGCTTCTTTTTCTCAAGGCTAGTGCTCTACCACTTGAGCACTCCACAGCTTCTGGCTTTTTCTGAGTATGTGGCAGTGATGATTCAAACCCTGGCATTCATGCAGGTTGAGCGAGCTCTCTACCACTAAGCCACATTCCCAGTCCCACCCTTACAATTTTATCCCTCAACTTGCCTATCCTCAAGGAAAGTCTTCTGAGTATAAATCATCTAAAGAAATTCCTATAGGAAGGTGTTAAGATAAACAAGTCAAATCTCATATTTGAGAAAGACTCTAAACATGTGAAGACTGTGACAAATGCCTCCATTTAATTATGTATCATGTTTGAACACTTTATAATAAAGTATTAATGAAAAATGAGTCAATGTCCTAAATTATTGTGCATAATTCTATAATAGATGTGCAAAATGTAATAAATATTATATGAATAATAATATTAATACAATAAACAATAAGTAAATGAATAAAATATAGAAATACAGAAATACAAAATCAATAATAAAAAATCATAATATTTATTAAACATACACATGTAATATGTAACATATATTACACATGTACATAAATATTATTTTCCATTATAGGGACTTAATTCAGGCCTTGGAAACTCTACCCTGAATTTCTTTTCCTCAAGGACAGTGAGCTTCCCCTTCACCTACGATGCAAAAGAGTTACCCGGATGGTGAGATCAAATCCCAGCAATGGCAGAAATACTGGCCCCAATTCCAAGACTGTCACTTAATTATTTTAAATGGAAGCAGTTATTTTTATTCAGTTCCATACTGAACATTTTAAAAACAGCAGTTTGTATATCTATTCAGACATCCTTCCCTTACCTGCAAAGTGGTTCTCCGAGCTCTAAATTGTTTCCTTTTTTATACATTTTTTGTTGTAAAAATGTTGTATATAGGGGTTACAGTTACATGAGCAAAGTAATGAGTACATTTACTATTGAGCATTGTTGCCTCCTCCTTTGTTTTCCCCTTGCCATCCCTTCCCTCCCACCTCCAGAGCTATCTCCTGAACCCCCAGCTGAGGTCAGTGACTTAAGTTTTTTGTTTTTGTCTTGGCACAGGATTAGAACTCAAGTAGTAGAAACTCTACACCTTCCCTCACATTGCTACAGGTTTACCAAGATCCTGAGTTCAAATCCCAGGCTAGGAAAGAAAACTGGCAGAAATTCCAAACCAGGGGATTTTATTTTTTTGACAACCATGGAGGTTGAACTCAGGTCATGGCAAATATACCTCAGCTCTGATTGCCTTAGATTGGACTGCAGCCTCTGATCCTTAGTAAATCCTGGGATTCTAGGCAAAGAGGACTTGCATGAAGAAAAAAAAAAGTAGGACAGCACAGAAAGTGGCGAGCTGCAGAGGACTGGGGGTTTTACGTTATTTTTTTCTTGGCAGAGTGACCATCCTGAGTCTGAATGACATGGCTATAAAAGTGGAGCTGAACTTCTATTCTTGAAGGCTGGTGGGTCATCAGGGAAGCCATAGGCCAACCTGTCAACATAGGCCCTGGGTTAAAAATCTAAGTCCTGACACCTACCAATGGCTGGACAGCACAAGAGACTCATTCCTATGCATAGGAATACTGATTGAAAGAGTAATTCGTGCATCAGTCAAATCTAAAAGAGGATGTAATAATCCTAGGATGCTGATTGATTTTAATTGATAGGTTATAAAGCATGAAAAGAATAGTAAAACTTCAAAGGCAGTATAATAAATACCTACGAGTTGGTAGGAATGTAGTAGGTGTCATTCAGTCAGAGAGATGGCTCTGGCACTCTTTACTAATATGTATTAATTGTATACCACCATGTGCCAATCCATGTATCACTGTTTTGGCCAAACCTGGACTCCATCTCAGTGCCTGAGAACCACCTCACAGCTTCATTGCCTAGAGGCTACCGTGCTCACCCTTACCCATTCATGAATTGGGCCTGCTAGGCCCCGAGTTCATATCCCAGTACTATCAAAAATTTAATTTTGGAGTAAGCAGCTGAGTGTGACACATGTTTTCCTTTTCTGAGAAAGTCCTGGGAGACAGGCATGATAGCAAACACATCTACAAATCTAGATGCTATGTGATAGGAAGTAAAAAAAATGTAAAAAATGGTATAGGTGTCATCAGAGTCAATAAAATAAATGGTAAATAAATGAATAAAACAAGAAATGAAATGAATAACCACAACAAACATGATATTGTCTGACTATATGGAAGTATAAATCCTGTCTTTAAAATGTAAATAAAATGCATATAAGGAGTATGTTTTTCAGGACTGAGGCTGTAATTCAGGCCTAAGAAAGAGGCCTGACTTTCTTGGCTTCAAGTATGGTGTGATTCCCCTAGCCTGACAGTGCTGCCTATTTACCCAGACTTTGAGTTCAAATCCCAGGCTTGGCAGAAAAAATAGCACGAATTGCAAAACAGGGAGATAAATAACTTTTATAATTGTTTAAATTGTTTTAATTTTTTAATTGTTTTACTTTTTAATTTAATTTTTTTGTTTGTTTTTGGCCATGCAAATGGCTTGAACTCAGATTGTGACAGCTCTGTCTCAGCTTTCATCACACTAGCCTGGGGTGCAGCTTCCAGAACCAAAGCCGATCCTGGAATCCTAAGACCCGATGTCTGACAGGAAAACAAAATGAAAATGACACTAAAACAAGCCGCCAGCTGCCCATGGTAGGCGGTTTCTTGGCTTTGATTCCTTGCATGGTGACCATCCTAGGTCTGAATGACATGGATGCCACGCACAGGTGACCTGTCATTGCTCAAGGCTGGTGGACTGTCAGGAAAGCCATAGGCCAACCCCGCAACACAGTCCCTGAGTTCAAATCCTGGTCCTGACAACTACCAATGGCAGGAGATCCCAAGAGACTCCTGCCTGTGCATAGAAATTCCGATGGAATGGTATCCAACTCATGATTGAATAGTTAGTGCAGTGGTCTGGACTCAAATTACACACAATAATCCTAGGATGCTGATTGAACTTCATTAATGGTTAATTAGGCATGAAAAGAATAATACTCCTTCAATGGAGGCATAATAACTACCTAAGACTTAGTAGGAACGTAGCAGATGTCATTGAATACTAGATACACGGCTCTGGCACTCTGTACTAATATGTATTTTTGGTGTACTACCACCTGCCTATCCATGAATGGCTATTTTGGCCACCAGTGGGGCTCGATCTCAGAGGTTGCCAAAAATTTCCTCCTGGAGTAAGAAGCCAAGTGTGACACCTGTTTTCCTTTTCTGTTAGAGTGCGGGATGTCAGGCATGATGGAGAACAAGTCAACAAATCTAAATGCTATGTGATAGGGTGTAAACAATATAATACATGGTTAGGTGTCATCATAGTCAAAAAAAATAAATGGTAAATAAACGAATAAACCAAAAAGTACAATGAATAACCACACCAAACATAATATAGACTGAACACCTGTCTGGAAGTTCAATCTTATCTTTAAAATACATGTAAGGACTATGTTTTCCAGGGTTGGGGCCTGAATTCAGGCCTAGGGAAGAGGCCTGACTTTCTGGTCTTCAAGCATAGAGACCTTCCCCTTCCCTTAGTTGCAAGAGTTACTCAGACCCTGAGTTCGAATCCCAGGCCTTGCAGACAAAAAAATAACACACATTCCAAGACAGGAAGCTTCATTAGCATTTTTCATATTTTTTAAAGTTCACTTGGCCTTCATTTGCCACATTTTGATTTTATAACATGAGAGTTTTTCAAAAAGGAATTTAAACGTTTACATTTCAGCATAGCACATTGGTGTTTCCATTTTGACCATCTGCCATGAAGAGTGAGAATGAAAATGAGTACATCATTCCTCCCTAGAGGGACAATTGATGTTATTTCTATTTAGAGTTATTTCTATAACTATAAACTCTCTACAATTGTATCGTGTGAGTTTTCCTCAGTGCCTACCACAAAATACACTAGGGAAGTCCTCATACCACAATACGTTGGGTTTCTGAATAAAAACTCACTTTTGTGAGGACAGTAGGTACTTGTAAGCATTTTGGGAATAAAGTGAATTGTAAAATGAGAAACGAAAACATTGGGACTGGGATGTAGCTCAGCAGTGGAGTACTTGCCTAAAGAGCAGAAGACTCTGGAAGAAAAGGAAGGCAAGTTTCCGAAAGCTCAGAAGGTTAGAATTTTTTGATCTGTATGAACAACCTTCATTCTTTCTTTTTTCTTTTTTTTTTTTTTGTCAGTGGTGGGGCTTGAACTCTGGGCTTGGCTGCCTGACTTCACCTCTTCAACTCATGGCAAGTGCTCTACGGCTAGAGCCACAGAGCCATTTCCAGTTTATTGGAGATAAGAGTCTCAAGGAATTTCCTGCCAGGCTGGCCTTGAACCTCCTTCCTCAGATCTCAGCCTCCTGAGTAGCTAGGATTATAGGCATGAGCCACCGATGCCCAGAGCATGAACAAACTTAGATTGATTCTGAGTAAAGAAACTTGAAATACACTTTTAATAGAAATAATTTATAATGCCATGGTTAAGGCACTAATTCAGAAGTATTTATTCATTGGCTGGTTTCTTAGTTTATTTAAATATATATATATATATATATATATATATATACATTTTTATATATATACATATATATTATCAAAACATAACTTTGAAGTGTACCTAAAAGCATATTTGCTCATGTAAAGTCATACAACTGCACAAGCTTGATTTTTTATTTTCAGTTTGTTGGTACCATATATTAGGTGGGATGTGTGTACTGTTGTTTTGTTCTCTGTTTTTGGAGGATTTCTCTCTGCTTTCTTCCCCTACTCCCCTCTCTCTGCACTTAATTTCAGCTTGCTCTTTCTTGGCTTGATTGTTCATACCTGATTTTCTACCACTTCAGCCATACTTGTAGCCTGGCTTTTTGCCAGTTAATTGGAGAGGTTGTCTCTCAGGCTTTTCTGCCTGGATTGGCTTTGAAACTTCATCTTCCAGTTCTCACCTCTTGAGTAGCTGGGATTACAGATGTGAGCCACTGGGGTGCCTAGGGATGAATTCGACTTTGGTTGGTGTATTCTTTCTGTTTTTCTAAGCATGGGATCATCTACTATAGAATTTCTGTGAATGTCCTGGGTCTGAAGTAAGATATAGAATACGTATGCTAATCTGTATAGTTCTCATAAGATGTAATCAATTTAATACATGTTATAAGTGTAATAATAGTCAATATAAATAATGAATGAATGAATAGTGCAAAAAATAAAATAAATACACAGTAAAATAATATGCGATAAACATAAGTATGTAGATATCAATCATTATTTCAAATGTGGATGAATATTACTTTAACAGGACTGGGGATTGAATTCAGGCCTAGGGAAGAGGCCTGAATTACTTGTCTTCAAAGATGGTGAGTTTCCCCATCCCCCACAGTGCATTAGAGTTACCCAAACTCTGAGTTCAAATCCCATACCAGACAGGAGAATAAAAAGGCACGAATGCCAAGCTGGGGAGCTTCATTAGTATTTTTACAATTTTTTTTTTCCGTGGGGCTTGAGCTCTGGCCTTGGGCGCTGTCCCTGTGCTCTTCAGCTCAAGGCAAGCGCACTACTGCTTGAGCAACAGCACCACTTCTGATTTTCTAGTGCTTCACTGGAGATAAGATTCTCATGGGATTTATAGCCTGGGTTGGATTTGAACCACAATCCTCAGTCTCTTGAGTAGCTAGGATTACAGGAGTGAGCCACCGGCACCGAGCTATTTGTAATATTTTAAAAATTGTATTGATTTATTGATTGATTGCCAATCACAGGGCTGGAACCTCAGCTTCCATCACCCTAGGCTGGGATGGTGCAGCCTCTGGACACACAGCCTATCATGGGATGGTAGGCCTCGGGGGCTGACAGGAAAACAAAATGAATATAGCACTGAAAAATCCGCAATCTGTGGATGGTTGGCGATTTCATGGTTTTCCTTTCTTGCATGGTGACCATCCCGAGTCCAAATGACACAGCTACAACCTGTAGGTTACCCGGCACTGCTGAAGGCTGGCAAGCTGTCAGCGAAGCCATAGGCCAACCTGGACACCTAGGTCCTGAGTTTGAATCCTGGTCACGCCAGTTACAATCAGTTCATCAATCAGTCTAACAGAAAATTAGACCCAATAATCACAGCACACCGACTTATTTTAATTCATAGTTTATTATGCACTAAAAGAATACTATTGATTAAATGCAGTTCTCACTAAAGACCTGAGAATCTGTAGGAGCATAGTATGTGTCATTGAATACTAAATACACATTTCTGGCAGTACATAAATATCTACATTCATATTTATTTGTATACCATCATATGCATAGAACATTTTTGCTATTTTGGCCAAACCTGGAACTCGATCCCAGGTCTTGGGATCCACTTGGCACCTACATGGGCTAGATGCTGCCGTGCTGACACTCACCCCTTCATGAATTGGGCCTCCTAGTCCCTCAGTCAAGGTCCCATCATTGCCAAAGTTTCTTCCTGGTGTAAGATTCCATGTGTGCATCTGTTTTCCTTTTCTGTGCAAGTGCTAGGTGTCACGTATGATGTACATATTATGTCTGCAAAGTTACATGCTATGGAATTGATTGGGACAAATGTAATAAATGTTATAGGTGTACTCACAGTCCATAAAATTAATGCTAAATCGATCAATCAATCAATAATAATACAATATAATGAATCACTCCAACAAACATGATTTAAAATGAATATAGAGATATAACTCAAATATTTAAAATGTCTATAAATGTTATGTTTTTCAGTACTGGTGCTTGAATTCAGGCCTAGGGAAGAGTTGAGAAGTGCATGCATGATTCACATAGGAAATGATAGGCAAGATCTTAATTAAGACTGCATGAAGTGGAAGTGGCACTGTAGCTCAAGTGGTAGAGCGCTCGCCTTGAGCTGAAGAGCTGAGGGACAGCACCCAGGCCCAGAGTTCAAGCCCTACGACCGACCAAAAAAAAAAAAAAAGACTGCATGAAGTGTGACAATACTTACATTAAGGAATCGAAGCATTGGGAAAGATCCAAGAATCGGTAGTCACATGGAAGATAGGATTCCAACACAGGTGGCCACATCTCCTACTCTATACAAACAGGCATTTATTAGCATATTAATTTCAGCTTATGAATGGATGAATATGTTGCTCCACCCCCACCCTGGGGCTAGATCTCAGGTCCTGGGTATGGCCTACCTTCTTAGTGGCTCACAAGTTGGTGTGCTCATGTGGACCCATTTGGCAGTTGGTTCTGCTAGGCCCTGAGTTCAACTTCCAGCACTGCCAAAAGGTTCATCCTGATGTGAGATGCCAAACCTTGCAGATGTTTTCCTATCCTGTGCAAGTCATGGGTCACAGCTAGGATCTAGAAACCATACGCAATTCTACACCCATGGGAATAGGTTGTCATCCATGTGAGCACAGTTATATATGCCATCCTATGCTCAATAAAATACACAATACATAGATGAATAAGACCCAAAATAAAAAGATTAACTACACTAAAAACAAGGTGCATACCACACCTGTATGTATATAGAGATCCTATGTTTAAAAGAGATGGGCTTTTCCAGTCCTGGGGATTCAAATCAGGTCCAGTACCAGGCCTGACCTTTTAATCTTCAAAGATGGTGAGCTTCCCTTCCCCCACAGTGCAACATAGTTACCCAAATGGCACAAATTCTGAGCTAGGGTTCTTCATTCATAGTTTTTTCATTTTTTTTTAACCATACCGGGGCTTGAACTCAAGTCATGGCAACTCTGCCGCAGCTCTGATCATCCTAGGCTGCAGTCTCTACACCCACAGCCAGTCCACAAACCCTTGGACTCTGGGGTTTGCTGGAAAAAAAAAACCCTCAAGGGGAAAAAAAGCGGCGGTAAATTCCACCTGGCTCTTCTACGTTTATTTTCTTTTACATGGTGACCATTCTGTCTCCGAACATGGTTGCCTGCAGAGTGAAGGTGACCTGGCATGGCTGAAGGCCTGCTGGTTTTGAGGGGAGCCACAGGCTAACCAGACAATGAAGGCCCTGAGGACGAATCCCAGTCAGCCCTGTTACGATGAGGGAATGGCGGGAGATTCTGGGACACTCGTTTCCGGACTTAGGAAGTCATGGAATGCAATCAATCTCATCCTTGAATGAGTAGTTCCTGCTTGATGTGAGTAGGAAATGATAGGCAAGACTCATGGGGTATTGATTATTTTTAATGAAGAGTTGATGAAACATGACCATAATCATCACAGTCATGAAATGGAGGCATTGGGGAAAATCCAAGAATCATTAGTAACAAGGTAGATTGGATTCCATCACTGGTCCCCATCCTACTCTATACTAATATGTACTTACTACCTTCAGGTTATAAATAGATGACTATTGTGCTCCTCCTTCTCTCCCCCCCTCCCCCACGGGCCTCAATCTCAGGTCCTGGGAACGACCTAGCTCCTTAGTGGCTCACAGGCTGGTTTGCTTACCTGGACCGATTTGCCTATTGGGCCTGCTCATCCCAGAGGTCAGATCCCAGAACTGCCATAAGATGAATCCTGATGTGAGAAGCCAATCGTTGCACCTGTTTTTCTGTCCTGTGAAAGTCCGGGGGTCTCAGCTAGGATGCAGTATGCTATATAGGCAACTCTATATTCATGGGAATCAGTTGCCATCCATGTCAGCACAATTATAGCTGCCATCATATGCAATAAAATACAAAATGCATCCATGACTGACACACACAATAAAAAGAATAACTACGCTGAATGCATGATGTAAAGAGAATTCCTATGGGTAAAGTAGGTGAGTATATGATTTTTGCCAGTGCTTGGGCTTCAGTTGAGGCCCTGGGACTAGGCCTGACCTTGTATTCTTCAAGGATGGTGAGCTTCACCTTCCCCCACAGTGCAACAAAGTTACCCAGACCTGAGATGGAATCTCAGAGGTGTCAGAAAAATGGTGAGAATTCTGAGCCAGGGTGTGTTATTATTATTATTATCATTATTATTATTATCATTGCCAAGCATGGGATTTGAACTCAGTTCATGACAACTCTACCTCAGCTTTGATCACCTTAGGCTGGTGGGCTCCCTTGGGCCTGTAGCCAATCTTGATCTACGCTCTTAAATTTGCATGAACAAATGACAGAAAAAATGTTTCAGGATGGATTTTTTATATTTTCTTCTTTTGCACGGTGACCATCCTGGGTCTGAATTACATGGCTGCAAAGGGTACTTCACCTTGCATTGGGGAAGGCTAACAGGCTATCAGGGAAGAAATAGGCCCATGCGGCAACATAGGCCTTGAGCTTGAATTCTGGTCCTGACTCCTACCACTGGGGGAGATCCCAAAATACTTGTTCCTATGCATGGGAATAACAATGAAATGTTAGCAAACTCATGATTGAATGAGAAGTCTCTGCGTGTATTGGTCTAGTCGAAAATTAGATGCAATGATCCTAGGATGATGATTCATCCTAATGAATGGTTTATTAAGCATGAAAAGAATACTATTCCCTCAATGGTGGCATAATAAATACCTAAGAGGTAGTAGGAATGTAGTTGATGTCATTGAATCCTAGGTAGATGTCTCTGGCCCTCGGTACAAATATATATTTATTGATGTTCTACCACCTGTCTACCTATCTATGGCTATTTTGTCCACCCCTGTGGCTCAATCTCAGGGTCTGGAAATTCCCTGGCAGCTTCATTGGCTGGAGGTTGCCATGTTGACACACCGATTCAGGGTCTGAATTGGGTCTGCCAGGCCCTGAGTTCAGATCCCATCACTGCCAACAATTGGATCATGGAGTAAGAAGCTGAGTGTGATACCTGAGTGTGATTCCTTTTCCCTGAGAGGCCTGGGTGTCACACATGATGAAGAACATATCTACAAATCTAGATACTATGTGATGGGTTGTCATCAATATCATAAATGGAATATCTCATCACAGTCAATAAAAAAATCTCATATCTAAAATACAATTGGATCTCAAAAAATTAAATCCCCCAACAATAAATCCTGAAAGAAACAACTGCCCAATAAATAAGTGGGCTAAAGTCTTAAAGAGATTTTCTCTGAAGAGGAAAGAAGCATGTACAATAGACACATGAAGAAATGCTCAACCTCCCTAGCCATAGAAGAAATGCAAATCAAAACAACATTGAGATACCACCTCACCCAGTTAGAATGGCTGTAATCAAGAACTCTAATATCAACAGATGCTGCAGGGGATGTGGACAGAAGGGAACCTTACTGCATTGTTGTTGGGAGTGTAAACTTGTTCAACCACTTTGGAAAGTAGTATGGAGGTTCCTCAAAAGACTCCACATAGAACTACCCTATGACCCAGCAATCCCACTTTTAGGCATTTACCCAAATGTTTACAAACAAGACCACACTAAAGCTACCAGCACGACTATGTTTATTGCAGCACTATTTACTATAGCTAAGATATGGAACCAAACCAGATGCCCCTCAGTAGATGAATGGATCAAGAAAATGTGCTACATATACACAATGGAATTCTATGCCTCCATCAGAAAGAATGACATTGCCCCATTTGTTAGGAAATGGAAAGACTTGGAAAAAATTATATTAAGTGAAGTAAGCCAGGTCCAAAGATACATAGGTCCCATTGTTTCCCTTATTTGCAATATCTAGTATATGTCTGAGTCAAGCAGAAAAGGTCAGATAAGGTGATGTTAGGGAAATGAACCCTAAGATATGTACTCAAATGATTTTTCTCTCTCTTGTGATTGTTTCTAACACATTTATAAGATTATTTCTTTGTTGCTTTGTATGTCCCTCCCCCACAGTATATCCCCTCCATTCATAGTATTTGATGTAGGTATAATTTGGGGAGGGGAAAGGGAAAAACAAATCGTTTAAATAGGGATACAGGTGGACCCATTGCAACAATGAGATGTACAAGTCGTTATTTCAAAAACGAACTTTACAACTTTGGTGCGGAGGCGGCCAGGGGGTGGATCGGGGAGGATTGTGGGTGGGGGCTGGGAGGAGGATGGGAAGGGATGGGATGGGGAAAAAAAGGAGCAGGCTACAATGTTGATAAGAAATGTACTCATTATCTTGACCATGTAATTGTAACCCCTCTGTACAGTATTTTCAAAATAAAAAAATGGAAAATAAATGAATAAAACAAAAATACAATAAATAACCACAATAAACAGGATGACTGACCATCTATACGTAAGTACAAATCCTTCCTTTAAAATGTATATAAATAGAATGTTTCCTGGGTGGGTACTTTAATTCATGCCTAAGGACCAGGCCTTACTTTCTTGTCTTCAAGCATGGTGAGCTTCCCCTTCATCCACAGTGCTTCACAGTTACCCAGCCCTTAAATTCAAATTCAAAGGTAGGAGAAACAGCGTGAATTGCAAGCCAGGAGCTATTTTTTTTTTTTTTATTCCAAACACGGTCTTGAACTCAGGTCATAGAAACCGTGCCTCAGCTTTCATCACCATTAGCTGGGATGCAGCCGCTGGAAACAAAGCCTATCCTGGGATCCTAGAACTTTAGGCCTTGTGCGGGGGGGGGGGGGGGAGGGGGGAAGGGAGATGCACAGAAAAAAAGTGGTGGGATGGCATTTTTACATTTTCTTCTTTTGCACCGTGGCCATCTGGGTCTAAGTGATCCGGCTCAAAGGATAGTTCACCTTACATTGCTGAAGGCTTGCAGGCTACTGGGGAAGCCATAATCCCAAATAATGATTAGCCAGGCACCAGTGGCTTTCACCAGTCCTCCTTGATACTTACAAGGCTGTGATAGGAGGATTATGGTCAAAGTCACCTTAGGCAGGGAAGTCCTTGAGACCCCTGTCCAACCTCTATGCCAACTAAGCCAGAAGTAGTGCTGTGTGGCTCCAGTGGTAGAGAGCTAATCTTGAGCAAGAACAGCTCATGGACTGTGCCCAGATCCTGAGTTCAAGTTTCAGGACTGGCAACAAACAGACATACACAACTTTCTGTGCAGCCATCTGGCTAAAGCAGGTCCCCTCTTGTCCCCAACTGGATTAGACAGACTTTCCTGGTAAAGGGGCTGCTGTTATCTTGACTCTGTCCATTCTGTCTGCATCACAGGATTCCAGGCACACCCCCATTCTTTCATGGTTCTTTTTGACCAATGGGATACAAGAATAGTGGCCACATTCCATGCTTCCCAGTAGCACCAGGGTTACCCTCTGTTGGGTGACACCACTACCAGCAGTTGAGGAAAGTAGAGGTGGCTGAGTGGTGAGCAAGAGACTCCAGTTGACTTTGAGGTAGAGTAGGAAATGATGTCCTAGTCGGTGAGTGGGAGAATAGAGGATTTCCTAGAGACTGGGAATGTGGCCAGCCCAACTTTCCCGTCCTGGCGCTCAGATGTCTGAAACAATAAGAATCAATGAGAGAACTGTGGGCAAGAAACTACCACAAGAACACCAGCAGTATCCTCCCGACAGACCTGAAACATTCAAGAAAACAAAGAACACGAAAAAGAGAGGAATCCCCAAGACAAACACCACTTGCTAGCCGGATTGAATGGAGAGTCAGGCCAAAGGTGATGCTGACCATGGGCCTACCTTGCCTTTGGACACAGTCACAGCCACCAGGGTCCAGAGAGTCAAGGGTCCCAATACCACCAAGGATCCACAGAGTTGCTACCTGCATGTGGTGCCCACCCTGGACAACAGAAAAGAAGAAACCAGGCACTCTGTGCCAATATCCAACCACTGAAGCAGGGAAAGACAGACCCACAGGATCAATGGAAGTAAGAGAGGGAGAAGATAGACCATATACATGCAGCACCAAAAATGGAGGTAGAGACCCACGAGGCACCCATACAGTGGTTGGTTTCATCAGAAAGCGACTTACAATGTGCACTGGCCCAAGTGCAGCAGGCCACTGATGACAGAGAAAGGGAGCACGAAGTTCTCACCAGCTCCCTGCAAGCTACAGAGTGGCATGTGGCAGAGCTGGAGATAGCGGCTTCTGCGGTCATTGCTGCAAACATCCGAACTATGAGGAGTCCCTCATGGTATGTAAAGAGCAGATGCTGGTCCTGAATGAGCTGTGTTGGGAGAAAGCCCAGTGCATGCACTTGCTGTCCTAGGAGATGCTGGAGAAGAGGAGAGTTCTGCGGGAGCTGTTGTCACTCCTCCCAAAAGAAGGCACAGACAGCAGTCTCCCTATGCCAGCACAGGCTGAGCCTCCACCACCAACACTGCTTCAGACGCCTCAGGGCCTCTGGTGGGTGAAATGAGGGAGGAGCAGAGAGGTTTTGAAGAATTGCAACTTGAAGACAGCATGGAAATTGTCAGAGGAGAGGTCAGGGTTCCCGACCCCATAGTGGACTCCCCCAGGGAGCACATCCTGCCCCAGATGCCCCACATCCAGATCTGCCCACAGCTCCCAGGCTCAGGGGAGGAATGCTCCCTCACTTTCTCCTGTAGACTGATGCAGATGATGACTCTCTATGTGACATACTGACTCTCAAAAGCCTTGGCAACCACCAGATATAGGTGACCAAGTGGCTTTCTTTCAAGCCTCCATCTGCCGGGTGAAGGGAAGGATAAACTGGGGGTAGGGTAGGGCAGAGGCTGCAGGGCGTTGGCCTAAACTCAAGGGACATCTAATGGCCCATTGGTGGCCAGGAAAGAGACCCATGTTATGCTTATCACAAGGAATAAATTGTTTTCAAACAAAAAAAAAGCCTAAAAACAAATATTTGTTCTTCCAGCCTTGGGGCTTGAACTCAGGGCCTGGCCACTCTCCCTGAGCTCTTTTTGATCAAGGCTGGTCCCACCTCCCCTTCTGCTTTTTCTGTGTGGAATAGAACCCAGGGCTTGAAGCATGCTAGGTGAACACTCTACCACTAAGCCACATTCTCAGCTAGGATGATTCTCCCCGCTCCCAAACCCATATGGCCATTCCTCAGATAAATAGGAAGTATGGGCTAGGATGAATATGAAACACAAATCTGGTTCACACCAAAATATTCCCTTGCCCCCTCTTCCCACACCCTTAGTTGAAGTTTCTCTTCAAAGATTGAGTGATAAGAGAGGGAGAGGGGAGTCCCAAGAGAGTACCAACAACAGTGGCCCCCTGAGTCCCACATCCTTCCCCACACAAGTGGTCCTCCAGATTCCAATCTTACCTGACTCAATGTGAAGTCTACACTGTCTTTCCACCACTGCAAGGCTCAGGATGAAATAAAAGTCAGCCATGGCCTCAGCCAACACCCAAGGTGGAAGCTTCTAGTCCCAGACCTACTTCCACCTCTGACTGCCCCTATTTAGGCCAGACTCACCACTCACCATTATGTTGGTGGTGATGACCTCATGGATGGATTCCAGGAAGAAAGTCTATGGCAAAGAACAGAAGCAGTAGGGTGAGCAGGGCAGAAAGAGTTGGTGATATTGCTCTGGAATCTTCCTTGGATCTCTCCCATCCAGCCAGACCCATGCTGATCCAAAGCACGGACAAGGCCAGGGGTGAGAAGAGATGGAGGAGCACAGGACTAAAGGAGGTACTGCTTTGTCTTGGAGGACTTGATTAATTCCAATTATAATTAATTCCAATTACATTTGGCCCATGCCAATCCCAAAGGCTGCATGCAATGCCTCTCCTTTTTGTTGGCCGTGAGTGCTGTCCCTGAGCTCTTTTTCTCAAGGCTGGCACTCTACCACTTGAGCCACAATGCCACTTTTGTTTTCTGATGGTTCATCGATAAGAGTCTCATACACTGTCCTGCCCAGACTGGCTTGGCACCATGATCCTCCAGATCTCAGCTTCCTGAGTAGTTAGGATGAACAGGCATGAGCCACCAGTGCCCAGTATGTGATGTCTTTTGAAGGAATCTTGGTGAGTCTGTAAAGGAGCCCCAAAGGGCTTGGATAGACCATGACCTAATCGAGCTGGTATGGGGGAAGGTTGACCTTCTAGCCATTCTGTTCCCCCAAAATTGAAGATGCCAGGTGATGTTGTATACACCAAACCCCTAGGCCAGCAGCCACCAGGCTTATTGGGGAAATAGTACAGAATATCCAAAGACTGCAGTGTAGAAATCTCTGATTTTGCATGCATGTCGTGTGTGTTTGTGTGTGTGTGTGTGTGTGTGTGTGTGTGTGTGTGTGTGTGTGTGTGTGTGTGTGTGTGTGTGTGTGAACTAAGGGCCTAGGCTTTATCCCTGAGATTTCTTGCTGAATGCTAGTGCTCTGCCACTTGTGCCACAGCCCCACTTGATTTTTGATGGTTAATTGTAGGTAAGAGCCTCAATGACTTTCCTCTCCAAGGTGGCTTTGAATCATGATGGGGGCCCCAGGGAAGCAAGAGTAAACACCACTTGCAAGTACTATCCCTATTTTGGGCTACTCCTGCTCCCTGGTGGCCACACACGGAACATGCAGCCCCATGCCATTATCCTTTAGAGTTCAATTTGAGCAAGTTACTAGGGCCAAGCTGACTTTTGCTCACCCTCATTGCTGATGCCAGAGCAGGTCTGTTCAACCCTAGGCCAAGAGAGCTCCAGGAAGCCTGGCTTTCCAGGGACACAAGGAAGGGAGAGGTCAGCTCCAGGTTGAGCTAATATCCTTTGCCCATGGATACCCCAACTTGTCCTTACTTATCACCATAAGCCCTGTGAAAGAACAACCCCCCCAAAAAAATTGGATCTGTGCCTCCAAGTGGTAGAGCTCTAGCATTGAACCAAAGAGCTCAGAGACAGGGCACCCAAACTTTGAATTCAAGACCCACAGCTGACCTTCCCCCATAAAACACAGCTTGTCTAAATGTGAACTAGTAGGATTTGTGCAGTGTTTCTGGAGAATGGTGATACTGAAGAAAGCAACCTAATTCTAATGACAGCTGAACTTGTGACATACAGCTATGTGTTGAGTCCTTCACAGGGCACCATTTGCTGGGTCCTTCCCACATGGGAGTTTTGTGCTGAGTCCTCAAAAAGGTGCTGTTTGCTGAGTCATCCTAAAGGATGCTATGTGCTGAGTCCCTGAGAAGATTGGGCCATTCTGGGTTTTTCAAAGGGTGCTGTATGCTGAGTCCATTACACAACGTACTATATGCTGAATCCTTCAAAAGGTGTGGTGTGCTAATGCATCCCAAAGGGTCCTGCTATGTTCTGAGCCCTTGAGAAGAGAGGGACAAGGTGTTTTTTGAGTGCTGTGTGCTGAGTCTTTTACACAGGGTCCTCTGTACTGTCCTTTAAGTGGTGCTATGTGCTGAGTGCTTCCACAGTGTGGTATGTGCTGAGTCCTTCAAAATTGTTCTGTGTGCTTAGTTTTTTGGACGATGCTGTGCACTGTGTGATTTACACAGCGTGCTTCAACACAGGGTGTGATGAGTCCCTGGGAAAGAGTGCTATGTGCTGAGTTTTTCAAAGCATGCCATGCACTGAGTCCTTTACACTGGGGGCTATGGACTCCCTCCTTCAAAGGGTGCTGTGTGCTGAGTACTCTACCCAGCATACTACATGCTGAGTCCTTCAAAGGGAGCTGTGTGCTGAGTCATTTACACAGGGTGCTTTGTGCTAATTTTGGAAGAGTGCTGTGTGCTGAGACATCCCAAAGGGTGCTATGTTCTGAGTCCTTGAGAGGTGGTTATCCCCATCTCACACACACACACACACACACACACACACACACACACACACACACACACCTACACCAACACAAACACACATACACACACGAGAGTGGAGGGGGATGGAGGAGACTCTCCTCCAGGGGTGGGTTTGAGGGGAGATTCGATCCCATAGGCTGGTACTGGGGGTGGGGGGTAGTGCTGAGCTGAGGTAAGGCTGCAAGTGCCATGGTCTAGGAGCCTCAGGACCCAGTCAGGGCTGCAATTGTGGCCAGGGGTGGGGGCGGGGCATTGGGGAGCAGGCAAGGGGCCCTGGGGCACACTTTTGTGGCAGCAATGGCCAGGAGCCCAAGGGGGCAGGGGTGTGTGCTCAGCAGGGGCAGGGTGGCCCAGGAGAGGAGTGTGGGGCCCAGAGAGAGCTGGGATAAGTGCGAGCATGAGCACTAGCACCCGTGGAAATGGCTTCAGTGGCTGGCGGCTGCTCCGATCATAGTGTGGGTCCTGGGTGGGAGTGCAGAGCATGCAGAGCCTGCATGGCAGGCACATTGCCACATGTAGCCCCTCGGAGGTGCCCAGCCACGGTGGCCCTGAGTCTGAGGTCCCGGTGCAAGGAGCACGGCAGAGGCAGTGGCTGCTGAGGCGGCAGCGGCCACAGGTTAGGAGGCCGCTGAGGCTGGGATGGTGGCTGAGGAGGAGCAGAGGCTGTGTGCAGCTCCACCACACGCCCAAGCTGCATTTCAAACATGGCGCTGCTGGCTTGGACCCGCAGAGCCTCTAGCAGTCACCTGGCGGAGCTGGTGCGCCCCTGGCCTGCTTGTGATCCTGACTTGGTTCCAGCCCTAGGTCCTCAGACTCCTGGCACACACCCAGAGATGCAGCCTACAGCTTCTCCCAGCAGCTCAAGTGAGTGGCCGACCTGCACTCCCGCACTCCATGAACCCCCACTACTGTAACACTTCGTCCCCCACTGTACCCTTCCTCTCCACCCTCGCGGATCCAGACCCTTGCCTCTCCCCTCCCAGTCCAGTCCTGCCTGCGCCTCCCCGTGCCCCACAGTCTGTCCTGGCTCTGCCACAAATGCACCCAAGGGGTGGGGAGTGGAGATGGGTGTCCACCCGGGGATCCCACCCTCATCCCTAGATGCCAGTGTCCCAGGAAAAGGGGAGCCACAGGGATGGGTGAAGAGTGGGCACCACAGAGCCCCTACCCTGGAGCAGTGGGAGCCACACAGCCTTGCATCTGCATCCTTTCTCTCCCTGGTGGGAACCTGGTGGCTTTCGTCAGAGATGGGGAGCAGCACCCCACACCTCGCTTCTTAGGTCTTTTCCTTTTTGCTGGGGAGGGGGGTGTTGGATACAGAAGAAAGGCACCCCTTGCTGTGTGAGCCCTTGTCTTCTGTGCTCAGTTACCCTTTCACCTGAGGAAATTCCCAGAAGAGCCCACTAGAGAGGTGAGGGCACTAGGGTCAGATAGAAGGTGGGTATTTGGGAGAAAAACACACCCCCTCTGACAGACACACGACCGTCCTGTACCCCCAACCCCAGCTGCCAACAATTCTGACTGGGTGATCACATCTCCCAGTTCTGCCAGCTTCTGCTAGTGCTCCCAGTCCATCTGGTCTCCTTGTCCTCCCCAAGAATCTGCCAAGTTGCCCAGAAGTATGTAGGCTGTAAGTAGGGAGTCCATCCATGTATATAGCCCTTAGGACCTCATCAAAGTCCCCAACAACGCCCCCACCCCAGGTCAGACACCTCTCTGGAGGCACCATGACCCCCTGCTTTGTTTTCTGTCCAGGCTCTAAGGAGCCATGTGTTTCGGGACTCCTTCACCCAGTGTCCTGGCCTAGGGATTTGGTGAATGGGGAGTGAAGGCTGGTTGTTCCCAAGGGGAAGGGTCTGGCCCTGGAGAAAGGGGGACGCAGGTTGGTGCTGCATTATTAGAGCATTGTTCCCCTTGGGTGGTTGCCCCTGGTTCTGACTAGGGAACTCCAGTGCTTGAGCTGGTACATTGCCCAGATGAGAAACCATCAAATTCAGGAGAGGCACTGCTCTGAGTCTGTGTGTTAGGTGTGTATGAGCGAGAGAGAGAAAGAGAAAGAGAGAGAGAAAGAAAGAGAAAGAGAGAGAGAGAGACAGAGAGACAGAGAGAGAAAGCGAGAAAGAGAGAGAGACAGAGAGAGAGAGACAGAGAGAGAGAGATCATCTTTCTCATTGTACAGTCAGCATGTCTAAAAAGAGCAAAAGCATTTTTAGGGGGAGGGGTCCGGTTGTGGGGTCTGAACTCTGGGCCTGTGTGCTGTCCCTCAGCTCTTCAGCTCAAGGCTAGCACTCTACCACTTGAGCCACAGTGCCACTTCCGACTTTTTTCTTTTGCTTATGTGGTGCTGAGGAATCAAACCCAGGGCCTTGTCCATGCAAGGAAAGCGCTCTACAACTGAGCCACCTTCGTAGCCAGAGCAAAAGCATTTTATTTGTGTGCATGTGTGTATTTGTTGTTCTTTTTTCATTAATGCCCAGTATGAGCCCAGCCACAGTTTTTGTTTTCTCTTTCACAGTGTCATGGATCCTTTAGAGAAGGTTTCATTAGATGTTCCTTCCCACCACTTTCTTCCCCTTTCCTGCAGCCCACAGTAACTGCTGGGCCTGTGTGGGTCTCTCCTAGGAGGCCTGTGTGAACCACAGACGAGTGTGGATACCTGCCCTTCTGTCTTTAGCCAGAAGGCTCATGAGGTTACTGTGACCACAGCCGCACTCTTCCAGCCCGACAGTCGGCTCTCATGTGTATAGTTGGAGCTAATTCAAAGTTGGGAATGTGTCTGCCAAACATAATTAGGGAATGAGATAGGGGGTGTAGGGCAGGGGCTGTGAAACTAGGAGGGTCTGGGAAGTGATGAAAGGTGAGACATGGCAGATGGTTCATCACGACTGAGGATGAGAGGGGAATCTTACCCAGGGCATTGACGGTGTCCATGGGCATCTGATCAGGGGGCTCCAGGCCCCCAATGGTGGCATGGATTTCCTCCCAGGGCAGTGTACTGGTGGGAAGTCCTCCCTGGAGTCCTGCAGACTCCAATCTGTGTCCCTCCTGAGCTGTTTCCAGCTGGGCAATGGTAGGCAAGTGTGTTCCCTCTGCTGGAACCTGCTTGGGATCAGGACATGGCAGTTAGCTAAGGCTTTCTGAATGACATTTTCTGTAACCTGCTGTAGGCTGTCTGGAAGGAAAAGTGGACCCCTGACTTTGGAACCCATTAAGTTTGATTGGGACAAGTGAAATGCCAGCTTTTCCAGGGTTTTTTTCTTTTTTCTTTTTTTTTTTTTTTGTCAGTCGTGGGGCTTGAACTCTGGGCTTGGGAGCTGTCCCTCAGCTGTTTAGCTCAAGGCAAGCACTCTACCACTTGAGCTACAGTGACACTTCCGGTTTTCTGGTGGTTTTATTGGTGATAGGAGTCTCATGGCCTCACCTGCCCGGGCTGCCTTTGAACCGCGATCCTCAGATCTCAGCCTACTGAGTAGCTAGGATTTTAGGCGTGAGCCACCAGCGCCCTGCAAGGGTTTTTTCTTGAAGCTGGCAATTTCTACTTAACACCTGGGATTCTGGGTCAAATTAGGTGGACCTTTCAGCCACCAAACAATGACGTTCAAAGCGGCACAGGCAGAGTTCCCAAGCCAGATGGTTTCCTGCTACGAACATCGTGCCTTAACTGCCTTTCTCCAGCAGCTGCTGATTCTTCTCCGGCTCTCTCTAGGGTGACCACCACAGTTGAGGATGTCTTGGGGAGCAGAGATTGTGACCTCTCCATCCGCAGCCTGTCAGCTGTGAGCAGAGACAATTCCCAGCACTTGCACTGGAATCTGGGAGATTCAGAGACCTGGAATGCCTCAAGGATCCTTTCTCTGCAACATGAAACTTGGGGGTCAGATCTAGTGGACCATCCTGTCTGCCCCAGGGAGTGGAGAGGAGGCCCCTTGAGCCTGGCGTTCACCTCACAGCAACCTTGTTCAAACCTGAGTGGGGAGTGGAGTGTCACAGAGCTGGTCAGTGGCTGGACAGAGATCTTTGAGAAGATAGACATCCCAGAGGCCCTGAAATCCAGTGAGGACATCATGGCTCATGTCCTTGGAACCAAAACAGTTAAGTGCGGTGACACCAGGAGGGTGGGAAGAGGGAGGAGGGAGAACTGTTGGAGAGCTACTTCAGGCTTTGCCCCCACCCAGGATGCTTACCTGAATTAGTTGGGACTTGTCTGTAGTATTGTCATAGACAGATGCTCATTTATTTATCCAACATACAGTTACAGCATGTGCCAAGCCCGGGGCGGGAGGGGGGGGGGTCATACAAGATGAAAGTTTCCAGTGCAAGTTCCAGAGCACATGAAGAAATCTTGGTTTGGGCTGGATACCATTGCTTCACTCCTGTCATCCTACCTATTTAGGAAACTGAGATGGGAGGATTGAGGATTAAGGCCCATGCAGGAAATCCTATAAGACTCTTATCTCCAACTAACTACCAAAAAGAAAATGCCAGAAGTGGATGAGTGGCTCAAGCCATAGACTGTTGGCCTTGAGTAAAAAGACTCAGGGACAGCACCCAGGCTCTGATTTCAAAGCCTAGGGGTGACACAAAGAGAGGAAAGAAAAAGAGAGGAGGGAAGGATGGAGGGAGAAAAGGAGAAAAGGAAGGAAGAAGGGAGCATGCAAGTCTTGGTTTGGAGACCCTGGATCAAGGGAGCCAACCATTCACAATCTCTGTGGGGACATTTTCAGAGCCTAAAGCCAGTATGTAGGACCAATCCACTGTCCCCTCAGCAACTTCATGACATCCTGGATCTGAGTTGTCGGCGACTGCAGAGGGAAACAGCCTGGGGTAGAACCTAGGGCTCAGGGTGGATCACCGAGTTTCAATCTCCCCTGGCTCACTGAGTTTATTTTCTGGTCAGATAAGAAGAAATTGTCCAAAGGCTAGGGAGGATAAGGTGAGGGAGTGTCCAGAGGGGGGTGGCAAGGGATAAGCAGGAACATGAAGAGGGAGGATGATCCCAGATCAGGTGTGTCATGCCATTGAAGCCATGACCTCACCTGACAACCTAGACCATCCGAGATAGAGCCTTCAACCCAGCCACATGGCTATTAAAAGTCCTGGCACTCTGGGTTCACCGTTGACGACCTCGCTGTCGTCCACTGCAGGATGCCTGTGCAGTACATACTTGGGGACTAGAACTTTTGTTGGCTCAATCTGAAGATGACACTCCCAGTGTTCATTCCTTGACCAGAGACAGAGGTAACCAGACCCCTGGCACAGGACAGCCAGGGAATGAGGGCAGGAGTCAGACCCGTGTTGCCCCCAGACTTCCTCTTAGGGGACTCTAGGGCCCGTGACTACCATTCTCAGAGGTAGAGGTGGGTCTCCTTGCTGGCTCAGCCTTTAGTCTAGATAGCAGATGAGGGATTTAGAGAGGGCCGACTGAAGGTTGAGGCTGGTGAGAATAGCAGAGGCACTGGGCTCTGAGCAGGGTTGTTTCTTTGAGGATACTCAAACCCAGGAATATTACTGAGATGGATCAGCCTTTTTCTCCTTCTCAAGAGAGAGGGACCTAGAGCCCTCCAGTCTGTATCAATTGGCTGAGAAATTCATTCATTCCAATATCCTTTGTTTGGATAACTAGATCTCACCTGACTGCCCAGTGTCAAGGCAGGACAGTGAGAGATCTTGACTCTTTGATGAGGTCATGGGATTCTCAGTATGAGATCGTACTTGAATGTCCTGACTTGGTTCATGGTCAGTCCCATCTAAGACTGCCATGATCTAGGACATAGAGTCTAGAGAATCAGCAGGATGGAGTGTATTCTGTGAGTCTGTAGTATTATGTGTGAGCTTTGAGCTCCCGTGTGCTCACCTGCTTCCCTTTTTTTGGTGGGTCTATGCTAGAAAAAGCTTAGAACTAGGGCCTGGGTCCCATCCCTTGTTTCATGCTCAAAGCTAGCACTCTACCATTTGAGCCACAGCTCCACTTGCAAGGTTTTTGGGTGTTTAATTGGAGATAAGAGTTCTCAATGACTTTGCTGCCTAGAGTGGCATTCAATTGCAGTCATCAAATCTCATTCTCCTGAGAGGATAAGATGACAGGCATGGAAAAGCATCTTTGGCAGGGTGCCAGTGGCTCATGGCTGTCATTCTAAGTCCTCAGGAGCTGAATCTTAGGATCACGGTTCAAAGCCAGCTTGGGCAGGAAAGACCCTCAGACTCTTCTCTCCAATAAAGCAACAGAAAACCGGAAGTGGTGCTGTGGTTCTAGTAGTAGAGTGCTGGAATTGAGCCTAAGAGCTCAGAGATAGCACCCAAGCCCAGAGTTCAAGCCCCACAACCAACAAAAAGAAAGAAAGTAAAACATCTTTGCCTGCAAAGGACGTTGGAGGTGTGTTTGTGTGTGTATGTGTATGTGGGGGGTGTAGTAGACATTTAGCGCCCTGCTCATTCATCGTTTTAAATGGATTGTCCCAAACTCTTAGTTCATGTCAGCTGATTCTTGACCACAGGTGAAGCTCTGGGTTGGATGTCGACCATCGGACCTCAGTCTCCTCATGGGACAGCTGTGAGGAAATAAGAGACTAATACAGAGGGATCTTTGGAGCAGTGCCAGGCACAGAGGGAGCAGGTGTCAGATACAGTTCTCAACAATTCTGTGATTATATAACAGGAAGTTAGCAAAAAGGGCTCAGATGGCGTCTGTTTTTAATAGTGCAACAGGTGTGGGAATATGAAACAAAACCTGTCTGTCATTCATCATTACCCTATTCCCATGAGGAAGGGATCCTTCACTCTATTCATTTTTCCAGCTGGGGAAAATGAGTCATGGAGAAGCCAGGTGACCTACTCATGACCCCTTGCTGACATGAAGCTAGCCCTGATTTCTCTGCCATGCTTCCTAGGACTGTGGGTGTTATTCAGTCCACTACTTGTGGTGGGAAGTACACTTCTTGTCATTTGTGGGGTTTGAATTCTGGATCTGGATGCTGTCCCTGAGCTCCTCAGATCAAAGCTAGCGCTCTACCATATGAGCCACTGCATCACTTCCGGTTTTCTGTTGGTTCTTTGAGGATAAGTGTCTCACAGATCTTCCTGCCAGGGCCAGCTATGAACCATGATCTTCACATCTCAGCCTCCTGTGTAGTTAGGATTATAGGCCTGAGCCACTGGCACCTGGCTTAAATGTAATTCTTATCTCCCATAAACCACCTCCATCCCCAAACCCACACATAAGTCAGATGTGCTGTGGCTCAAGTGGTAGAGCCTCAGCCTTAACAAAAGAAGCTCAGGGATGAATTGGGCCTTGTAGGTTGTGAGTGCAGATGCCAGCACTCACAAAAATTGATTCATAGAGTAAGAAACTCTTGGTGACACAGGTTTTCCTTTGCTGTGAAAGTCCTGGCTGTCAGGTGTGAAGTTTCACACATAGGCAAATCGATCCTATGTAATAAATATAATAAATAGTCCATGTGTAAGAACAGTCAAGAAAATAAATGGTAAATAAATGAATAAAAAAATGAATAGCTACACTAAGCACAATATGGTGTCAATATTTGGGGCTCAATCTCAGGGCCTGGCAACAACCTGGCAGCTGAATTGGCTAGAGCCTGCTGTGCTGGCAGCCACACATAAATGAATTGAGCATTCTAGGCCCTGAGTTTAAATCCCAGCACTGACAATAATGTAATCAAAGACTGGGAAGCCGAGTGTGACACATGATTTTCTTTTCTTTGAAAGTGCTCATTGTCAGGTAGGATGTATAATTTGGATGCAAATCAATATGCTATGTAAGTAGAATGTCACAAAGGTAAAAGAAGTCATAGGTGGAAGAATTGTCACTACAATAAATGATAAACAGATTGAATTAGTAATGAATCATTCTAGGATAAAATTAGATGCGGGAATTATAGGATGTGGATTAAGTTTAATTAATATTTTATTAGGTATTAACAGAATAAAAATTGCATGGAGACATAAATACCTAATAATTGGTAGTAGTACATGATGCATAATTTAATAACACATAGACATCTGTCTCATTCTATAAAATATTTAATTATATGTATGGATGTATGTACATATATGATAAACAATAACAGGATACTGAGTATTAATTAATGCTTTATTAATTGTTAGCTGGGACACATCAATAAATGGAGATATAATTTAATACCTAATAATTGATAACAATATTATCTATAATGTAATAATATAAACATCTCTCTTTTGTCTATATAATATTTATATACAACAATCTATCTATTTATAACTCCTTTACTCCTGGGGCTCTGTGATTGAGTGCTCCCCTAGTGAACACGAAGCCCTTGGTTTGATTCCTCAGTGTCACATAAGCAGAATACCTGGAAGTTCTGCTGTCTTTCAATCAATTGAGTGCTAGCCTTGAGCACAAATGCTTAGGGAGAGTGCCTAAGCCCTTACTCAAGCGCCACCACTGCCACCAAAAAATGGTAGAATGTTCTAACTGCAATTATAGGACAGGACTTCAAATACCACAACACGGAACAAGATAGGAGTCTGGCACTGACAGTTGCCACCTAACCTGACTTAGGAATATGTAAACAGCTGCAACTGAGCTCCACAGAAGCAGATGCTGCTGGCTTACCCCCATCATCCTGGCTGCTTGGGAGCTTTAAAACCAAGCCCTGGTAGGAAGTATGTGAGACTCTTGGAGATGTGGCTCTAAGTAGTAGAGCCTTAGCCTTGAGCAAATGTTATTAGAACAGCATCCCCATGCGTTGAGTTCAAGCCCGATGGGTAGCCAGCCCCCCCCCAAAAAAAAACCACCCCACTAAACCATTAGATGTGAACTTGTGTGATTTGTGAAGTGTTCCTCAAAGAATGGTGACACTGATGAAAGCATCCTATTTCTAATGACAGCTTGTGGAATAGTGCTATGTGCTGAGTCCTTCATAGGGTGCCCTGTGCTGAGTCTGGCATAGGGTGCTGTGTGCTGAGTTCTTCACAGGGTGCAGTGTGCTGAGTCCTGTATTGTGTGCTGGGTGCTAAGTCTTCACAGGATGTTGTGTGCTGAGTCCTTCAAAGAGTGCCATCTGCTGTGTCCTTCACAGAGTGCATTCTTTCATATGGTCCTTGTAAGAGCTACACAACTGAGATGATTATTCAGACAAGAATATTGAGATGCAGGTATGTCCCCATGGCAGAGACAAAATTATGTATTACTGAAGAGTGGGTGAGTTGTCTACTGCAGACAATTGTTTTGTTTTGTTTTTTCACAGTCATGAACCTTGAACTCGCGGCATAGGCACTGACCCTTACCTCTTGGGCACATGGCTAGCACTCCAACATGTGGAGCCAAGGACCCACTTGCAGTAGAGTGTCACAGCCTAGGGTTCTATAGCTGAAGTCTGTCAGCCTGCCTTCTCAGGAAGCTGAGATCTGAGGATCTGGCTTGCAAACTATGCCAGTCACAAAAGGTCCCATGAGAATATTATCTCCAATTCACCACTAAGAAACCCGAAGTGGAAGCTGGATGCTTGTCACTCATGCTTGTCATCCTAGCGCCTCAGGAGGATGATAACTGAGGATCATGGTTCAAAGCTAGCCTGGGCAGGAAAGTCCTCGAGACATTTAGCTCCAATGAACCATGAGAAAACCTGAAATGGTGCTTTGGCTCAAGTGGTAGAGCACAAGACTTGAGGGACAGCCCCGAGGCTAAGACTTCAACTGCTACAACCAACAATAACAATAAAGAAAATAACAAACCTGAAGAAGAGGGCTGGGAATGTGCCTAGGGGTAGAGTGCTTTGCATCTATGACACTCTAGACTTGATTTCTCAGGTACACATCAGTAAAAAAAGCATGAAGTGTCTCTGTGGCTCAAGAGGGAGAGGGCTATTCTTGTGCAAGAGAAATTAGGTACAGTGCTCAGGTCCTGAGTTCCAGCTCCAGGACTGGTATATGTGTGCACGCACGCACACACACACACCCACACACAGACCAGAAGTAAAAGCTGTGACACAAAATGGTAAAGGACTGGGCTCCTACACTGAGATCATGGTCAGCACCCAGGCCCTGTGTTCAACCCCAAAACCTTGCCACCCAGGGGTCAATTAGGAGAAGTCAAAGGTTTCAATACCTAATGTGCTTCAGCAGTCCTAGATGACAGGAAGCATGGTGAGATCAGACATGTGCTTGCATTTCCAAAGCTTCCGGAAAGCTAGCAGAGGCATCATAAGCCCATCATCGGCCTCAATGAAACATTTCTTGAGGTTAAGTGCCCTAGTTGTCTGCCAGAAGGACTCCTGAATTATATTGAGAACTGTATCTGAACACCAGAATATAGTCTTACAAAGGCAGGATTAGTGCTGAGAACTTGGCCTACCAAAGGAGGTGGCACAAATGCAGGCTTCCTGTTAAAACAGAGCACTGGGGAGAGAGATAGTTTGGGGTACAAAGAGGCCTTTTTGTCCTGACCTTCAGAGCCTGTCCACACTCATCCTCACTAATTGGCCCAGATGTAGTTGTTTCTTACACAGCTGTACAGGATTGAGGCCTTCTGTCTGCCTGTCCAGACAATGAGAGAGACTTCTTCCAGCAGGGCTGGGAGGCAGAGAAACCCTCAAGGCTGCACTGGGAACTGTGAGGGGAGCCCAGGAACATGCACTGTCATGAAAGCAGTCTCTGTGTTATGAAATCATTGTATTGAAAACAAATTTTCTAGCTTGGTGCCTTTCATCATAGCTACTCTGGAGCTTCACCTATGGGAATACATCCACACATACACAAAGACATGGAAGCAGGTCCTGGGGTTGAACTCTGAGAATAGGCATTGTCCCTGAGTTACTTTTGCTCAAGGGTATTGCATTAACCTTGAGCCACAGCGCCACTTCTGGGTTTTCTGTGATCTCTTAGAAATAACAGTGTCTTGGACTTTCCTATGCTGGCTAGATTCAAACTCAGATTCTCTACATTTCAGATTCTGTATATGTCAGCCTCCTGAGGAGCTAGGAATATAGTCAGCAGCTACTGGCACCTGCCTTTCTTTTCTTCTTCATTTTTTAATCTGGACAATCTGAGTACTTAACAGCATCATTCCAATGCTTTGAATTTATATGTAAACTACCCAATGTTCTTTATAGGTGCTTTCTCTGAGAAGGATTTTCTCTCCTCCTCCTCTGGCCACAGGTTTGAAGCCAAAAGTGAGAAAAGAGTGTGACATGATTTTGGCTGCAAATGTCCACGGGACATGCCAGTTCAATCACTTAGCATTGAGCTGCAGTGAATTTACGGTCTCAGGATGAGAGGACCAAAAGCTGGAGTGATCCTCATGCTTTCTGTATTGCTCCCTAGGCCTATGAAATTTTCTAATAAGTGTGAGTGTTTTCTGTCTCCAACCTTAAGTATCTAGAACACACTAGAAGCATCATCATGTTTCCGTTTTTCTCTAGTACCCCTCAAGATTTTGACTAAGGGTTTGTGTGGAGCTGATCCTTGGTGAATCCTGAGGAAAGCCACTTGAAGTCTCCTAAGGATATCTCAGTTCAAATCCCACACAAGCAAGAAAGTCTATGAGACTCTTATTTCCAATAAACCACCAGAAAAACAGAAGTGAATCAGTGGCCCAGAGGGTAGAGTTCCAGCTTTGAGAAAGAAAGCTGAGCAGGAGATACAATCCAATCCAGGCAGGAAAGCCTGGCAGACGCTTATGTCCAGTTAACGACCAGATGGCCGGAATTGGATCTGTGGCAGTGGCAGAGTCTCAGCCTTGAGCAAAACAGCTGAGGTACACATAGGGCCTGAGTTTAAGCCCTGGGATGTCCACCAAAAAAATTCAAAAAGAGAAGGCCAAGTTTATGTATGAGTGACCTACCTACTTATGTGTGTATATTACCTCCCTAAGTGCAAACAGATTGTATGCAATGCTTCTCCTTTTATGTACAGATTTATTTTTCAGATAGGCTTGTTGCACATACTGCATCATTCTCTTTTTTTCAGGTCCATGGTTTTGCTCTTCCAGAGTTCCAGGCCTGTGTCATTATATGGTGCACACTTAAGATCTCAGCAGCCTTTATTTACATCTTATTATGAGACCAAGGCAGGAACAGTCACAAATCAGGCAGGGGAAGAGAAGATCAGGGTTTTTGAAATAACTGGTATTCAGAAAATTAAACTTGGGGGATGTAAAATGGTAGCATACTTATGTAGAAACTACCATTAAGAAAAAGATGAGAGGGTTGGGAATGTGGATTAGTGTGAGAGTGCTTGCCTAGCATGCAAGAAGTACGGCATTTGATCCCTCTGTAGCACATGCACAGAAAAAGCCAGAATTGGTGCTGTGGCTCAAGTAGTAGAGTGCTAGAAACATTGCCCAGGCCTTGAGTTCAACTCAAGTACAAGTAACTTCTCATCACCAAGGGAAACCCAGGAAGCTCTTGAACATCTGCCCTTTCAGAAGTGGAAGTCAGAGTGTCATAGACTTTCCTGCCCTGCCTGGCTACACCCTGTGATCTTCAGACCTCAGTCTCCTGAGCTAGGGGATGGCTCTTAGCTACTGTTGCTCTGCTAGGTCAGAAGTGTAATGACATTGACAATACAAGTCAATTGTTTATCACAAAGGGCTTGGGGAACATATTAAGCCTTTCAACAATGGGCCTTTCAGAACCCTGCAGGACACAAGGTTATAATGCTAGAGTCTGAGAGGCTGGGCAGATGGATCTGCTAAACTTGAACCTTGAGCTCTGACTCCAATTCTGGTGTACATCAGAGTTCATTTTCCAGAGAATGTTCTCCTAATTAGCAAATAGGAAAAGTACTTTGATTAGCTCTCACTTTTTCCCATTGTGTGTCTCAAACTCAAGCTTGGGCACTGTCCCTGAGCCCTTCATCTCAAGGCGAACACACTACCACTTGAGCCACAGTGCCACGTGGGGCCTTTTGGTGGTTCGTTGGTGATCAGATTCTAACAGGCTTTCCTTGCCTAGGCTGTCTTTGAACTGTGGTCTTCAGATCTCAGCCTCCTGAGAAGATAGGGTTCCAGGTATGAGCCACTGACATCTGGCCTATTGGTTTTGCCAGTGCTGGGGCTTGAACTTAGGGGCTGGGTACTGTCTCCATGCTTCTTTTTCTCAAGGCTTGTGCTCTACCACTTGAGCACTCCACAGCTTCTGGCTTTTTCTGAGTTTGTGGCACTGAGGATTCAAACCCTGGCATTCATGCATGCTGAGCAAGCTCTCTACCACTAAGCCACATTCCCAGTCCCACCCTTACAATTTTATCTCTCAACTTGCCTATCCTCAAGGAAAGGCTTCTGAGTATAAATCATCTAAAGAAATCCCTATAGGAAGGTATTAAAGATAAACAAGTCACAGCTCATATTTGAGAGAGACTCTAAACATGTGAAGGCTGTGACAAATGTCTCCATTTAATTTTGTATTAGGTTTCAACACTTAATAAAGTATTAAAGAAAAATGAGTCAATGTCCTAAATTATAGTGTGTAATTATATAATAGATGTGCAAAATGTAATAAATATTATGTGTATAATAATACTAATACAATAAACAATAAGTAAATGAAAAAAATTGGAAATACAAAAATACAAAATCAATCATAAAAATCACAGTTTGTAATAAACATACACATGTAAAATGTAACATATATTACACATGTACATAAATATTATTTTCCACTATAAGGACTTAATTTAGAACCTGGGAATTGTACCCTGAATTTCTTTTCCTCAAGGACAGTGAGCTTCCCCTTCACCTACGATGCAAAAGAGTTACCCGGATGGTAAGATCAAATCCCAGCAGTGGCAGAAATACTAACCCCAGTTCCAAGACAGTGAGAATTACTTTTAATAGATGCAATTATGTTTATTCAGTTCCAAACTGAATATTTTAAAAGCAGCAGTGTATAATCTTGTATATCTATTCAGACATGCTTCCCTTACCTGCAAAGTGCTTATCTGAGCTCTAAGTTGTTTCCTTTTTTGTACATTTTTTGTTGAAAAATATTGTATAGAGGGATTACAATTACATAAGCAAAGTAATGAGTACATTTACTATTGAGCACTGTTACCTCCTCCTTTGTTTTCCCCTTGCCATCCCTTCTCTCCCACCTCCACAGCTACCCTCCCACTCCCCAGATGAGGTCAGTGACTTAATTTTTTGTTTTTGGCTAGGCACAGGATTTGAACTCAAGTAGTAGAAACTCTGCACCTTCCCTCACATTGCTACAGATTTAGCAAGATCCTGAGTTCAAATCCCGGGCTAGGAAAGAAAACTGGCAGAAATTCCAAACCAGGGGGATTATTTTCAATTTATTTAAATAATTTATTTATTTATTTATTTATTATTATTTTTTTGCCAACCATGGAGCTTGAACTCAGGTTGTGCCAAATATACCTCAACTCTGATTGCCTTAGACTGGACTGCAGCCTCTCACCTATAGTCAATCCTGGGATCCCAGAGGGTTTGCAGGAAGAAAAAAAAAAAGTGGGACAGCACAAAAAGTCCCTAGCTGCAGAAGACTGGGGGTTCTACGTTATTCTTTTCTTTACAGGGTGACCATCCTGAGTCAGAATGACATGGCTGCAAAGTGGAGCTGAACTGCTATTCCTGAAGGCTGGTGGGCCATCAGGGAAGCCATTGGCCAACCTGTCAAAATAGGCCCTGGGTTAAAAATCTAAGTCCTGACACCTACCAATGGCAGGACATCACAAGACACTCGTTCCTATGCATAGGAACACTGATTGAAAGAGTAGTTCGTGCATCAGTCGAGCCTAAAAGTGGATATAATAATCGTAGGATTCTGACTGATTTTAACTGATAGTTTATTAAGCATGAAAAGAATAATATTACTTCAAAGGCAGTATAATAAATACCTTAGAGTTGGTAGGAATGTAGTAGGCGTCATTCAGTCAGATAGATGGCTCTGGCACTCTATCAATATGTACTAATTGTATACCACCATCTGCCAATCCATTTATCACTGTTTTGGCCAAACCTGGGGCTCCATCTCAGTGCCTGGGAACCACCTCACAGCTTCATTGGCTAGAGGCTGCCGTGCTCACCCTTACCCATTCATGAAGTGGGCCTGCTAGGCCCGGAGGTCGGATCCCAGCACTGCCAAAAGTTTAATCTTGGAGTAAGAAGCCAAATGTGACACATGTTTTCCTTTTCTGAGAGAGTCTTGGGTGTCAGGCATTATAGTGAACACATCTACAAATCTAGATGCTATGTGATAGGAAGTAAACAATGTAATAAACCATATAGGGCTCAAAGAGTCAATAAAATAAATGGTAAATAAATGAATAAAACAAGAAATGAAATGAATAACCATACCAAACATGATATTGTCTGACTATATGGAAGTATAAATCCTGTCTTTAAAATGTAAATAAAATGATATAAGGAGTATGTTTTCTAGGACTGAGGCTTGAATTCAGGCCTAGGAACAGGCCTGACTTTCTTGACTTCAAGTATGGTGTGATTCCCCTAGCCCCACAGTGCTGCCTATTTACCCAGATCTTGAGTTCATATCCCAGGCCTGGCAGAAAAAATGGCACGAATTGCAAAACAGGGAGATAAATAATTGTTTTAAAAATTTTTTAAATTGTTTTAATTTTTTTAATTTAATTTTTTTGTTTGTTTTTGACCATGCACGTGACTTGAACTCAGATTGTGACAGCTCTGTCTCAGCTTACATCACACTAACCTGGGGTGTAGCTTCCAGAACCAAAGCCGATCCTGGAATCCTAAGACCTGATGTCTGACAGGAAAACAAAATGAAAATGACAGTAAAAAAATCCGCAAGCCGTACATGGTAGGCGGTTTCTTGGCTATGGTTCCTTGCAAGGTGACCATCCTATGTCTGAATGACATGGATGCCACGCCCAGGTGACCTGTCATTGCTCAAGGCTGGCAGACTGTCAGGAAAGCCATAGGCCAACACTGCAACACAGGCCCTGAGTTCAAATCCTGGTCCTGGCACCTACCAATGGCAGGAGATCCCAAGATACTCCTGCCTGCGCTTAGAAATTCCGAAGGAGTGGCTGGGAAAGTGGCTCAGTGGTAGAGTGCTTGGGTTGCATGCCTGAGGCCCTGGGTTCGATTCCTCAGCACCACATAAGCAAAAAGAAGAAAGCCAGAAGTTGCGCTGTGGCTCAAGTGGTAGAGCACTAGCCTTGAGCTGAAGAGCTGAGGGACAGCACCAAGGCCCAGAGTTCAGGCCCCATGCCTGCAACCCCCCCCCCCCAAAAAAGAAAGAAATTCCAATGGAATGGTATGCAACTCATGATTGAATAGTTCGTACAGCAGTCTGGACTCAAATTAGATGCAATAATCCTAGGACACTGATTGAACTTAATTAATGGTTAATTAGGCATGAAAAGAATAATACTCCTTCAATGGAGGCATAATAACTACCTAAGACTTGGTAGGAATGTAGCAGATGTCATTGAATTCTAGATACATGGCTCTGGCACTCTGTACTATTATGTATTTATTGGTGTACTACCACCTGCCTATCCATGTATGGCTATTTTGGCCCGCCCTGGGGCTCAATCTCAGAGGTTGCCAAAAATTTCCTCCTGGAGTAAGAAGCCAAGTGTGACACCTGTTTTCCTTTTCTGTGAGAGTGCGGGGTGTCAGGCATGATGGAGAACAAGTCTGCAAATCTAAATGCTATGTGATAGGGTGTAAACAATGTAATACATGGTTAGGTGTCATCACAGTCAATAAAATAAACAGTAAATAAATGAATAAAACAAAAAGTACAATGAATAACCACACCAAACATGATATAGACTGAACACCTGTCTGGAAGTTCAATCCTATCTTTAAAATACATGTGAAGACTACGTTTTCCGAGGTTGGGGCCTGAATTCAGGCCTAGGGAAGAGGCCTGACTTTCTGATCTTCAAGCATAGAGAACTTCCCCTTCACGCAGAGTGCAAGAGTTACCCAGACCCCGAGTCAAATCCCAGGCCTTGCAGACAAAAAAATAGCACACATTTCAAGCCAGGTAGCTTCATTAGCATTTTTCATATTTTTTAAAGTTCACTTTAAGGTTCACCTGTATTTGATACATTTTGATTTTATAACATGAGAGTTTTTTAAAAAGGGGTTTAAACGTTTACATTTCAGCATAGCACATTGGTGTTTCTATTTTGAACATCTGCCATGAAGAGTGAGAATGAAAATGAGTACATCATTCCTCCCTAGAGGGACAGTTGATGTTATTTCTATTTAGAGTTATTTCTATAACTATAAACTCTCTGCAATTGCATCGTGTGAGTTTTCCTCAGTGCCTACCACAAAATACAGTAGGAGAGTTCTCATACCACAAAAGGTTGGGTTTCTGAATGAATACTAATTCTGTGAGGACAGTAGGTACTTGTAAGCATTTTGGGAATAAAGTGAATTATAAATTGAAAAACAAAAACATTGGGACTGGGATGTAGCTCAGTATTGGAGTACTTGCCTAAAGAGCATAAGACCGTGGAAGAAAAGGAAGGCAAGTTTCCTAAAGCTCAGAAGGTTAGAATTTTATGATCCATACGAACAAACTTCTTTCTTCTTTTTTTTTTTTTTTTTGTCGGTGGTGGGGCATGAACTCTAGGGTTCGCTGCCCACCTTCAGCTCTTCAACTCATGGCAAGTCCTCTAATGCTTGAGCCACAGTGCCATTTCCGGTTTATTGGACATAAGGGTCTCACGGACATTCCTGCCCAGGCAGGCTTTGAACTCCCATCCTCAGATCTCAGCCTCCTAAGTAGCTAGGATTATAGGTGTGAGCCACTGTCACCTGGTGCATGAACAAACTTATTAAAGATTGATTCTGAGGAAAGGAACTTGGAATACACTTTTAATATATATAATTTATAAAGCCATGGTTAAGGCACTAATTCAGAAGTATTTATTCATTGGCTAGTTTTTTAGTTTATTTAAAGATATATATATATATATATATATATATATATATACGCATACATTTTTAATATATCTACAGATATTATTAAAACATAGCTTTGAAGTGTACCTAAAAGCATATGTGCTCATGTAAAGTTATACAACTGTACAAGCTTGATTTTTTATTTTCAGTTTGTTGGTGCCATAAATTAGGTGGGATGTGTGTACTGTTGTTTTGTTCTCTGTTTTTGGAGGATTTCTCTCTGCTTTCTTCCCCTATCCACCTCTCTCTGCACTTTAATTCAGCTTGCTCTTTCTTGGCTTGATTGTTCATAGCTGATTTTCTACCACTTCAGCTATACCTGTAGCCTTGCTTTTTGCCAGTTAATTGGAGATGTCGTTTCTCAGGCTTTTCTGCCTGGATTGGCTTTAAAATTTCGTCTTCCAGTTCTCACCTCTTGAGTAGCTGGGATTAAAGATGTGAGCCACTGGGGTGCCTAGGGATGAATTCGACTTTGGTTGGTGTATTCTTTCTGTTTTTCTAAGCATGGGATCATCTACTATAGAATTTCTGTGAATGTCCTGGGTCTGAAGTAAGGTATATAATACATATGCTAATCTGTATAGTTCTCATAAGATGTAATCAATTTAATACATGTTATAAGTGTAATAATAGTCAATATAAATAATGAATGAATGAATAGTGCAAGAAATAAAATACATACACAGTAAAATAATATGCGGTAAACATAAGTATGTTGATATTAATCATTATTTCAAATGTGGATGAATATTACTTTAACAGGACTGGGGATTGAATTCAGGCCTAGGGAAGAGGCCTGAATTGTTTGTCTTCAAAGATGGTGAGTTTCCCCATCCCCCACAGTGCATTAGATTTACCCAGACTCTCAGTTCAAATGCCAGGCCTTAAAGGAAAAATAAAAGTTTTGAATGCCAAGCTGGGGAGCTTCATTAGTATTTTTACAATTTTTTTTCGTGGGGCTTGAGCTCTGGCCTTGGGCACTGTCCATGCACTCTTCAGCTCAAAGCGAGTGCACTACCGCTTGAGCCACAGCACCACTTCTGGTTTTCTAGTGCTTTATTGGAGATAAGAGTCTCATGGGCTGTACAGCCTGGGTTGGATTGAACCACAATCCTAAGCCTCTTGAGTAGCTAGAATTACAGGTGTGAGCCACCGGCGCCCAGATATTTCTAATATTTTAAAATTTTATTGATTGATTGATTGGTTGCCAATCACGGGGCTTGCACTGAAGTTGTGGCAACACTGCCTGAGATTCCATCACCCTAGGCTGGGATGGTGCAGCCTCTGGACTCACGGCCGATCATGGGATGGTACGCCTCAGGGGCTGACAGGAAAACAAAATGAAAACAGCACCAAAAAAACCCGCGATCTGTGGATGGTCGGCGGTTTCTTGGTTTTCCTTCCTTGCATGGTGACCATCCTGGTTTCAAATGACATGGCTGCAACCTGTAGGTTACCTGGCACTGCTGAAGGCTGGCAGGCTGGCAGCGAAGCCATAGGCCAACCTGGACACCTAGGTCCTGAGTTTGAATCCCGGTCATGCCACTTCCAAAGGGCTGGGGAGCCTAAGAATCTATTGCCTTTCCATAAGAGCACCAGAGGACTGTGAACAATGTCATGGTTTGATGAGTAGTTCATCAATCAGTCTAGCAGAAAATTAGACCCAATAATCACAGGACACCGACTGATTTTAATTCATAGTTCATTATGCACTAAAAGAATACTATTGATTAAATGGAGTCCTCACTAAAGACCTGAGAATCCGTAGGAGCGTAGTATGTATAATTGAACACTAAATAGATATTTCTGGCAGTATGTAAGTATCTAAATTTATATTTACTTGTATAGCATCATCTGCATAGAACATTTTTGCTATTTTGGCCAAACCTGGAACTCGATCCCAGGTCTTCAGATCCACTTGGCACCTGCATGGGCTAGATGCTGCCATGCTGACACTCACCCCTTCATGAATTGGGCCTCCTAGTCCCTCAGTCAAGGTCCCATCATTGCCAAAGTTTCTTCCTGGTGTAAGATTCCATGTGTGACACCTGTTTTCCTTTTCTGTGCAAGTGCTGGGTTTTAAGTATGATGTGCATGTTATGTATTCAAAGCTATATGCTATGGAATAGATTGGAACAAATGTAATAAATGTTATAGGTGTACTCACAGTCCATAAAATAAATGCTAACTCAATCAATCAATTAATAATAATAAAATATAATGAATCACTCCAACAAACATGATTTAAAATGAATATAGCGATATAACTCCAATATTTAAAATGTCTATAAATGTTTTGTTTTTCAGTACTGGTGCTTGAATTCAGGCCTAGGGAAGAGTTGAGAAGTGCATGCATGATTCACATAGGAAATGATAGGTAAGATCTGAATTAAGACTGCATGAAGTGTGACAATAATAATTACATTCAGGAAATTGACGAATTGGGAAAGATCCAAGAATTGGTAGTCACATGGAAGATAGGATTCCAACACAGCTCACCACATCTCCTACTCTATACAAACAGGCCTTTATTAGCATATTATTTTCAGCTTATGAATGGATGAATATGGTGCTCCACCCCCACCTCAGGGCTAGATCTCACGTCCTGTGTATGGCCTACCTCCTTAGTGGCTCACAAGCTGGTGTGCTCATGTTGACCCATTTGGCAGTTGGTTCTGCTAGGCCCTGAGTTCTACTTCTAGCATTGCCAAAAGGTTCATCCTGATGTGAGATGCCAAACCTTGCAGATGTTTTCCTATGCTGGGTCCTGGGTCGCAGCTAGGATATAGAAAGCATAGGAAACTCTATACCCATTGGAATAGGTTGTCATCCATGTGAGCACAGTTATATATTTCCTCCTATACTCAATAAAATACACAATACATAGATGAATAAGACACAAAATAAAAAGATTAACTGAAAACCAGGTGCATGCCACATCGTTATGTAAATAGAGATCCTATGTTTAAAAGAGGTGGGCTTGTCCAGTGCTGGGGCTTCCTTTGCATGGTGACAATTCTGGGTCCAAACATGGCTGCCTGCAGAATGAAGGTGACCTGACATGGCTGAAAGCCTGCTGGTTTTTTGGGGTGCCACAGGCTAACCAGACAATGGAGGTCCCGAGGATGAATCCCAGTCAGCCCTTTTACTATGAGAGAACTGCTGGAGATCCTGGGACACTGGTTTCTGGGCCTAGGAAGGGTCCTGGAATGCAATCAATCTTATCTTTGAATGAGTAGTTCCTGCTTGATGTGAGTAGGAAATGATAGGCAAGATTCATGGGATATTGATTATTTTTAATGAAGAATTGATGAAGCATGACCATAATCATCACAGTTATGAAATGGAGGCATCGGGGAAGATCCAAGCATTGGTAGTCACAAGGTAGATCCCATCACAGGTCTCCATCTCTTCTACACTATAAAAATATGTACTTATTTGCATACTAACTTGCACTTACAAATGCATGACTATTTTCCCCCCTCCTAATCCCCTTCTCCCAGGGCTGTATCTCAAGTCCTAGAACTGGCCTACCTCCTTAGTGGCTCACAAGCTGGTGTGCTCACTTTTGCCCATTCACCAATTGGGCCTGCTAGGCCCTGAGTTTGTATCCCAGCACTGCCAAAAGATTATCCTGATGTGAGAAGCCTATCGATCCATCTGTTTTCCTGTCCTGAGAAAGACCTGGGTCTCAGGGAGGACGGAGATTACTACATAGGCAACCCTATACCCAAAGGAGTGGGTTGCCATCCATGTCAGCACAGTTATATCTGTCATCATAATCAATAAAATACACATTGCATCCAAGCATAAGACACAAAATAAAGAGAACGAGTACACTGAATGCAAGATGCCACCCATCCATGTATGATAATATAGATCCTGTACTTAAACGATGAATTCATGATTATATTGATCCTCCCTTCCAGGGCTCAGTCTCAGAACCTGGGTACATCCTAGCTCCATAGTGGCTCACAGGCTGGTGTGCTCAAATTGACCCAATTCACCAATTGGGCCAGCTAGGCCCTGAGTTCAAATCCCAGCACTTGCGAAAGATTCATCTTGATGTGAGAAGCGCATCGATCCACCTGTTTTCCTGTCCTGTGAAAGTCCTGGGCCTCAGCCAGGATGGAGAATGGTATATAGGCAACTCTATAGCCATGGGAATAGGATGTCATCCATGTCAGCACAGATATACCTGTCACCATACTCAATAAAATAAACAATACATCCATGAATAAGACTCAAAATAAAAAAAAGATAACTACATTGAATGCAAGATGCATACCAAACCTGTATGTAAATAGAGATCCTATATGTAAAAGAGTTGGGCTTGTTATTTTGTCCAGTGCTTGGGCTTCAAATCAAGCCCTGGACCAGGCCTGACATTCTAGTCTTCAAGGATGGTGAGCTTCCCCTTCTCCCACAGTGCAATGGGGTTACCCAGACCTGAGTTTAAATCCCAGCTCTAGCAGTATCACAGTGTGAGTTCTTAGCTAGGGTGCTTCATTCATAATTTTTTATTTATTTATTTTTATGCCAGAGCCGGGCCTTGAACTCAAGTCATGGCAACTCTGCCTCAGCTCTGATCATCCTAGGCTGCAGCCTCTGGACCCACAGACCTCGGACCCTAAGATCCAGGGGCTTGCTGGAAAAATAAAAGCCCCGAGGGGGAATAAAAGCGGTGGAAATTTCCACCTGGCACTTTTACATTTATTTTCCTTTGCATGCTGACCATGCAGGGTCCAAACACGGTGGCCTGCAGAGTGAAGGTTACCTGGTGTGGCTGATGGCCTGTTGGCCATCAGAAGAGTCAGAGGCCGACCCAGCAACGTAGGCCCCGGGGTCGAATCCTGGTCAGCCCCCATGCATTGAGGGAATGGTGGGAGATTCTGAGATACTCATTTCCAGACCTAGGAAGAGTCATGGAATTCGATGGATCTCATCTTTGAATGAGTAGTTCCAGTTTGATGCTAGTAGGAAATGATAGGCAGGACTTATGGGGTATAGATTATTTTTAATGAAGAGCTGATGAAACATGGCCATAATCATCACAGTCATGAAATGGAGGCATTGGGGAAGATCCAAGAATCATTAGTCACAAGGTAGACTGGATTCCATCACTGGTCGCCATCCTACTCTATACAAATATGTACTTATTTACATACTACCTTTAGATTATGAAAGGATGACTGTTGTGCTCCCCTTCTCCGCCCTGCCCCACGCCCACGCGGGGCTCAATTTCAGGTCCTGGGAATGGCCTCGCTCCTTAGTGTATCACAGTCTGGTGTGCTTACCTGGACCCATTCGCCTATTGGTCCTGCCATTCCCCGAGGTCAGATCCCAGCATTGCCAAAAGATGAATCCTGATGTGAGAAGCCAATCGTTGCACCTGTTTCTCTGTCCTGTGAAAGTCCTGGGTCTCAGCTAGGATGCAGTATGCTATATAGGCAACTCTATATTCATGGGAATCAGTTGCCATCCATGTCACCACAGTTATAGCTGTCATCTTATACAATAAAATACAAAATGCATCCATGACTAAGGCACACAATAAAAAGAATAACTACACTGAATGCATGATGCATTCCACATCCCTATGTAAAGAGAGATCCTATGTATAAAGTAGGTGAGCATATGATTTTTGCCAGTGCTCGGGCTTCAGTTCAGGCCCTGAGACTAGGCCTGACCTTGTAGTCTTTAAGGATGGTGAGCTTCACTTTCCCCCACAGTGCAACAAAGTTACCCAGTCCTGAGTTGGAATCTCAGAGGTGGCAGAAAAATGGTGAGAATTCTGAGCCAGGGTGTGTTATTGTTATTATTATTATTATTATTATTATTGCCAAGCATGGGACTTGAACTCAGTTCATGACAACTCTGCCTCAGCTTCGATCACCTCAGGCTGGTGGGCTCCCATGGGCCTGTAGCCGATCCTTGGATCCTAGGCTCTAAAACTTTGCAGGTAAAACTGACAGAAAAATGACAGGAAAAGATGACAGAAAAATGACAGAAAAAATGTCGCAGGATGGATTTTTTATATTTTCTTGTTTTGCACGGTGACCATCCTGGGTCTGAATTACACGGCTGCAAATGGTACTTCACCTTGCATTGGAGAAGGCTAACGGCCCATCAGGGAAACCATAGGCCCATGCGGCAAAATAGGCCCTGAGCTTGAATCCTGGTCCTGACACCTACCAGTGCGGGGAGATCCCAAGATACTTGTTCCTATGCATGGGAATAACAATGAAATGTTAGCAAACGCATGATTGAATGAGAAGTTTCTGCGTGTATTGGTCAAGTCCAAAATTAGAGGCAGTGATCCTAGGACAATGATTCATCTTAATGAATGGTTAATTAAGCATGAAAAGAATACTATTCCTTCAATGGTGGCATAATAAAGTCCTAAGAGTTAGTAGGAATGTAGTTGATGTCATTGAATATTAGGTAGATATCTCTGCCACTATGTACAAATATTTTTTTTGTTGTTCTACCACCTGTCTATCCATGTATGGCTATTTTGTCCACTCCTGCAGCTCAATCTCAGGGTCTGGAAATGCCCTGGCAGCTTCATTGGCTAGAGGTTGCAGTTTTGACACACCCATTCAGGGTCTGAATTGGGTCTGCTAGGCCCTGAGTTCAGATCCCAGCACTGCCAACAATTGGATCATGGAGTAAGAAGCTGAGTGTGATAGCTGTTTTCCTTTTCTCTGAGAGTCCTGGGTGTCAGACATGATGGAGAACACATGTGCAAATCTAGATACTATGTGATGGGTTGTCATCAATATCATGAATGGAATGTGTGTCATCAGAGTCAATATAAAATCTCATATCTAAAATATATTGGGAACTCAGAAAATTAAATCGCCCAACAACAAATCCTCAAAGAAACAATTGCCCAATAAAAGAGTGGGCAAAAGACTTAAAGAGAAACTTCTCTGAAGAGGAAAGATGCATGGCCAATAGACACATGAAGAAATGCTCAACCTCCCTAGCCATAAAAGAAATGCAAATCAAAACAATATTGAGATACCACCTCACACCAGTTAGAATGCCTATAATCAAGAACTCTAATAACAACCGATGCTGGAGGGGATGTGGACAGAAGAGAACCTTACTGCATTGTTGGTGGGAGTGTAAACTTGTTCAACCACTTTGGAAAGTAGTATGGAGGTTCCTCAAAAGACTTCACATAGAACTCTCCTATGACCCAGCAATTCCACTTTTGAGCATTTACCCAAATGTTTACAAACAAGACCACACTAAAGCTACCAGCACGACTATGTTTATTGCAGCACTATTTACTATAGCTAAGATATGGAACCAACCCAGATGCCCCTCAGTAGATGAATGGATCAAGAAAACGTAGTATATATACACAATGGAATTCTATGCCTCCATCAGAAAGAATGACATTGCCCCATTTATTAGGAAATGGAAAGACTTGGAAAAAATTATATTAAGTGAAGTAAGCCAGGCCCAAAGAAGCATAGGTCCCATGGTTTCCCTTATTTGCAATATCTAGTATATGTCTGGGTCAAGCAGAATAGGTCAGATAAGGTGATGTTAGGGAAATGAACCCTAAGATATGTACTCAAATGATTTTTCTCTCTCTTGTGATTGTTTCTAACACATGTATAATATTATTTCTTTGTTGCTTTGTACGTCCCTCTCCCACAGTATAACACCTGCTTTCACTGTATTTGATGTCGGTATAATTTGTGGAGGGGAACAGGAAAAATTAATCGTTTAAATAGGGATACAGGTGGACCCATTGCAGCAATGAGATGTACAAGTCGTTATGTCAAAAATGAACTTTACAACATTGGTGCAGGGGGAGTGCGGGGGAGGAGCAGGGAGGATTGGTTGGGGGGGTGAGAGGGAACATGGGAAGGGATGGGAAGTGGAAACAAAGGAGGAGGCTACAATGCTTGATATGAAATGTACTCATTATCTTGCCCATGTAATTGTATCCCCTATGTACAGTATTTTCACAATTAAAAAATGGAAAATAAATGAATAAAACAAAAATACAATAAATAACCAATACAAACAGGACATGGACTGAAAATCTATATGTAAGTAGAAATCTTACCTTTACAATATATATAAATAGAATTTTTCCAGGGCTGGGACTTTAATTCATGCCTAGGGACCAGGCCTCACTTTCTTGTCTTCAAGCATGGTGAGCTTCCCCTTCGTCCACAGTGCTTCAGAGTTACCCAGGCCTTAAGTTCAAAATCAAAGGTAGGAGAAACAGCGTGAATTGCAAGCCAGGGAGCTAATTTTTTTCTGCTTTTTTGCTTTTTTTGCCAAGCATGGTCTTGAACTCAGGTCATGGTAACCGTGCCTCAGCTTTCATCACCATAGGCTGGGGTGCAGCCGCTGGAAACACAAGCTATCCTGGGATCCTAGAACTTCAGGCCCTGTGCAACGGGGGAATTGCACAGAAAAAAGTGGCAGGATGGCATTTTTACATTTTCTTACTTTGCAGTATGGCCATCTGGGTCTGAGTGATCTGGCTACAAAACATACTTCACCTTGCATTGCTGAAGGCTTGCAGGCTACTGAGGAAGCCATAATCCCGAACAATGATTAGCCAAGCACCAGTGGCTCTCACCAGTCCTCCTTGATACTTACAAGGCTGTGATAGGAGGATCATGGTCAAAGTAACCCTAGGCAGGAAAGTCCTTGAGACACCTGTCCAACCTCAATGCCAACAAAGCCAGAAGTAGAGCTGTGTGGCTCCAGTGGTAGAGGGCTAATCTTGAGCAAGAACACCTCATGGACTGTGACCAGATGCTGAGTTCAAGGTCCAGGACTGGCAAAAACAGACATACACAACAATCTGTGCAGCCATCTGGCTAAAGCAGGTCTCCCTCTTGTCCCCAACTGGATTGGACAGACTTTCCTGGTAAAGGAGCTGCTGTCATGTTGACTAGGCCCACTTGGTCTGCATCCCAGGATTCCAGGCACACCCCCATTTTTTCATCGTTCTTTTTCACCAATGGGATCCAAGAATAGTGGACATGCCCATATTACATGCTTCCCAGTAGCACCTGGAATCCCTCTGTTGGGTGACACCACTATCAGCAGTTGAGGAATGTAGAGGTCGCTGAGTGGTGAGCAAGAGACTCCAGGTGACTTTGAGGTAGAGTAGGAAACGATGTCCTAGTCAGTGAGTGGGAGAATAGAAGATTTTCTAGAGCCTGGGAATGTAGCCAGCCCAACTTTCCCGTCCTGGCGCTCAGATGTCTGAAACAATAAGAATCAATGAGAGAACTGTGGGCAAAAAGCTGCCACAAGAACACCAGCAGTATCCTCCCGACAGACCTGAAACATTCAAGAAAACAAAGAACACGAAAAAGGGAGGGATCCCCAAGACAAACACCACTGGGGAGCGAGATTGTATGGAGAGTCCAGCGAAAGGTGATGCCGACCATGGGCCTACCCTGCCTTTGGACTCAGTCACAGCCACCAGGGTCCAGAGTGTCAAGGGTCCCAATCCCACCAAGGATCCACAGAGATGCTACCTGCATATGATGCCCACCCTGGACCACAGAAAAGAAGAAACCAGGCACTCTGTGCCAAGATCCAACCACTGAAGTAGGGAGACAGACCCGCAGGGTCAATGGGAGTAAGAGAGGGAGAAGATAGACCAGATACATGCAGCACCAAAAATGGAGGTAGAAATCCAAAAGGCACCCATACAGTGGTTGGTTTCGGCAGAAAGCGATTTACAATGTGCACTGGCCCAAGTGCAGTAGGCCGCTGATGACAGAGAAAGGGAGCATGAAGCTCTCACCAGCTGCCTACAAGCTACAGAGTGGGGTGTGGCAGATCTGGAGATAGTGGCTTCTCTGGTCACTGCTGCAAAGGAGAAGACCAAAATGTTCCTCAAACAGCTGAATGATGTGATCCTTCAGCTCGAGGAAAATACCAGAAACTTTGATGACCTGGAGCAAGTGAACACAGAGTTGCAGCAGAAGGTGGAAGTGCTGTAGGTACAGAGGAGCAACATGAAGAAGAGAATATGCAAGTTCCAACAAGCGCTGGAGGGCATTAGGTACTGAAGATGGAGTTGAATAACCTGGAGGAACAACTTCATATCCAGGTCCAGGAAAACCAGTCTCCGTCTTCAGAACGTGGAGCAGTAGGAGCAACTGCAGAGACTGGAGGAGAAAGCCTAGGATCAGCAGGAGACCCCTGAGACCCCACGATGTGCATGTGTGTGGGATAGACAACCGGAGGAAAAGCTGGCCCTGCTGTGGGACACTCTCCACCGGATGAGTAGTGAGAAGGAGGAGCTTGCCAGCATCCTGGACACAAAGCAGCAGATGAAGAAACATCTGCGGGAGCAGTAGGACTGCTCAGAGAAGAAGATAGAGAAATGGATAGTGGTGGCTGAGAGAGAGAGAGCCAAGCAGCTCAGGAGCAGCAGGAGCAGTCCCTGGGCCAGTGCAGGAGTTCAGAACCTCCTGTGAATGGCACATTGTCTCCAATGAGCGATTGTGGTCTGAGAAGGAGGCCCTGCAGCAGCACTTAGAGAGGCAGATCCAGCTGCTGGAGCAGCTGATGCAAGTGAAGGGCTCAACAAACTGGAGGGACCAGGTGGTGTCCCCGAAGTGGCAGGACACTCTCAAGTGCCTGGAAGCCACCAGATCACAGGAGGAATGCCTGCAAGCCCAGCTGAGCTTCCTGGCTTTCCCTGGGGAAGGGGAAGGGATGAGCCCTGGAGAAGCAAAAGGTAACGAGGTGAATCCCCCCCACCCCATGTGACCATCACACAGGATGGAGAGGTTCCCCAGACCAAGAGTGACATGGCTCTGAGAGTGCTCTTGGAGGATGAGATCCACAGGGGGAAACTCCTGACCCAAGAATGGTGGGCTAGCTTCAGGCACCCCATGGCCAACCCAGCAGCTCAGTGCCAGACTGAGCTGGAGCCACAGACCCTCATCCATGACCTGCCTGATGAGGTGGACTTCCAGAGTCCAGAAGGTGAGCTCCAGCATTGATGCAGCCAGCTTTTGGCACACATCCAAACTATCAAGGAGTCCCTCATGGTGTGTAAAAAGCAGATGTTGTTCCTGAATGAGCTATGTTGGGAAAAAGCCCAGTGCATGCACTGGCTGTCTCAGGAGAAGATCGAGAAGAGGAGAGTGTTGAGGAGCTGCTGTCACTCCTAGTCAGGGAAAGCACAGACAGCAGTTTCCAGATGCCAGCACAGGCTGAGCCTCCCATCCCCCTCCCCAACACTGCTTCAGAAGCAACTTGAAGACAGCATGGAAACTGCCAGAGGAGAGGTCAGTGTTCCCGACCCCATAGTGGATTCCCCCAAGGAGCAGGTCCTGCCCCAGATGCCCCACATCCAGATCTGCCCACAGCTTCCAGGCTCAAGTGAGGAGTGCTTTCTCACTTTCTCCGGTAGACTGATGTAGATGACGACTCTCTATGTGACATACTGACTCTCAAAAGCGTTAGCCACCAGAAGTAGGTGACCAAGTGGCTTTCTCTCAGGCCTCCATCTGCCGGGCAATGGGAAGGTTAAACTGGGGGTAGGGTAGGGCAGAGGCTGAAGGGAGTTGGCCCAAACTCAAGGGACATCTAATGGCCTATTGGTGGCCCATTGGTGACTTCTGGCATGCTAGGCAAACACTCTACCACTGATCCACATTCTCAGCTAGGATGATTTTTCCCCCTCCCAAACCCATATGGCCATTCCTCAGATAAATAGGAAGTAGGGGCTAGGATGAATATGAAGCACAAGTCTGGTTCAACCCAAAATATTCCCCTGCCCCCTCTTCCCACACCCTGAGTTGAAGTTTTTCTTCTACCATTGAGGGATGAGAGAGGGAGGGGGGAGTCCCAAGAAAATACCAACAACAGTGGCCCCCTGAGTCCCACATCCTTCCCCACACAAGTGGTCCTCCAGATTCCAATCTTACCTGACTCAATGTGAAGTCTACACTGTCTCCCCACCACTGCAAGGGTCAGGATGAAATAAAAGTCAGCCCAGGCCTCAGCCCACACCCAAAGTGGAAGCTCCTAGTCCCAGACCTACTTCCACCTCTGACTGCCCCTAGTTAGGCCACACCCACCACTCACCACTATGATGGTGGTGATGACCTCATGGATGGATTCCAGGAAGAAGGTCTATGGCAAAGAGCAGAAGCATCAGGGTGAGCAGGGCAGAAGGAGGTGGGGTGATTGCTCTGGGATCTTCCTTGGAGCCCTCCCATCCAGCCAGAACCATGCTGACCCAAAGCACGAACAAGGCCAGGGGGTGAGACGATGGAGGAGCACAGGATTAAAGGAGGTACTGCTTTGTCTTGGAGGACTTGATTAATTCCAATTATAATTAATTCCAATTACATTTGGCCCATGCCAATCCCAAAGACATCATGCAATGCCTCTCCGTGTTGTTGTTGGTCATGAAGGCTGTCCCTGAGCTCTTTTTCTCAAGGCTGGCACTCTACCACTTGAGCCACAATGCCATTTTTGTTTTCTGATGGTTCATCGATAAGAGTCTCATACACTGTCCTGCCCAGACTGGCTTGGCACCATGATCCTCCAGATCTCAGATTCCTGCGTAGCTAGAATGACAGGCATGAGCCACCAGTGCCCAGTATGTGATGCCTTTTGAAGGCATCTTGGCGAGTCTGTAAAGGAGCCCCAAAGGGCCTGGATAGACGATGACCCAATCAAGGAGCCGGGATGGGGGAAGGTTGACCTTCTAGCCATTCTGTTCCTCCAAAATTGAAGATGCCAGGTGATGTTGTATGCACCAAACACCTGGGCCAGCAGCCACCAGGCTTACTGGGGGAAAAAGTAGAGAATACCCAAAGACTGCAGTGTAGAAATCTCTGATTTTGCATTCATGTGGTGTGTGTGTGTGTATGTGTGTGTGTGTGTGTGTGTGTGTGTGCAGCCCCACTTCCTTTTTGATGGTTAATTGTAGGTATGAGTCTCAAGGACTTTGCTGTCCATGGTCGCTTTGAATCATGATTGGGGGCCCCAGGGAAGCAAGAGTAAACACAAGTGACAAGTACAATCCCTATTGTGGGCCACTCCTGCCCCCTGGTGGCCACACACGGAACATGCGGTCTCATGCCATTATCCTCTAGAGTTCAAAATGGGCAAGTTACTAGGGCCAAGCTGACTTTTGCTCACCCTGATTGCTGATGCCTGAGTAGGTCTGTTCCACCCTAGGCCCAGAGAGCTCCAGGAGGCCCAGCTTTCCAGGGCAACAGGGAAGGGAGAGGTCAGCTCCAGGCTGAGCTAAGAGCCTTTGCCCACGGATACCCTAACTTGGCCTTACTTATCACCATAAGACCTGTCAAAGAAAAACCCCAAAAAACAAAATTGGATCTGTGCCTCCAAGTGTTAGAGCTCTAGCATTGAACCAAAGAGCTCAGGGACAGGGCCCCCAAGCTTTTAGTTAAAGACCCCCAGCTGACTTCCCTCATAAAACACAGCTTGTCTAAATGTGAACTGGTAGGATTTGTGAAGTGTTTCTGAAGAATGGTGATACTGAAGAAAGCACCCTAATTCTAATGACAGCTGAACTTGTGACATACAGCTATGTGCTGAGTCCTTCACAGGGCGCTATTTACTGGGTCCTTCCCTCATGGGAGTTATATGCTGAGTCCTTAAAAAGATGCTGTTTGCTGAGTCATCCCAAAGGGTGCCATTCACTGAGTCCTTTACACTGTGGGCTATAGACTCCCTCCTTCAACGGGTGCTGGGTAGAGTACTCAGCATACTACATGCTGAGTCCTTCAAGGGGAGCTGTGTGCTGAGTCATTTACACAGGGTGCTTTGTGCTGATTTTGGAAGTGTGCTGTGTGCTGAGTCATCCCAAAGGGTGCTATGTTCTGAGTCCTTGAGAGGTGGTTATCCCCAACAATCACACAGACACAAACACAAACACACATACACACAGGAGTGTCACCATGCAACTGCTTGGTGTGTGGAGTGGAGGGGGATGGAGGAGAGTCTCCTCCAGCCGTGGGGCTGAGGGGAGATTCGATCCCCTGGGCCGGTACTGGGGGTGGGGGTAATGTTGAGCTGAGGTAAGGCTGCAATTGCCATGGTCTAGAAGCCTCAGGGCCCAGTCAGGGCTGCAATTGTGGCCAGGGGTGGGGGGTGGGACCCAGGGGAGGAGGGGGCGGGGCCCAGGAGCACACTTTGGTGGCAGCAATGGCCAGGGGCACAAGGGGGCAGGGGTGTGTGCGCAGAAGGGGCGGGGTGTCCCAGGAGAGGAGTGTGGGGCCCAGGGAGAGCTGGGAGAAGAGCGAGCAGGAGCACTAGCACCCGTGGAAATGGCTTCAATGGCTGGAGGCTGCTCCGATCATAGTGTGGGGCCTGGCCGGGAGCGCAGAGCATGCGGATCCTGCAAGGCAGGCACATCGCCACACGCAGCCCCTCGGAGGCGCCCAGCCATGGTGGCCCTGAGTCTGAGGTCCCGGTGCGGGGAGCACGGCAGAGGCAGTGGCTGCTGAGGCGGCGGCGGCCACAGGTTAGGAGGCCGCTGAGGCTGCGGTGGTGGCTGAGGAAGAGCAGAGGCTGCTCACAGCTTCACCACGCGCCCGCGCTGGGTTTCAAACCTGGCGCTGCTGGCTGGGACCCGCGGAGCCTATAGCAGTCACCTGGCGGAGATGTTGCGCCCCTGGCCTGCTGGTGGCCCTGACTTGGTTCCAGCCCTCGGTTCTCAGACTTCTGGCGCCACGCGGAGTCGCAGCCTACAGCTTCTTCCAGCAGCACACGTGAGTGGCCGACCTGAGCTCCTGCACTCCACAACCCCCCCTGTAAACCCCATCCCCCACTCTACCCTTCCCCCCACCCTCGCGGACCCGGACCCTTGCCTCTTGCCTCCCCATCCTGCCCTGTCTGTGCCTCCACCGTGCCCCACAGTCTGTCCTGGCTCTGCCACAAATGCACCCCAGGGGTGGGGGGTGGAGGTGGGTGTCCACCTGGGGATCCCACCCTCATCCCTAGTGGCCAGTGTTCCAGGAAAAGGGGAGCTGCAGGGATGAGGAGGAGGGGAGACCACAGAACCCCTGGCCTGGAGCAGTGGGAACCACACAGCTGTGCATGTGCACCCTTCCTCTCCCTGGTGGTAACCTGGTGGCTTTAGTCAGAGGTGGGGAGCTGCACCTCCACACCTACCTTCTCGGTTCTTTTCCCTTTTGCTGGGCAGGGGTGGTTGGATGCAGAAGATAGACTCCGTTGTTGTGTGAGCCCTTGTCTTCTGCGCTCAGTCACCCTTTCACCTGAGGTCATTCCCAGAAGAGCCCACTACAGAGGTGAGGGCACTGGGGTCAGATAGAAGGTGGGTATTTGGGAGAAAAACACACCCCCTCTGACACACATATAACTGGCCTGTACCCCAACCCCAGCATTCAACAGTTCTGACTGGGTGATCACATTTCCCAGTTCTGCCAGCTTCTGCTAGTGCTACCAGTCCATCTAGTCTCCTAGTCCTCACCAAGAATTTGCCACGTTGCCCAGAAGTATGTAGGAGGGAAGTAGGGAGTCCATCCATGTATATAGCCTTTAGGACCCCATCAAAGTCCCCAACAACGCCCCCACCCCAGGTCAGACACCTTTCTGGAGGCACCTGCTTTGTTTTCTGTCCAGGCTCTGAGAAGCCACGTGTCTCGGAAGTCCTTCACCCAGCATCCTGGTCTAGGGTTTTGGTGAATGGGGAGTCAAGGCTTGTTGTTACCAATGGGAAGGTCTGGCCCTTCTGCATTATGAGAGCATTGTTCCCCTTGGGTGAGATCCCTTGGTTCTGACAAGGGAACCCCTGTGCTCCAGCTAGTACATTGCCCAGGTGAGAAACCAACAAACTCAGGAGAGAAACTGCTCTGAATCTGTGTGTGTGTGTGTGTGTGTGTGTATGTGTGTGTGTGTGTGCGTGCGAGAGAGAGAGAGAGAGAAAGAGACAGAGAGAGAGAGATAAAGAGAGACAGAGAGAGAGAGAGATCATCTTTCTCATTGTACAGTCACCTTGTCTAAAAAGAGCAAAAGCATTTTATTTGTGTGTATGTGTGTATTTGTTATTCTTTTTCAATTAATGTCCGGTATGAGCCCAGCCATAATTTTTGTTTTCTCTTTCACCGTTTCATGGCTCCTTTAGAGAAGGTCTCAGTAGATGTTCCTTTCCACCTCTTTCTTCCCCTTTTCTGCAGCCCACAGTAGCTGCTGGACCTGCGTGGGTCTCTTCTTGGAGGCCTGTGTGAACCGCAGACCAGAGTGGACACCTGCCCTTCTTCTTTAGCCAGAAGGCTCATGAGGCTACTGTGATCACAGCCGCACTCTTCCAGCCAGACAGTCTGCTCTGGTGTGTATAGTTGGAGCTAATTCAAGGTTGGGAATGAGTCTGCCAAACATAAATAGGGAATTAGATGGGAGGTAGTAGGGCAGGGGCTGTGAATCTAGGAGGGTCTGGGAAGTGATGAACGGTGTGACATAGCAGATGGTTCACCACGACTGAGGATGAGAGGAGAATCTTACCCAGGGTATTGACCATGTAAGTGGGCATCTGGGGAGGGTGCTCTTGGCCCCCAGTGGTGGCGTGGATTCACTCTAGGGGCAGTGCACTGGTGGGTAGTCCTACCTGGAGTTCTGCAGTCTCCAATCTGTGTCCCTCCTGGGCTGTTTCCAGCTAGGCAATGGTAGGCAAGTGTTTGCCCCTGCTGGAGCCTGCTTGGTATCAGGACATGGCAATTAGCTAGGGCTCTCTGAATGCCATTTTCTGTAACCTACTGTAGGCTGCCTGGAAGGAAAAGGGGACCGCTGACTTTGGAACCCTTTAAGTTTGATTGGGACAAGTTGAAATGCCAGCTTTTCCAGGGTTTTTTCCTTGAAGCTGGCAATTTCTACTAATGCTTGGGATAATGGGTCAAATGAGAAGGACCATTTCAGCCACCAAACAATGATATTCAAGCAGCAAAAGCAGAGTTGCGGAGCCAAATGGTCTCCTGATATGAACGCCGTGCCTTGACTGCCTTTCTCCGGCAGCTGCCAATTCTCCTCCGGCTCTCTCTAGGGTGATCACTACATTCGAGAATGTTGTGGGGAGCAGAGATTGTGACCTTGCCATCTGCAGCCTGATTGCTGTGAGCAGAGACAATTCCCAGGACCTGTACTGGACTCTGGGAGATTCAGAGACCCAGGATGCCTCAGGGATCCTTTTCTACAACATGAAAATTGGGAGCTGGATATGGTGGACCATCCAGTCTGGCACTAGGGAGTGCAGAGGAGGCCCCTTGAGCCAAGCTTTCAACTCAGGACAACCTTGTTCACAGCTGAGTGGGGAATAGAGTGCCATACAGCTGGTCAGTGGCTGGACAGAGATCTTTGAGAAGATAGGCATCCTAGAGGCCCCAGAATACAGTGAGTACATGGCTCACGTCCTTGGAACCAAAAGAGTTAAGTGCGGTGGCACCAGGAGGGTGGGAAGAGGGAGGAGGGAGAACTGTGGGAGAGCTACATCAGGCTTTACCCCCACCCAGGATGCTTACCTGAGTTGGATGGGACTTTTCTGTAGTATTGTCATAGACAGATGCTCATCTATTTAACAAAACGTTACAGTGTGTGCCAGTTCCTGGGGGAGAGAGAGTTGGAGTCATACACGATGAAAGGTTCCAGTGCTGGTTCCACAGCACATGAAGAAATCTTGGTTTGAGCTGGATGCTGGTGCCTCACACCTGTCATCCTAGCTACTTAGGAGGCTTGAGACTCTTTATCTCCAACTGACTACCAAAAAGAAAATGCCAGAAGTGGATTAGCAGCTCAAGCTGTAGACTGTTGGCCTTGAGTAAAAAGGCTCAGGGACAGCACCTAGGCTCTGAGTTCATGCCCAGGAGTGACACAAAGAAAAGAAAGAGAAAGAGAGGAGGGAAGGATGGAGAGAGAAAAGGAGGAAAGGAAGGAAGAAGGGAGCATGCAAGCCTTGGTTTGGAGTCCCTAGATCAAGGGAGCCAACCATTCACAATCTCTGTGGGGACAGTTCCAGAGCCTAAAGCTAGTGTGGAGGACCAAGCCACTGACCCATTCATGACATCAGCAATTTCATGACATACAAATCTGAGTGGTCGCTGACTGCAGAGGGAAGTAGCCTCGGGTAGACCCTAGGGCTCAGGGTGTGTCACAGAGTTTCAATTTCCCCTGGCTCATGGAGTTTATTTTCTGGTCAGATAAGAAGATACTGTCCAAGCGCTAGGGAGGTATAGGCTGAGGGAGTGTCCAGAGGGGGGTGGCAAGGGATTAGCAGGAAGATGAAGAGGGAGGACAATCCCAGATCCAGTGACTCAGGCCATTGGAGCTATGACCTCAACTGACAACCTAGACCATCAGTGATAGAATCTTCGACCCAGCCACATGGCTATTAAAAGTCCTGGCACTCTGGTTTCACCATTGAAAACCTGGCTGTCGTCCACTGCAGGATGCCTGTGCAGTACACCCATGGGCACTGGCACTTTTGCTGACTCAATCTGAAGATGACACCCCCAGTGTTCATTCCTCGACCAGAGACAGAGGTAAGCGTGCCACTGGAACAGGACACCCAGGGAATGAGGGCAAGAGTCAGACCCGTGTTGCCCCCAGACTTCCTCTAGGGGATTCTAGGGCCCCCTGACTGCCATTCTCAGAGGTAGAGGTGGGTCTCTTTGCTGGCTCACCCTTTAGTCTAGATGGCAGATGTGGGAGGGGCCGACTGAAGGTTGAGGCTAGTGGGAAATCAGGAGGCACTGGGGTGGGAGCAGGGTTGTTTCTTTGAGGATACTCACAACCCAGGAACATTCCTGAGATGGATCACCCCTTTCTCCTCCCTGAGAGAGAGGGACCTAGAGCCCTCCAGTCTGCATCCCTTGGCTGAGAAATTCATTCATTCCCATATCCTTTGTTTGGATAACTAGATCTCACCTGACTGCCCAGTGTCAAGGCAGGACATTGAGAGATCTTGAGTCCTTGATGAGGTCATGGGATCCTCAGTATGGATTGTACTTGAATGTCCTGACTTGGTGCATGGTCAGTCCCATCTCAGCCTGCCATGATCTAGTACACAGAATCTAGAGACTCAGAGCAGGATGGGGTCTATTCTGTGAGTCTTGAGTATTGTGTGTGAGCTTTGATCTCCCGTGTGCTCACCTGCTTCCTTTTCTTGGGTGGGTCTATGCTAGAAAAAGCTTAAAACTAGGGCCTGGGTCCCATCCCTGGTTTCATGCTCAAAGCTAGCACTCTACCATTTGAGCCAGAGCTCCACTTGCAATGTTTTTGGGTGTTTAATTGGAGATAAGAGTTTTCAATGACTTTGCTGCCAAGGGTTGCATCCAAGTGAAGTCCTCAGATCTCAGTCTCCTGAGGGGATAGGATGACAGGCATAGAAAAGCCTCTTTGGCCGGGTGCCAGTGGCTCATGGCTCTCATCCTAAGTACTCAGGAGCTGAATCTTAGGAACATGGGTAAAAGCCAGCTTGGGCAGGAAAGACCCTCAGGCTCTTCTCTCCAATAAAGCACCAGAAAACCGGAAGTGGTGCTGTGGCTCAAGTAGTAGAGTGCTGGACTTGCGCTGAAGAGGTCAGGGATAGAACCCAGGCCCAGAGTTCAAGCCCCACAACCAACAAAAAGAAAGAAAGTAAAACATCTTTGCCTGCAAAGGATGGTGGAGGTGTGTTTGTGTGTATGTGGGGGGGGGGGGAGGTAGTGGTGGTGGTAGACATTTAGTGCCCTGCTCAGTCATCATTTTAGATGGATTGTCCCAAACCTTTAGTTCACGGCAGCCGATTCTTGACCACAGGTGAAGCTCTGGGTTGGATGTCCACCATGGGACCTAAGTCTCCTCATGGGACAGTTGTGAGTAAATAAGGGATTAATACAGAGGTGTCTCTGTAGCAGGGCCAGGCACAGAGGGAGCAGGTGTCAGATACAGTTCTCAACAATTCTGTGAGCATATGACAGGAAGTTACCGGGAAAGGGCTCAGATGGGGTCTGTTATTAATCAAGCAACAGGTGTGGGATTATGAAACAAAACATGGCTGCCTTTCATCATTACCCTGTCCCCATGCGGAAGGGATTTTTCACTCTATTCATTTTTCCAGCTGGGGAAAATGAGTCATGGAGAAGCCAGGTGACCTACTCATGACCCCAGCTGACAGGAATCTTGGCCTGATTTCTCTGCCATGCTTCCTAGGACCCTGTGTGTTATTCAGTCCCATCTTGTGTGGGAAGTCCACTTCTTGTCATTTGTGGGGATTGAATTCTGGGCCTGGATGCTATCCCTGAGCTCCTCAGAACAAGGCTAGTACTCTACCCCCTGAGCCACAGCATCACTTCGGGTTTTCTGTTGGTTCTTTGAGGATAAGAGTCTCACAGACATTCCTCTGGAGCCAGCTATGAACCACCATCTTCACATCTCAGCCTCTTGTGTAGGTAGGATTATAGGTCCGAGCCACCGGCACCTGGCTTAAGTGTAATTCTGGACCTCTGTCTCTCTCTCTCCCTCTCTGTCTCTTCTCTCTCCCTCTCTCTTTCTCTCTCGCAGGAATTGGTAGAATGCTGGAGGAGGTGGCCCAGCATTCCCATGTGGCTGGAACCCAAGGTGGCCCTCTCACTCTGGATGTGGGCTGTGGGTCAGGAGCTGTTTGCCCAGCCTGTTGAACCAGCCCCTTGAGGTAAGCCCCTCTGTGCCCTGGCTAGACCGTGATGGTTATTCATTGTCTATCCCATCAGTCCTTCCCCACATCCCTCTGCTACACCGTTGAAGGAAAGTGGATGTGAAGGTGTCGCCTTGTCCCCCTGCCAGCACAATTCCGGGCCTCTGACCTATACCCCCACGTATCTGACAAGACCCTGGGTATAAGACAATAAAAACACTCTGTGTGTACTACGCTTTGCTGGGGAGTGTCGTTTTGGTTAGGGTGGCGGGGTTCAGAGGAAAGACCACAGACCTGACGCCTCCCGGGGGGACATTTGTTCTTGTGACAGAGCCATGTCATTGCTGTGGATAAGGATGAAGCCTCCATCAGACTGACCCAGAACAATGCTCAAAGATAGGTAGGTTGTTGAAGTATCAAACCCACTCATGGCTGCTTCCTACTCCCAACAAGGAGGTGTAGTATAGGTGGCCTGGCTCTGGGCCTAAGGGATTATAAATGGATGGTGGCAGTCAGGAGCTCATGGCTCCCACCCATCATTCTGGCTCTTTGGGAGGCTGATATCTGATGGATGTTACTCAGAGCAGCCCGGGCAGGAAAGTCCAGGAGATTCTTATCTCCCATAAACCACCTAGCTCCCCAAAACCACACACAAAAAAGCCAGATGTGGTGCTGAGGCTCAAGTGGTAGAGCCTCAACCTTGAACAAAAGAAGCTAAGGGATAACACCCAGGCCCTGAATCCAAGCCCTAAGACTAACACAAACATAAAATAAATGAATAGTGTACATCTTTTTTCTGACTACCAAGAAAGATGTATTCAGTTTTCTTGCTTGTACATGTAGCCAAAGGTAGGGGCTCACTTTCTTGTTCCAATAACCCTCTCCTTCTCTCCTTTATCTGTCCAGGCTTTATCAGTGCAGGACAGAATTCGGATCATCCCCCTGGATGTGACCTTAGGTACCCTCCCTCATCCACCTCCCTTGGGGTCAGGATCCTGGATGCACTCCCTGCTTGGAGGAGGAGGCATCACGTAGATGAGGGTAGGTATCTCTAACACCCACACACATACACACACAAACATCCCTAAGCCAACTCAGACTAGCCTTTTCCAAAGACATTTTATCTGCCTGGATTAACCGACCTAGGGGAGGAATTTGATCCCCTGTAACTGATTATTTTAACTTGGGCTTGCTAGTTCACAGGAGATAAACGGAAGCAAACAAAAACTAAAAAGCCTTTGGTGCCCGTCACCTCTGGCTCAGGGTCAAGCCTGACATCCTGGTGACTTGGGATGCAGAGATCTGAGGATCAAGGATCAAAGCCAGCCATAAGCTGGAAAGCGAGAGAGACACTTCTCTCCATGGAACCACCAAAAAGCCAGAAGTGGAGCTGTGGCTCAAGTGGTAGAGCACCAGCCATGAGCAATAAAACTCAGAGAAACAGCTCCCAGATCCTCAGTTCAAGCCCACAAAAAGAAATGGCCCTGTCATGTTGCCCACAGATTGCCCAGTCCTCGAGGCCCCTCTCACGGAGTGTGATACAACACCTGCCCCTGAGTGGTGTATCAGGGCCTTCAGAAATCCGGTGGTGGAATCCAGGCCTTCCCCTTCATGCATTCTCAACACACACTGGCTGGAGGGCAGAGTCTGACAAGGCTGGCAGCCTGCACAGTGGAGAGGCTCCAGCTTTTCCAAGGTGATCTGCTGCGGACCGGGTTCTGTCGGGACGACGGAGGATACCTAGGGGAGGAACCTGGAATAGGACGGGGAGATGGCAAACAGACAACTCACACACATTAGGAGTGGATGCTGAGTGCTGAGTGCTGAGTGCGATTTAATGCAGAGGATAACAAACTTTTATAGCAAAAAGTCTCCATAAGAAAGGGCAAAAGGTTACATAATCTTGCTGCAGGGCTTCATTCTTGGGCGGTCACCAGCTGGTCACCTGATAGGCACTTGTTTCCGGCTTTACCTCTATTTTTAAGAAATACAATTGGTTTCGATGATTGTCACCAATTAACCACTACTTTTTTCTATAGAGGCCTTAACTGTCCCATTAAGATCTTTCCTGTTCCTTCTTTAATAGTAAGGTCAGGGAGGCCTAGATCTATACTTTTTTCTATAGAGGCCTTAACTGTCCCATTAAGATCTTTCCTGTTCCTTCTTTAATAGTAAGCACCAAGGAGATGTAGATTTAGCAAGTCTCTTAGTAAATGAGGAAGTTCTTTCTCCTAAATAGTTATCTCAGCAATTGCCATACATTCTTTCTGTTCTAGCCGCGCCTACAACTTTTTGTAAATTTCTTACAATTCCTTCTGCTGGAGTGACTTTGTGAAACCCCCAATACTTTTATATTTACTTATGGCTTGTCTACTAGCCTCCATAAGAGGGGTTTCAGGGTAGCACTTAACTCTGGTGAGTTACTCATATTTTTAAGACACTCATCAGATATTGGAGTCGTCAACACTCTTAAAGAGCTTTGAATAAGGGAACGTTGACAATGAGTAAGTACAATGAGCAGTAGAAACAGTAAAAGATTAATAGGCACTCTTATGAGGAAAAGATAGGCAGAAACACATCTTTTCCAGGGGTTTTGCCAGCCTTTTCCCAGGAGTAGGCCTCTTAGAAGCCCTATTCTCCGAGGTAGACTTCGGTGAAGTCCCAAAACTTGGAGATAGGTTTCTGTAAAGCCCCATTCTCTGAGGTAGACTTCGGTGAAGTCCCAAAACTCAGAGATAGGTCTCGAGGCCCCTATCATGGTCTGATAGATGGTTTCCCATGCTAAGCAGACTCTACTGGGGTCGGCGTGGCAGTGATCAGAAAGGGCTTCTTGGAGACAGCACTTGAAAAGGGGTCTTGCTTAACAAGGAGGATCTGTAGGAAGCACAGAGAACAAAGGTGCTACAGATGATGGGCAACATAGCAGACCGTGTTCATTTCCAGCCAGGGCTGCTGGTGAGAGACTTGGTATAGATGTGTGAGATTGTCCCAAGACAGGCCCGAGGGATCACAGAAGAACAGCTATCCAGGGCTGGGATTGCATCCTAGAGGTAGAGCTGCCTAGCACACAGGAAAGCATGGGTTCAAATCCTAGGTCCTGCATACACAGTAAAAGCTGGAAGTGGCACCATGGTTCAGGTGAAAGGGCACTCCCCTGTAGACACAGAAAGTCAAGGACAGTGCCGGGCCCTGAGGTCAGGCCCCAGGGCTGTCACCATAAAACACTTCTCCCAGGGACCTTTCGTGACAGGTAGATGCACTGAATCTCTTAGTAGATCCATCTGTGCTTTGTGTCTCCTTTGACAGAGGGGAGCTGGACACTCCTTCTGCCCTGGGTACCCCTGGGCCCGGTTATCAGCAACCCTCCCAACGTCTTCCACCAGGACATGGCGCAGCTGGCCCAAGAAGTCCTCAGGTATCGGTTGGGTGGGGCACGGGGACATAGGGCAGGCCCCAGAACTCCTTGTGGGTCTGATCCACCCTGGAAGACCAGGCAATCCAGAGGAGGCAGATGGGAGCTTAGAGGGGGTTAGTGATGTGGAGTGGGCCCTTTAATCCCCATGACCCCACCCAGATTCTAGCCTCCCTTTGCTTTCCCTGAAGGAGGTAGAGGGGTGTCTAGGTGGTAGTGTCTAGAGAAGGACTAGGTGGAAATTCTGAAGGACTAGACACCTTAAGCCATGAGCCAGTGGCTCACACTTGTCATCTCATACCTGTCATCCCACACCTGTCATCCTGCCCACTCGGGAGGCTGAGATCCAGAGGATCTCATTTCTCAGCCAGGCAGGAAAGTCCCTCCAGAGCCTCATCTCCAATCTCCAACCCAAAGTGGCACTGTGGCTCAAGTGTTAGAGCACTGGCCTTGAGGAAAATTAGACATCAGGGACAGTACCCAAGCCCTGAGTTCAAGCCCCTCAACCAAAAAAAAAAAAATTCAGAAACCGAACAAGAAAGAAAGACACCCCTTCCTTGCTTGCAAGAGATGGTGAAGTAGTAGTGTTTCTGTGGTTCTGAGACCAGATGCTGACCTCACAGTACAGACATTTCTAATAAGTCCCCAGGTTTACCCCAGTGTGAAGCCAAAGCAGGGTAGGTGGTGCCTTACCAAGAAATCCAGAGGTTATGGCTATGGCAGGCAGGGAGTGGGTGAATGGGATCTGGGGTGGAATGGTAGTGTCAATTATATGCTCTCCACCCATGGAAGAATGGTTTTGGATGCTGGTGACCAAGTCTGAAGTGTAGGTTTACATTTAGTTTGTGTCTTGATGAGTTGGGTTTTCCCTTGGTATAAGAAGGTGGCTGCATAGGAGGCTACAATGCTTGATAAGAAATGTACTCCTTTTATGGCTAGGGAGGTTGAGCATTTCTTCATGTGTCTATTGGCCATACTTCTTTCTGCTTCAGAAAAGTTTCTCTTTAAGTCTTTATCCCATTTATTTATTGGGCAGTTGTTTCTTTGAGGATTTGTTGTTGGGGGATCTAATTTTTTGAGTTCCAAGTATATTTTAGATATGAGACACTTGTCCATTGTATGGCTAAGTGAAGATCTTCTCCCAATCCGTAGGCTTTCTATTGGTCTTGCTAGCTATGTCCTTTGCCATGCAAAAGCTCTGCAACTTCATGCAATCCCTTTTCTCCAACCTTTCTTTGATTTGTTGTGTTTCTGGGTCTCTATTAAGAACAATTTGGCCTGCGCCAAGGAGACCTAGGGTTTCTCCTATTCCATCCTGTAATGTTTTCCGAGAGTCTGCTTTGACTCCGAGGTCTTTGATCCATTTGGAGTTGATTCTGGTGCAGGGTGATATATAAGGATCTAGCTTTAGTTTTCTACAAGTAGTTAACCAATTTTGCCAGCACCATTTACTGAAGAGGCTGTCTTTCTTCCATTCTATTTTTTTAGCTGTCTTTCTTCCATTCTATTTTTTTAGCTCCCTTATCAAAGATTAGATAGCTGTAGTTCTTTAGGTTCATTTCTGGGTTTTCAATTCTATTCCATTGTTCCTGAGGTCTGTTCTTGTGCCAGTACCAAGCTGTTTTGATTACTATTGCTTTATAGCAGAGGTTGAAATTTGGTATTGATATTCTTCCAGCAGGGTTCTTTCTGTTGAGGAGCGTTTTTGCTATTCGGGGTCTTTTATTGTTCCATATGAATTTTTGGATTGCCTCTTCTATTTCCTTGAAGAATGAGGTTGGAATTTTGATAGGTATCACATTGAATTTGTAGATAGCCTTGGGAAGTATTGCCATTTTCAAAATGTTAATTTTTCCAATCCAAGAGAATGGGAGTTTTTGCCATTTTTGGCTTAAGGTGTCTAGTCCTTCAGACACCTTAAACCAGGAGCCGATGGCTCACACCTGTCATCTCACACGTGTCTTCCTGTCCACTCAGGAGGCTGAGATCCAGAGGATCTCATTTCCCAGCCAGGCAGGAAAGTCCCTCCAGATACTCATCTCCAATCTCTAACTGGAAGTGGCACTGTGGCTCAAATGGTAGAGCACTGGCCTTGAGGAAAATTAGACATCAGGGACAGTAACCAAGCCCTGAGTTCAAGCCCCTCAACCAAAATAAAAAACAAAAACCAAACATGAAAGAAAGATACCCCTTCCTTGCTTGCAAGAGATAGTAGTAGGGTTGCAAATCAAAACAACTTTAAGATACTACCTCACCCGTTAGAATGGCAAAAATGAAGAACTCTAATAACAACAGATGCTGGAGGGGATGTGGACAGAAGGGAACCTTACTTCATTGTTGGTGGGAGTGTAAACTTGTTCAACCACTTTGGAAAGTAGTATGGAGGTTCTTCAAAAGACTCCACATAGATCACCCCTATGACCCACGAATCCCACTTTTGGGCATTTACCCAAATGTTTACAAACAAGACCACACTAAAGCTACCAGCACAACTATGTTTATTACAGCATTATTTACCATAGCTAAGATATGGAACCAACCCAGATCCCCCTCAGTAGATGAATAGATCAAGAAAATGTTGTATATATACACCATGGAATTCTATGCCTCCATCAGAAAGAATGACATTGCCTCATTTGTTAGGAAATGGAAAGACTTGGAAAAAATTATATTAAGTGAAGTAAGCCAAGCCCAAAGAAACTTAGGTCCCATGGTTTCCTTTATTTGCAATATGTAGTATATATATGAGTCAAGCAGAAAAGGTTAGATTAGGTGATGTTAGGAAAATGAACCCTAAGGTTTATATTTAAATGTTTTTTTTTTCTTTCAAGCATTTGTTTCTAATGCATTTATATGATTATTTCTTTGTTGCTTTGTATGTCCCTTGCCCACAGTACAACCCCTGCTTTCACTGTATTTAATTGTGGTATAATTTGTGGAGGGGAAGGGGAAAAAACAAGTCATTTAAGTAATTATACAGGCTGACCCTTGCATCAATGAGAAGTACAAGTTGTCATATCAAAAAAGAACTTTACAACTTTCGTGGGGGCGGGGGGAAGGGTTGGTTAAGGGATAGGGGAAAGCAGGGAAGGGATAGGAAGGGGAAACAAAGGAGGAAGCTACAATGCTTGATAAGATATGTACTCCTTATCTTGCCCATGTAATTGTAACCCCTCTGTACAGTATTTTCACAATAAAAAAAGAAAGAAAGAAAGCTGAAAAAAAAAAAAGAAGTTGGTTGTAGCCGGGCACAGCCAGTGGCTCACAACTGTCATCCTAGCTACTCAGGAGGCTGATATCTAAGGATCACGGTTCAAAGCCAGCTTGGGCAGGAAAGGCTGTGAGACTTTATCTCCAATGAACCACCAGAAAATTGGATGTGGTGCTGTGGCTCCAGTGGTAGAACACACAACTTCATCTGAAGAGCTGAGGCCCTGCTGGCAGGCCCAAAGCTCAAACTCCATAACCTACAACCAAACAAAAGGTAGCTGAATTTTCTGCATAACTGTACAGTAGAAATGCCATGATGTGTTGTGAACCATTCCAGACATGTGAGAGGCTCTGAGTTTTGTCTACAGTTGGTCTATGATGGTAGTGCCATCATCTCTGGGGTGGAATATTCAGGGTGCTCAGGGACTGCTGAGGGTTTGGGCTACCAGTGTGTATGTCTGTGTGTTCGTGTGTGTGTCTGTGTGTGTCTGTGTCTGTGTGTTTGGATGTAGAAGACCTGGGTCTTGAACTCAGGGCCTAGGTGAAGTTCCTGTGCTTCTGTGCTCAAAGTTGGTGCTCTAACACTTGAGGTACAGCTCATTTCTGGCTATTTGTTGGTTCATTGGAGATAAGAGCTTCACAGACATTTCAGTGCTGGCTGGCTGGCTTTGACCTCAACCTCCTGAGTAGCTAGGATGACAGGTGTGAGACACCAGTGCCATATTTGTGTGTGTGTGTGTGTGTGTGTATGTGTGTGTGTGTGTATGTGTGTGTGTGTGTATATGTGTGTGTGTGTGTGTGTGTGTGTGTGTGTTTTCCTCATCTTTCTCTGTCCGCTTCCTGGGTGACTGTCTGCCTCTTTCTGACCTCGGATGGTGGTCCTTCTCCACACCACCCTTGCCTATAGCCTCCTATCTGGGTCTACAATGAGTCCTAAATTGCCAGAGACCTGAGTTCAAACTTTTCTTTGGGGCCCAAGTCCAGATGTCCAAATCTTTGGCCTCCTGCAGGGGATTCTGGGTCAGCCAGGCCAGCTGCAATAAAGTATTGCCTGTTTGTGGGTGGGGAACTTAGACATGGGATGTCCTGCCCTTTTCCTCTTCTAGACCTCTGGCTGCATGTCCCTCTCAGCAGGCTGGCAGTGAGTGGGGGAAGGGAGTTGCCAGTGGCTCTGGCCAACTCCAGCTTCATAGGGGACTGAAGGCCGCCCAAGCAAGAAGGATTCCGGGCTACATTGGAGGTGAGGCCAAGATGGCTTGGAAGTGTCTGTTGGTGTCTAGGAAATGTCAACATACATTATCGCAGGCAAGTCAATCTTCCAGCCTTAGCTGGGCCTTTCAAATCCTTCTAGAGAATTCTGGATGCCCAGAACACTGAGGCACAGACTTTAGATTCCAGGGCCAGGGAATTGGGGTAGGAGAGACTGGTATGGCCAATACCTCAATGTTCTGGGCATTAGCCTTGACCTTGGTAGGCCCCCATTGTGTACGTTCACATCTTAACCCAGAGCTGGCCAGAAACAGGCCACTTGTGGTGGGGCTGTAGAAGTGGCAAGAGTGGAAGTGAGATCTAGGATGACCAATATCTGGATTTAGGGCCTGACGGCGGGGGCGGGGGGGAGGTGAAAGTGCCTTTTAAAAAAAAATCTCTAAGAGGTGGAACTCAGGGCCTAGGCACTGAGTTTCCTTTGCTCAAATCTAACACTCTACCACTTGAACCAGAGCTCACATTTCATCTTTTTTAGTAGTTTAGTGGAGATAAGCGTCTCACGAACTTTTCTGCCTGGGCTGGCTTCAAGCTGCCATCTTAAGAGCTCAGCCTCTTGAGTAGCTAGGATTGCTGGTATGAGACACTGGCACCTGCTAAGGATGTTAGTGTGTGTGTGTGTGTGTGTGTGTGTGTGTGTGTGTGTGTGTGTGTGTGTGTGTGTGTGTGTGTTTACCAGGGCTTGAGCTCAGAGCCTAGGTGGTATCCTTTAGCTTGTTTGCGGGAGGCTCATGCTCTACCAGTTGTACTACAGTAGCTCTACTTCTCAGCTTTTTGGTGATTCATTGGAGATAAGAGTCTGCCCACCCAAGCTAGCTTTGAATCTTGCTTGATCCTCATGTGTCAGCCTTAAGTAGCTAGGATTATAGGCATGAGCCACTGGCATCCAGCTGCAAGGATGTCTCTTCATACTGTCTTCTGTTTTAACAGCTGTCTACTTGCCCTGGCCTAGATCTCTGATCTCCACATCAGCTCCCAGCAGCCCTTGACTGTGTGGAGAACATAAAGCTCAAACCTGCCAAATATCCTATTACTATGTTCTCACCGGAGGGTATGTTTCCTCTGAAGCCTGGAGGAGAAGGGGGAGGAGGAAGAAGGTTAGCTGTAGATGGGAGCTAGGCTGGGAGAGAGGTACACTGTCTTAGCCAAGAAGGAAAATGTGGCCAGATGTTAATAGCTCATGCTCTCATATTCCTAGCTCCTCAGGAGGCTGAGATCTAAGGATTGGCATTCAGAGGCAGCCCAGCTCACTTTTCTTTTCTTTTTTTTCTTCTGGTATCAGTAGGATCTTTTTGTGTGTGTTAAAATATTGTACAGAGGGGTTACAATTACATGGGCAAGGTAATGAGTACATTTCTTATCACCAGCTCACTTTTCTAAAGTGTGTGAGACTCTCCTTTCCCAATAACCACCTGAAAGCTGGAAGAAAAGCTCTGCCTCAGGTGGTAGAGTTGTTAGCCTTGAATGAAAAAGTGAGGGACAGAGCCCAGGTCCTGAGTTCAAGCCCTAGTACCAAGATGTGCCCATGCACACACACACACACACACACACACACACACACACACACACTCACACACACACACACACACACACACACAGGTAGGTTGTAATGATGAGTTGAGCTAGAACTGGGGGCAGTCGAGAGGCACAGTCATAGTAAATTTTGGACACATAAGTTATTTCTCCCCAACTCCTTCTCGGGCTGAGGGGTCTGGGCCATGGCAGTAAATTCCATGGAACCAGCACCTCCATCCATGCATAGGGTACAGGACCAAGGGAAGAACACGTTTTTACTCGGTGCATGATTGCAGACCTTCATCTGCCGCTGAACATTGTTGAGGAAAGCAGGGCTCTGAGCCCTGGGACTCTTGGGATAGCCACTGCTACAAGCAGCAGCCAGCCACCTGTGGATTCCTGAGCCTACGAGTCTTTCATGAGCCCAACTCAACACCCACCCAAGGTGTGCTTGACAAATTTGCCCCCGTGAGTAGGCATTACCTGCTGTGCCATCTTGCAGATCTTGCCCCTCCTGGCCCAGAAACCTGGTGTGAAATGTTGACTTACTGCTCAGATCCACACTGCACCCATGACAGTTGCCATTCTGATGCTATTCTGGCCCATGTCCTCCGTGCCCCAAGGCTAAATCCTTCTCTGATACTTTGGCCTGCTCTGTAGGCAAAGGTTCCCAAAGAGTGGTGCTTTCAAGACTTGTAAGACATGTAGATATTGGGAGACCCTTAGGGGCCCACTGGAAATTACTCTGCCTAGAGCCACAGAGTGAGGTTCAAGCAGGACAGGTGTTGCTCATGGGGCTAGAACTCTTGGCCTGGGCACTGTCCCTTCAGCTTTTCAGCTTACCACTTGAGCCACAGTACCACTTCCAGTTTTCCTGTGATTCATTGGAGATCAGAGTCTCCTGGACTTTCCTGCCCAGGCTGGCTTTGAACCATGATCCTCAGATCTCAGCCTCCTGAGGAGCTAGAAGGATAAACATGAGCCAGCAGCACCCAACTGATTTGGACTTTCACCACAGTGGACTAGGAGCTCCTGAAAGCTTTTCTTTATTTTTTCTATGCCAGTACTGGGGCTTGAACTTAGGGTCTGGGCTCCGGTCTCTTTAATTTTTGCTTCAAGTCTGGCACTCTACCACTTGAGCCACAGCTCCATTTCTGGCTTTTGGTAGTCCATCGGCAAGAAGAGTCTCACTAACTTTCCTCCCCTGAGCTGGCTTTGACCCATGACTTTGATCTCAGTCTTTTCAGTAGCTAGGATTTACAGGGGTTGAGCCACCGGTAGCATTGGGCTAGAAGCTTTTCTTAAGCAAGTGTTCTTCCCTGCATTTGCCCTGACTCCTCCATGTAAAGGAGGCCTGAGGGTAAGGAGCTGTGAAAAATAGTCTTCCAGCCACAGGAAATTGCTGGGGTCCATGGTGAAAAGCCAAGCTCATCTTCCCCCTTAGCCCCATTCTGGGACCTCCACCCTCTGCCCTCCCTGTGGCTCAAGTACAAACCTTGACCCAGCCTTGAATGTCCTGCAGGACTTGTGTGAAGCCACAGAACCTTCATTCCACCCACACCACCTATTCTATACCACACCTCAGGAAACTTTGTGCATATTGTACCTTCTGCCTGAGGCTCTCTATCTTGTTCCACATCTTAGAACTCCTGTGGAATTTTGGCACTAGTTATATCACCTCCAGGAGCTAGTCTTTCCTTCCCTTCTCCCTCTTTTTTTAATATTGAGTTGCTAGAGATGGAACTTGTGCAGGCTGACTGGCAAATGCTCTAGCTTGGTGTGTGTGTGTGTGTGTGTGTGTGTGTGTGTGTGTGTGTGTGTGTGTGTGTGTGTGTGTGTGTGTGTGTGTGTGTGTGTTGCTAGAGATGGAACTTGTGAGGCTGACTGGCAAATGCTCTAGCTTGGTGTGTGTGTGTGTGTGTGTGTGTGTGTGTGTGTGTGTGTGTGTTTGCCAGTCCTAGGGTTTGAATTCATAGCCTGGATACTATCCCTGAGGTTTTGTGCTCAAGGCTAGCACTCTATTACTTGAACCACAGCTCTACTTCTGACTTTTGGGTGATTAATTGGAGATAAGTGTCTCATATAGACTTTCCTGCTTGCAATTGTGATCCTCAGATATCAGCCTCCTGAGTAGCTAAGATTACAGGTGTGAGCCACCAGCAACTGTCTTCTACCCTACCTCTTACCTCTAACCTTGGCTCTCCTATGAGTACCAGAAGAATATGTCTCACCAGGCTCACTTTTTTGCCAGACTTGGGGCTTGAACTCAGAGTCTGGGCATGTTCCTGAGTTTCTTTTTGTCAAGGCTAGCACTCTTATCACTTAAGCCACAGTGCCACTTTTGGCTTTTTCTGTTTCTGTGATACTGAGGAATCAAACCCAGGGCTTCGTGCGTGCTAAGTAAGCATTTTACCACTAAGCCACATTCGCAGCCCAAGGCTCACTTCTGAAAGGAACTATGAGGGTGGGCTTTATTGGCTTACCCCTTTTGGTGCAGAATTCGCTGGCTATTTCATATCTTTGCCAAGATTTGGGACCAGGATGTGACTCGGCAATGAGGAATGGTGAATGAGGGATAGCCACCAGGCCCCAGAGAAGTAGGCTCACATATTCTACAGAGGGATAGAGAATATGGAGCCAGAAACTTTGACAACTCCTACAGCCTAGGAACTGTGGTCTCCCTGGAGGCAGTGGCTGGCTGCTAGGTGTCCCGATGGGACATCTCAACCAGAACATAAGGCACTTGTTGCACTGCCCAGGCAAAGCCGGGGGGGCTTCAGTTATTAAATGGCAGAGAAGGATGCTTTGTTCAAGGTGCTGGCTCAGACTTAGGACTCTCTGAGGACTTGCCCAGGTTGGGGGGATGGACATGAGCAACCTGCTGAATGCCCATCATCCATCCATACACAGAGACATGGAGTTATTGCCTCCTTTATTTGGGGGGGGGTGTTGAGGAAGGTCCAGGGTTGTCCTATGAGCCTAGGCCCTGTCCCTGAGCTCCTTTTACTCAAGGATAGCACTCTGCCCTTGAGCCACAGCCCCACTCATGTTTTTTTTCCCCCCTGTGATCTCTTAGAAAGAAGAGTGTTTTGGACTTTTTTACCCTGGATGCATTCAAATTGGCATTCTCTACATCTCAGCTTCAGGAGGAGTTGGGATTATAGGCAGGAGCCACTGACACTTGGCTTTCTTTTCTTCTTGTTGTTCTTTATTTTAATCGTGACAATCTGAAATCTTCACAGTGTCATTCCAATGTTTTGCATTCAAAGTAATCTACCCAGGCCTGGAATTCGAGTGCTATGACTATCACCCACAAATGGAGGGAGATCCTGATGAACTCATTCTTGTTCATGTGAATGCTAATGGAATGTTATAAAAGTAATAATTAAATTTGTCGTTAATTCATGATTGTATTTTAGAATGCCACACAAAAATTATTGGATTTATATCTTCATTCTAGCACCAAGGTATGATTAAGGATATTGACTAATTTTTAATTAATGCTGTTGTAAGTATTTAACTATGATACTTCATTAAATGGAGTCATAATTTAGTAACTAATAATTGGTTATAACATATATATAATTTAATAACATCTTCACATTCCCTCTTTGTAAGTGTGTGTAAATATATATATACATATAGCTGCAGGTATAATATATATATATATATATATATATAATATCAATCTACACATTTATCAATTGAGCACTACTGTGGCTTGGTCACAGTTCCTTAGAATTTCCTGGATGCTCAGTTTGCTGGAGGCTGGTGTGCTAAGACTGTACCCCATTTATGGATTGGGCAATGTAGGCTCAGTTGAAATTCCAGCATGGCCAAAAACTTATTTGTGGAGTAAGAAGCCAATTTTACACTTTTTGTTCATTCTCTGTGAAAGTCCTGGGTCTCAATACGATGTATAATCCATATGCAAATATATCCTATGAGATATGATATAATAAAGGAAATGTTATATGTGTAACAATACTAAATAAATAAGAGTAATAAATGTCATATGCAGTAGAACCTATGTATGTAAATAGATCTCATATATATGAATATTATTTTTTCCAGTGCTGGGGCATCTATTCAGACCCTGGGAACTGGTCTGAATTTCTTTTTTCTTTTTTTCTTTTCTTTACTTTTCATTGCCAGTCATGGTGCCTGAAATCTGGGCATGAGCACTGTCCCTCAGGTCTTCAGTTCAAGGTGAGTGAACGCTCTACCACTTGAGCTACAGTGCCACTTACAGCTTTTTCTGCTTATGTGGTGCTGAGTTATTGAACCAGGGGCCTCATGCATGCAAGGCAAGCACTCTACCACTGAGCCAACTTCCCAGCCCCATGAATTTCTTGTCTATAATGATGGTGAGCTTTCCTCTTCACACATAGTGTCACAGAGTTACCCAGACCCTGAGTTCAAATCCCAGGCCTGCTAAAAAAATTTTTTTTGGCCTAGCACAGGGCTTGAACTCAGGTCTTCGCATCTCTGCCACAGCTGATCATTGGATCCTACCACCCTAGTTCAAATTTCAGAGCTGGCAAAAAAATAAATAAATAAAAAGGAGAAGGATAAAACTGAGAAGTTAAAGAAGGCGATTTTACTTTTTTTTTTTCCTTTGTATTGTGACCATCCTGGGTCTAAATGACAAGCCCCAGAATGTGTACATGACATTGCATTGCTAATGTTCCGTGGGCTATTAGGGAAGCCATAGCTGAAACAAGCAACTTAGACCTGGAGGTCCAATCTTGGAACTGCCACTAATGAATGTGGGAGGTTCTAAGAAACGCATTCTGATATACATCCGTACAAATAGAATGTTATAAAAGTAACATTTAAATTAGTAGTTAGGATATGATTATATTCTAAAATTATACACAACAATTACTCTACATTGACTAATTTTCAATTAATACTTTATTATGTATTCAATCATGATACTTAAAAAAGGAGGGAATAATTTAATTGCCAATAATTGGTAGTAATATCATATATGCAGTTTCATAATATACAGACATCTCTTGTTTTATATCTATCTATCTATCTATCTATCTATCTATCTATCTATCTATCTATCTATCTATCTATCTATCTATCTATCTATCTATCTATCTATCTACCTATCTATCTATCTGTCTATCTATCTATCTATCTATCTCTATCTACCAATCTACACATTTATCTGTTTATACACTTGTCACTCCTGGGGCTCAGTGTTAGAGTGCTCACTGAGTATGTACAAAGTCCTGGGTTCCATTCCTCACTACCAGTTGCACAGAAAAATCCAGAAGTCATGCTGTTGCTCAAGCAGTTGAGTACTAGCTTTGAGCATAAAAGTTTAGGGACTGTGTCTAGACACTTACTCAAGATGCAGGACTGGCACCAAAACAAAACAATTGAATGTTCTGACTGCAAAGATATAAGAATAGGACTGCAAATACATCATTGTAGAGCAAGCTAGGAGTCTGGTGCTGAGAGCTGCAATCTAACCTGACTTAGCCAGAGGTAAACTGCTGCAACCCAGCTACACGGAACCAGATGCTTCTGGCTCAATCAGCCCTGTCATCCAAGATACTGGGGGGCTGAGATCAGACACTGGTGGTTTTAAAATCCAGCCCTGACAGGAAGTCTGCAAAACTCTGAGATTTGGCTCAAAGTTTTAGAGCTCTAGCCTTGAGCAAAAGATCTTAGGACAGTACCCCCAAACTTTCAGTGGAATCCCCGTGGCTGACTCACCGCCCGCCCTACAAAAAACCCACCCCTTTAAATCATTAGAACTTTGTGTAGTTTGGTGACACTGATTAAAGCATCCTAATTCTAATGACAGTGTGTGGGATACAGCTATGTCATGAGTCTTATATGAGGAATGGTGTACTGAGTGCATTCTTGCATCTGGTCCTTGTAAGAGCTCCACAGATTATTGTGCAGATGAGAACCTTGAGGCTCAGATATGTCCCCATGTCAGGGCCAAAATGATGTATGTACTGAACTCTAGTGAGTTTTCTCCTGCAGACAATTGTTTTGGTTTATTTTTCTCGGTCATGAACCTTAAACTCAGGGCCTAGCTACTGACTCTTCACTGTTGGGCTCATGGCTAGCACCCTACTAACGGGACCCAAGGACACCCATACAAAAGTGTTACAGTCTAGGCATCTGTGGCTGATATCTGTCATCCTGCCTACTTTGACACATTTTTTTTCCTTCTCTGTAAAAATCCTGAGTCTCAGTATGAAGTATAATCCATATGCAAATATATGCATGTGATAAGATGTAATAAATGAAATAAATGTTATATATGTAATAATACTAAATAAATAAATAATGAATAAATAAGTGTAATAAATGTCAAATGGAGTAAGCCCATGTATGTAAAAAGATCACATATATGAATATTAATTTTCCCAGTGTTGGTGCTTAAATTCATCCTGGAAACTGGTCTGAAATTCTTGTCTTCAACAACAGTGAACTTCCCTTCCTCCACAGTGTCACACAGTTACCCAGACCCTGAGTTCAAATACCAGGCCTGTCAGAAAAATGGAGCAAATTCCCAGTCACGGCCTTAATTTATTTTTTCCAGGCCCGGGGCTTGAACTCAGCTTGTGGCCTTTCTGCCTCAGATTCTATCACCCTAGGCTGGGGTGTAGCCAATGGACCCACAGCCCATTCTGAGATCCTAGGACCCAAGTTCAAATCTCCGGACTGATAAAAAAAAAAAAGGAGAAGGGCAGGGAAGATGGCCCAGTAGTAGAGTGCTTTCCTTGCATGCATAAGGCCCTGGTCTCGATTCCTCAGCACCACATAAACAAAAAGCTGGAAGTGGTGCTATGACTCAAGTGGTAGAACACTAGTCTTGAGCTGAATAGTTGAGGAACAGTGTCCAGACCCAGATTTCTGGCCCCACAACCAACAAAAAAGAAAAAAAAGAGAAAGGGGGGGAAGAATAAGGATAAAACTGGGAAGTTCCAGAAGGTGGCTTTACTTTGTTTTTTTTCTTTGCATTGTGACCATCCTGGGTCTAAATGAAAGGGCCCGGAAAGAGTATGTGACCTTACACTGCTGAAGTTTGGTGGGTTATCAGGCAAGCCATAGCCAAAACCAGCAACCTAGGCCCAGGGTTCAAATTCTGGGACCGCCACCTACGAATGGCGGGAGATCCTAAGAAATGCATTCTGACATACATCCATATGAATGGAATGTTTAAAAGTAACAATTACATTAGTAGTTAGTATATGATTATATTTTAAACTTAAAAACAATAATCATAGTACATTGACTAATTTTCAATAAATATTGTATTTTCAACAATGAGAAATGAAGGAATAATTTAATTATGGATAATTGATAGTAATATAGTATGTGTAATTTAATAATATACAGATATCTTTCTTATTTTATACATATATATCTGTACATATATATTTCTACACTTGTCACTCCTGGGGCTCAGTGGTAGAGTGCTTGCCTAGTATGTATAAAGCCCTGGATTATTTTCCACACTATCACATGCACAGAAAAAGCCGGAAGTGCTGCTGTCACTCAAGCACCAAAGAAAAGTTAGAATGTTCTAACTGCAACTATACAAGAACAGGACTTTAAATACGTCATGACAGAGCAAGCTGGGAATCTGAAGATGACGGCTGCCATCTATCCTGAGGTTAACAGCTGCAAACCAACAGCCAGGGGTTAACAGCGCAAACCAACTCCATCGAACCAGATGCTGCTTGCTCACCCTAGCTGTTCAGGGGATGAGATCTGACACTGGTGGGTTGAAAACTCAGCCCTGGCAGGAAGTCTGTGAGACTCTGAGCTTTGGCTCAAAGTGGTAGAGCTCTAGCCTTGAGGAAAAGATCTTAGGACAGTACCCACAACCCTATGAGTGCCACCCCTGAGTCTGATGACCCTCCTCCCCCACCCCGACTAACCACCCTTCTAAACTGTTAGATGTGAACTTGTGTGGTTCATGACAATTTTCTGAAGGAATGGTGATACTGATGGAAACATCCTAATTCTAATGACAGCTTGTGGGATACAGCTCTATGAAGATTCCTTCCTGGGGTGCTAGGTCCTTCATGGAGTGCTGTGTGCTGAGTCAGGGCTGCTCAGGGTGGCAGTATCAGCTCCTTAGCCTGTGCTGTGGCCCTGGCCGGTCAGTGTAGGAACCTTCTCAATAAAGTTGCTTCTTTGTTACTAACTTTGCTGCGGTGGGCTCTGTCACTCCAGAGGAATAGGTGGGTTTGCCTGACTGAGTAGGAGTCTTCCTACTACACACTGAACTTCTGTTCTGAGCTCATGGTCAGTACTCAGGCCCTGTGTTCAACCTGGAAACCTAGTCACCCAAGGCCCAACTAGGAGAGGTCAAAGGTTTCCAAACCTGATGAGCTCCACCAGCCCTACATAACAGGGAACATTGTGATTTTGCAAATGTGCTTAGATGTAGCAAGCTTCGGAAAACCTGGGGAGGCACCATTGCCAATAATGAATCATTGCATTAGGTTCAGCTCCCTAGTTGTTGTCTGCCAGAATAAATCTTGAATTAATTGTAGCCATTTGTTTCAACACTGGAACATATTCTAACAAAGACAGGATAAGTGCAGGGAACTTGGCCTGTCCCTGGAGGTGGCACAAATGAATGCTTCCTGTCAAAACAGAGCACTGGGGAGAGAGATATCTTGGGGTACAAAGAGGCCTTTTTCTACTGGTCTTCAGAGCCTGCCCACACTCATCATAACTAGTTGGCCCGGATAGAGTTGTTTGTTAGAGAGCTGTACCGGAGTGAGGCCTTTTGACTGCCTGTTCTAACAAAGAGGCAGACTTCCTCCAGCAGCATGGGGTGTGAAGAAACCCTCAGGCTACACTGGGAACAGGGAGGGGAGCCCTGGACCATGCACTGTCTTGAAAGCACCCTCTGGGCTATGAAGTCATTCTATTCAAAGCAAATTTCCTAGCTGGGTGCCTTTCTTCATAGCAACTCTGGATGTTTACCAATAGAAATACATTCACACATACACAGACACATGGAGTTACTGGCTCTTTTTTATTTATTTATTTTTTTTGGTGCAGGTCCTGAGGCTTGAACTGTGAGCTTAGACATTGTCCCTGAGCTCCTTTTGCACAAGGAAGCACATTATTGTGCCTTAAACCATGATACATCATTAAATGAAGGCATAATTTAATACCTAATAATTATTAGTAATATATTACATTTAATTTAATGATATATAGACATCTCACATTCTATAAATATATTTATATATTTAAAAATACACTGTGATATACGTATACATCTCTCTCTCACACTCTCCATGCATATATATGTATTTGCAGCAATTTATGCATCTATCTATTTATATATTGGCCACTCCTGGAGGTTAAACTTAGGTCCTGGGAACTCCCTGGCAGTGAATTTGTTTGAGGCTGCAGTGCTTACATTGATCCCTTGATGAGTTGGGCATTCAAGGCCCTGAGTTCAAATCCCAGCAGTGCCAAAGACAATAGGTGGGGTAAGAAACCAATGTTGACCTGTTCTGCTGTCTGTGAAAATATTGTTTCCTAGGTACAATATATAATACCTATGCAAATACATATATATGATGTATATTATAAATGTATATAAATATACTATTGCTAGTCCTGGGACTAGAAATCATGCCCAAGGAAATGCTCTTGACTTTCTTTTATTCAAGGAGAGTGAGCTTCCACTTTACCCACAGCAAAATAGAGTTACCCAGGCCCTGATTTCAAATCCCAGGTATGGCAGATAAAATGTCCCAAATTCCAAGCCAGGACCTTAACTTTTGGGGGGGGCAGGCACGGGGCTTGAACTCAGTTTGTCACAACTCTGCCTCAGCCTTGATTACCCTAGGTTGTGTTGCAGGTTTTACACCCACAGATGATCCAAGGATCCTAGCACCCAATTTCAACTCCCAGCACTGGCCAACAAACAAACAAATCAAAATGGAAGAGGAAAAACCAGAAAGTTTTACACAACAGTTTTACCTTTGTTTCTTTTGCACAGTCGACATCCTGGGTCTCACTGACTTGGCTTGAAAATTGTACATGACTTTGCATGGCTGAAGCTGGTGGGCTGTCAGTGAAGCCTGAGGTTAACCCTGACACCTGCGCCCTGAGTTCGATCCTGGGACTCCCACATACACATGGCTGAAGATACTAGGAAACTGGTTCCTATCTCTAGGAACACTAATAGAATGTTTGAAATGTGCTAATTGAATTACTAGTTAACTAGTCTTTCTAATATAAAATTGTATGCATTAAATATAGGTCATTGGTTAGTTTAATTAATATTTTATTAAATCTTCTACTGTGATTAATTAATGGAGGAATAATTTTAGACCAAATAATTAGTATCAACAGAATATATAAAAGTAAGATATAGACATCACTCTTTATATAGAGTTATACACTAGAATCTACATAAATGTCTATCTGTCTCCCTCTGCATATGTTTATAGATGCATATACATATGTAATTAAACACACACTGCATTTTACACATCTCTGCGTTTATATCTTGGCCACTCCTAGGGCCAAATTTGACCGAAAACTCCATTTGCATCAGACTGGTGTGCTAACATTGACCCATGCCCCATTCATGAAGTCGGTTTTCTAGGCCCTGAGTTCAAATCACAGAACTGCCAAAACTTAAGTAATCCTGGTGGAAGAAGCCAAATGTCCCATTTGTCTTCCTTATCAGTGAAAGTCCTGGGTCTCAGGAATGATGTATAGTACATTGGCAAATCTATGTTGTATATAATAAGATGTAAAAATGATTATGTGTGTAATCATACTCACTAAAATACATAGGAAATAAATAAAACACAAAATAAAATGAATAACCACACTAACTGCAATATGCAGTAAACATGTGTATGTAAATATGAATCCTGTATTTAAAATGAATACAAATATTATTTTTGCAAGAGCTAGGGCTTGAATTCAGTCCCAAGGAACTGGCCTGACTTTCTTGTCTACCAGCACGGTGAGCTTCCCCTTCTCCCACAGTGCTGTAGATGTACCTAGGCCCTGAGTTCAAATCCCAGGACTGGCAGAAAAAAATGGCATGAATTCCAAGCCAAGCAGCCTCATAACTTTTAAAATATTTTAATGTGTTTATTTATTTATTTATTTATTTATTGTCAAGCATAGAGCTTGAACTCAGGGCATGGCAACTCTGCCTCAGCATCGATCACTCCAGGCTAGGGTGCAGCCACTGGAACCACAGCCAAACCTGTGTTCCCAGGGCACAAATGCTGACAGGAAAAATAAATACATAAAACAACACAGAAACAAAGAATAAAAACCTGCAACTTTCAGATGGCTGCCGGTTTTACATTTGTTTTCGTTGCAAGGTGATCTTCCTGTGTCTGAATGACATGGCTGAAAAGTGTTGGAAACCTGGCATTGCTGAAGGCTGGAGGGCTACCAGGGAAGCCATAGGCCAACACTGCAACATAGGCTCTGGGTTCAAAGCCTGGTCCTGACCCCTACAAATGGCAGGAGATCCTAATAGTCTCCTTCCTATTCATAGGAATACTGATGGAAGGTTATGAATGTCAAGGTTGAATTAGTTGTTCCTGAATGATGCTGCTATAAAATTAGAGTGATTTTAGGAAGCCGATGGATTTTCATGAATATTTTTGACACATTAAAAGAATACTATTAATTACATGGACACAATGGTTTTGGGACAGTGGTTGATTTAATTAACAATTCATTAAGGATGAAAACAATAATATAAATGACATGGAGGCATTAAAAATACCCAAATATTGGTAGGAATGTAGCCTATTTAAATGAATAATGTATAGACATCTCTGGCACTCTATAAAGATCTATATTTATTTGTGTACTACCATCTGCATGTCAATCTGTTCTTATTTTCTCAACCCTTGGGGCTCGATCTCAGGTGCTGGAAACTGCTTGTCAGCTCAATATGCCCCAGGCTGGCATACTGACACTCACCCATTCATGAATTGGGGTTTGTAGATTGTGAGTTCAGATGCCAGCACTCATAAAAATTGATTCATAGAGTAAGAAACCCTTGGTGACACAGGTTTTCCTTTGCTGTGAAAGTCCTGGATGTCAGGTGTGAAGTTCATACATAGGCAAATGTATCCTATATAATAAATGTAATAAATAGTCCATGTGTAAGAACAGTCAATAAAATAAATGGTAAATAAATGAATAAAACAAAAAAAATGAATAGCTACACTAAGCACAATATGGAGTCAATATATGTGGCTCGATCTCAGGGCCTGGGAACAACCTGGCAGCGGAATTGGCTAGAGGCTGCTGTGCTGACAGCCACACATAAATGAATTGAGCCTTCTAGGCCCTGAGTTTAGATCCCAGCACTGCCAAAAATGTAATCATGGAGTGGGAAACCGAGCATGACACATGATTTTCTTTTCTTTGAAAGTGTTCAGTGTCAGGTAGGATGTATAATTTGGATGCAAATCAATATGCTATGTAAGTAGAATGTCACAAAGTTAAAAAAAGTCATAGGTGGAAGAATTGTCACTACAATAAATGATAAACAGATTGAATTAATAATGAATCATTCTAGGATAAAACTAGATGTGGTAATTATAGGATGTGGATTAAGTTTAATTAATATTTTATTAATATTAACAGAATAAAAATTGCATAGAGACATAAATACCTAATTATTGGTAGTATCACATGATGCATAATTTAAGAATATATAGACACCTGTCTCATTCTCTAAAATATTTAATTATATGTATGGATGTATGTACATATATGATAAACAATAACAGGATATTGAGTATTAATTAATGCTTTATTAATTGTTAGCTGGGACACATCATTAAATGGAGATATAATTTAATACCTAATAATTGATAACAATATTATCTATAATGTAATAATATAGACATCTCTCTTTTGTCTATATAATATTTATATACAACAATCTATCTATTTATACCTCCTTTACTCCTGGGGCTCAGTGATTGAGTGCTCCCCTAGTAAGCATGAGCCCTGGGTTCGACTCCTCAGTGCCACTAAGCAGAAAACTTGGAAGTTCTGCTGTCTTTCAATCAATTGAGTGCTAGCCTTGAGCACAAATGGTTAGGGACAGTGTCTAAGCCCTTACTCAAGCCCCAGCATTGCCACCAAAAAAAGGTAGAATGTTCTAACTGCAATTATAGAAGGACAGGACTTCAAATACCACATCACAGAACAAGCTAGGAGTCTGGCACTGAGAGTTGCCACCTAACCTGACTTAGGCATATGTAAACAGCTGCAACCCAGCTCCACAGAAGCAGATGCTGCTGGCTTACCCCCATCATCCTGGCTGCTTGAGAGCTTTAAAACCAAGCCCTGGTAGGAAGTATGTGAGACCCTTGGAGATGTGGCTCTAAGTAGTAGAGCCTTAGCCTTGAGCAAATGTTATTAGAACAGTATCCCCATGCATTGAGTTCAAGCCCTATGGGTAGACTGCCCCCCAAAAAAACACCCCACTAAACCATTAGATGTGAACTTGTGTGATTTGTGAAATGTTCTTCAAACAATGGTGATACTGATGAAAGCAACCTAATTCTAATGACAGCTTGTGGAATAGAGCTATGTGCTGAGTCCTTCATAGGGTGCTCTGTGCTGAGTCTGGCACAGGGTGCAGTGTGCTGAGTCCTGCATTGGGTGCTGGGTGCTATTTCTTCACAGGATGTTGTGTGCTGAGTCCTTCAAAGAGTGCCATCTGCTGTGTCCTTCACAGAGTGCATTCTTTCATATGGTCCTTGTAAGAGCTACAAAACTGAGATGATTATGCAGACAAGAATATTGAGATGCAGATATGTCCCCATAGCAGGGACAAAATTATGTATTACTGAAGAGTGGGTGAGTTGTCTACTGCAGACAATTGTTTTGTTTTGTTTTTTCTCAGTCATGAACCTTGAACTCGTGGCATAGGCACTGACACTTACCTCTTGGGCACATGGCTAGCATTCCACCATGTGGAGCCAAGGACCCCCTTGCAGTAGAGTGCCACAGTCTAGGGGTCTATAGCTGAAGTCTGTCAGCCTGCCTTCTCAGGAAGCTGAGATCTGAGGATCTGGTTTCCAAACTATGCCAGACACAAAAGGTCCCATGAGACTATTATCTTCAATTCACCACTAAGAAACCTGAAGTGGAAGCTGGATGCTTGTCACTCATGCTTGTCATCCTAGCTCCTCAGGAGGATGAGATCTGAGAATCATGGTTCAAAGCGAGCCTAGGCAAGAAAGTCCCCGAGACATTTAGCTCCAATGAACCATGAGACAACCTGAAATGGTGCTTTGCTTCAAGTGGTAGAGCACAAGACTTGAGGGACATCACCCAGACCCAGACTTCAACTCCTACAAGCAACAACAACAAAAAAGAAACAAAATAACAAACCTGAAGTAGAGGGATGGGTATGTGCCTTAGGGGTTGGGTGCTTTGCATCTATGAAACTCTGGACTTGATTTCTCAGGAACACATCACTAGAAAAAATCCTCAAGTGGCTCTGTGGCTCAAGTGGGAGAGGACTATTCTTGTACAAGGGAAATAAGGTACAGTGTTCAGGTCCTGAGTTCAAGCTCCAGGACTGGTGTATTTGTGCAAGCTTGCACACACACACACCCACACACATACCAGAAGTAAAAGCTGTGACACAAAATGTTAAAGCATTGGGCTCCTTCACTGACCTCATGGTCAGCACCCAGGCACTGTGTTCAACCCCAAAACTTTGCCACCCAGGGATCAACTAGGAGAGGTCAAAGGTTTCAAAACCTAATGTGCTTCAGCAGTCCTAGATGACAGGAAGCATGGTGAGATCAGACATGTGATTGGATTTCTAAAGCTTCCGGAAACCTAGCAGAGGCATCATAGGCCTATCATCTCCCTCAATGAAACATTTCTTGAGGTTAAGTGCCCTAGTTGTCTGCCAGAAGGACTCCTGAATTATATTGAGCACTGTATCTGATCACCAGAATACAGTCTTACAAAGGCAAGATTAGTGCTGATAACTTGTCCTGCCAAAGGAGATGGCACAAATGAAGGCTTCCTGTTAAAATGGAGCACTGGGGAGAGAGATAGCTTGGGGTACAAAGAGGCCTTTTTGTCCTGACCTTCAGAGCCCATCCACACTCCTCCTTACTAATTGTCCCATATGGAGTTGTTTGTTACACAGCTGTACAGGACTGAGGCCTTTTGTCTGCCTGTCCAGACCATGAGAGAGACTTCTTCCAACAGTCCTGGGAGGCAGAGAAACCCTCAGGCTGCACTGGAAACTGTGAGGGGAACCCAGGAACATGCACTGTCCTGAAAGCAGTCTCCGTGTTACGAAATCATTGTATTGAAAACCAATTTTCTAGCTTGGTGCCTTTCATCATAGCTACTCTGGAGCTTCACCTATAGGAATACATCCACACATACACAAAGACATGGAAGCAGGTCCTGGGGTTGAACTATGAGCATAGGCGTCCCTGAGTTACTTTTGCTCAAGAGTAGTGCATTAACCTGGAGCCACAGCCCCACTTCTGGGTTTTCTGTGATCTCTTAGAAATAACAGTGTCATGGACTTTCCTATGCGGGCTGGATTCAAACTCAGATTCTCTACATCTCATCCTCTGAGGAGCTGGGATTTCAGTCAGCAGCCAGTGGCACCTGCCTTTCTTTTCTTCTTCATTTTTTAATCTGGACAATCTGACTACTTAACAGCATCAATCCAGTGCTTTGAATTTATAAGTAAACTACCCAATGTTCTTTATAGGTGCTTTCTCTGAGAAGGAATTTCTCTCCTCATCTTTTCCTCTGGTCACAGGTTTGAAGCCAAAAGTGAGAAATGAGTGTCACATGATTTTGGCAGCAAATGTCCACAGGACATGCCAGTTCAGTCACTTAGCATTGAGCTGCAGTGAATTTACTGTCTCAGGATGAGAGGACCAAAAGCTGGAGCGTTCATCATACTGTCTGCATTGCTCCTTAGGCTTATAAAATTATCTATAATTATGAGTGTTTTGTGTCTCCAACTTAAGTATCTAGAACACACTAGAAGCATCATCATGTTTCCCTTTTGTTCTAGTACCTCTCAAGATTTAGACTAAGGGTTTGTGTGGAGCAGATCCTCCGCGAATCCCTGTGGAAAGCCACTTGAAGTCTCCTCAGGAGATCTCTGTTCAAAGCCAGCCCAAGCAGGAAAGTCTGCGAGACTCTTATTTCAATAAACCACCAGAATACCAGAAGTGAATCAGAGGCCCAGAGGGTAGAGCTCCAGCTTTGAGAAAGAAAGCCGAACAGGAGATACAAGCCAGACCAGGCGGGAAAGCCTGGCAGGCGCTTATGTCCAATTAACAACCATATGGTTGGAAGTGGAGCTGTGGCAGTGGTAGAGTCTCAGCCTTGAGCAAAACGGCTGAGGAACACATAGGGCCCTGAGTTTAAGCACGGGATGGCCACCATAAAAACTCAAAAAGAGAAGGCCAAGTTTATGTATGATTGTCCTACCTACTTATGTGTGTATATTACCTCCCTGAGTGCAAACAGATTGTATGCAATGCTTCTCCTTTTATGTACAGATTTATTTTTCAGATAGGCTTGTTGCACATACTGCATCATTCTTTTTTTTTCAGGCCCGTGGCTTTTCTCTTCCAGAGTTCCAGGCCTGGTTCCTTATATGGTGCACACTTAAGATCTCAGCAGCCTTTTTTACATTTTATTATGAGGCCAAGGCAGGAGCAGTCACAAATCAGGTAGGAGAAGGGAAGATCAGGGTTTTTGAAATAACTGGTATTCAGAAAATTAAACTTGGGGGATGTAAAATGGTAGCATACTTAGGTAGAAACTACCATTAAGAAAAAGATGAGAGGACTGGGATTGTGGATTAGTGAGAGAGGGCTTGCCTAGCATGCAAGAAGCCCTGAGTTTGATCCCTCTGTAGCACATGCACAGAAAAAGCCAGAATTGGTGCTGTGGCTCAAGTAGTAGAGTGCTAGAGACAGTGCCCAGGCCTTGAGTTCAACTCAAGTACAAGTAACTTCTCATCACCAAAGGAAACCCAGGAAGCTCTTGAACATCTGCCTTTCAGAAGTGGAATTCAGATTGTCATAGACATTCCTGCCCTGGCTGGCTTCACCATGTAATCCTCAGACCTCAGCCACCTGAGCTAGGGGATGGGCCTTAGCTACTGGTGCTCTGCTAGGCCAGAAGTGTAATGACATTGACAATACAAGTCAACTGCTTATCACAAAGGGCTTGGGGAACATATTAAGCCTTTCAACAATGGACCTTTCCGAACCCTGTAGGACACAAGGTTATAATTCTAGAGTCTGAGAGGCTGGGCATATGGATCTGCTAAACTTGAACCTTGAGCTCTAACTCCAATTCTGGTGTATATCAGCTTTCATTTTTTCAGAGAATGTTCTCCTAATTAGCAAATAGGAAAAGTACTTTGATTAACCTTCACTTTTTCCCATTGTGTGTCTCGAACTCAAGCTTGGGCACTGTCCCTGAGCTCTTCCTCTCAGGGCGAACAAGCTACCACTTGAGCCACAGTGCCACATGGGGTCTTTTGGTGGCTCATTGGTAATAAGAATCTAACAGGCTTTCCTTGCCTAGGCTGTCTTTGAACTGTGGTCTTCGGATCTCAGCCTCCTGAGAAGAACGGTCCCAGGTGTGAGCCATTGGAATCGGGCCTATTGTTTTTGCCAGTGCTGGGGCTTGAACTTAGGGCCTGGGTACTGTCTCCGTGCTTCTTTTTCTCAAGGCTAGTGCTCTACCACTTGAGCACTCCACAGCTTCTGGCTTTTTCTGAGTATGTGGCACTGAGGATTCAACCCTGGCATTCACGCATGCTGAGCGAGCTCTCTACCAGTAAGCCACATTCCCAGTCCCACCCTTACAATATTATCCCTCAACTTGCCTATCCTCAAGGAAAGACTTCTGAGTATAAATCATCTAAAAAATCCGTGTAGGAAGTTGTTAAAGATAAACAAGATACAGCTCATATTTGGGAGTGACTCCAAACATGTGAAGGCTGTGACAAATGCCTCCATTTAATTATGTATCACGTTTCAACACTTAATAAAGTATTAATGAAAAATGAGTCAATGTCCTAAATTGATGTGTATAATTTTATAATAGATGTGCAAAATGTAATAAATATTATGTGTATAATGATACTAATACAATAATAAAAATCATAGTTTGTAATAAACATACACATGTAATACGTCACATATATTACACATGTACATAAATATTATTTTCCATTATAGGGACTTAATTCAGGCCCTGGGAACTCTACCCTGAATTTCTTTTCCTCAAGGACAGTGAGCTTCCCCTTCACCTACGATGCAAAAGAGTTACCCGGATGGTGAGATCAAATCCCAGCAGTGGCAGAAATACTAGCCCCAGTTCCAAGACAGTCAGTTAATTATTTTTAATGGAAGGAGTTATTTTTATTCAATTTCATACTGAACATTTTAAAAACTGCAGTGTATAATTTGTACAGCTATTCAGACATCCTTCCCTTACCTGCAAAGTGCTTCTCTGAGCTCTAAATTGTTTCCTTTTTTGTATATTTTTTGTTGTAAAAATGTGGTATAGAGGGGTTACAGTTACATGAGCAAAGTAATGAGTACATTTACTATTGAGCATTGTTGCCTCCTCCTTTGTTTTCCCCTTGCCTTCCCTTCCCTCCCAGCTCCACAGCTATCCCCCTCCCCCCAGCTGAGGTCAGTGACTTAATTTTTTGTTTTTGTCTTGGCACAGGATTTGAACTCAAGTAGTAGAAACTCTGCACCTTCCCTCACATTGCTACAGATATACCAAGATCCTGAGTTCAAATCCCAGGCTAGGAAAGAAAACTGGCAGAAATTCCAAACCAGGGGGATTTTTTTCAATTTAGTTCAACAATTAATTAATTTTTTTATTTATTCTTTTTTATTTTGCCAACCATGGAGCTTGAAATCAGGCCATGGCAAGTCTACCTCAGCTTCGATTGCCTTAGACTAGGCTGCAGCCTCTCACCCATAGTCAATCTTGGGATCTTAGACCCTGAGAGCTTGCAGGAAGAAAAAAAAAAGTGGGACAGCACAAAAAGTGTCCAGCTGCAGAGGACTGGTGGTTTTACGTTATTTTTTTCTTTGCAGGTTGATCATACTGAGTCTGAATGACACGGCTGCAAAGTGGAACTGAACTGCCATTCCTGAAGGCTGGTGGGCCATCAGGGAAGCCATAGGCGAAACCTGCCAACATAGGCACTGGGTTAAAAATCTAAGTCCTGACACCTACCAATGGCAGGACATCACAATAGACTCATTCCTATGCATAGAAATACTGATTGAAAGAGTAGTTCGTGCATCAGTCAAATCTAAAAGTGGATGTAATAATCCTAGTATGCTGATTGATTTTAATTGATAGTTTATTAAGCATGAAAAGAATAATATTACTTCAAAGGCAGTATAATAAATACCTAAGAGTTGGTAGGAATGTAGTAGGCATCATTCAGTCAGATAGATGGCTCTGGCACTCTACCAATATGTATTAATTGTATACCACTCAGATCATGACAGCTCTGTCTCTTCTTCCATCACACTAGCCTGGGGTGCAGCTTCCAGAACCAAAGCCGATCCTGGAATCCTAAGACCTGATGTCTGACAGGAAAACAAAATGAAAATGACATTAAAACAAGCATCAAGCTGAACATGGTAGGCGGTTTCTTGGCTTTGGTTCCTTGCATGGTGACCATCCTAGGTCTGAATGACATGGATACCACGCACAGGTGACCTGTCATTGCTGAAGGCTGGCGGACTGTCAGGAAAGCTATAGGCCAACCTCACAACATAGTCCCTGAGTTCAAATCCTGGTCCTGTCACCTACCAATGGCAGGAGATCCTAAGAGACTCCTCCCTGTGCATAGAAATTCCAATGGAATGGTATGCAACTCATGATTGAATAGTTCATGCAGCGGTCTGGACTCAAATTAGATGAAATAATCCTAGGATGCTGATTGAACTCAATTAATGGTTACTTAGGCATGAAAAGAATAATATTCCTTCAATGGAGGCATAATAACTACCTAAGACTTGGTAGGAACGTAGCAGATGTCATTGAATACTATATACACAGCTCTGGCACTCTGTACTAATATGTATTTATTGGTGTAGTACCACCTGTCTATCCATGTATAGCTATTTTGTTCGATCTCAGAGCCTGCCAAAAATGTCATACTGGAGTAAGAAGCCAAGTGTGACACCTGTTTTTCTTTTCTGTGAGAGTGCGGGATGTCAGGCATGATGGAAAACAAGTCAACAAATCTAAATGCTATGTGATAGGGTGTAAACAATGTAATACAAAGTTAGGTGTCATCATAGTCAATAAAATAAATGGTAAATAAATGAATAAACCAAAAAGTAAAATGAATGACCACACCAAACATAATATAGTCTGAACACCTGTCTCGAAGTTCAATCCTATCTTTAAAATACATGTAAGGACTACGTTTTCCAGGGTTGGGGCCTGAATTCAGGCCTAGGGAAGAGGCCTGACTTTCTGATCTTCAAGCACAGAGACCTTCCCCTTCCCCCAGAGTGCAACAGAGTTACCCAGACCCTGAGTTCAAATCGCAGGCCTTGCAGACAAAAAATAGCATACATTCCAAGCCAGGGAGCTTCATTAGCATTTCTCATATTTTTTAAAGTTCACTTGGCCTTTATTTGATATATTTTGATTTTATAACAAGAGCGTTTTTCAAAAAGGGGTTTAAACGTTTACATTTCAGCATAGCACATTGGTGTTTCCATTTTGACCATCTGCCATGAAAAGTGAGAATTAAAATCAGTACATCCTTCCTCCCTAGAGGGACAGTTCATGTTAATTCTATTTAGAGTTATTTCTGTAACTATAAACTCTCTGCAATTGTATCGTGTGTGTTTTCCTCAGTGCCTACCACAAAATACACTAGAGGAGTCCTCATACCACAAAAGGTTGGGTTTCTGAATAAAAACTCACTTCTGTGAGGACAGTAGGTACTTGTAAGCATTATGGGAATAAAGTGAATTTTAAAATGAGAAACTGAAACATTGGGACTGGAATGTAGCTCAGTAGTGGAGTACTTGCTTAAAGAGCATAAGACCCTGGAAGAAAACGAAGACAAGTTTCCTAAAGCTCAGAAGGTTAGAATTTTATGATCTGTATGAACAAATTTCCTTCTTTCTTTCTTTCTTTCTTTCTTTCTTTCTTTCTTTCTTTCTTTCTTTCTTTCTTTCTTTCTTTCTTTCTTTCTTTCTTTCTTTCTTTTTTTTGATGGTGGGGCTTGAACGCTGGGCTTGGCTGCCCACCTTCAGCTCTTCAACTCATGGCAAGTGCTCTACAGCTTGAGCCATAGTGCCATTTCCAGTTTGTTGGAGATAAGCCACAGTGCCGTTTCCGGTTTATTAGAGGTAAGAGTCTCATGGACTTTCCTTTCCAGGCTGGCTTTGAACCGCCATCCTCAGATCTCAGCCTCCTGAGTAGCTAGGATTGTAGGAATGAGCAACCAACACCCAGCGCAGGAACAAATTTATCAAAGATTGATTCTGAGGAAGGAAACTTGAACAAATTTATCAAAGATTGATTCTGAGGAATGAAACTTGGAATACACTTTTAATATAAATAATTTATAATGTCATCCTTAAGGCACTAATTCAGAAGTATTTATTCATTGGCTAGTTTCTTAGTTTATTTAAATATATATATATATATATATATTTAATATATCTACATGTATATTATTAAAACATAGCTTTGAAGTGTACCTAAAAGCATGTGTGCTCATGTAAAGTTATACAACTGCTTGATTTTTTTATTTTCAGTTTGTTGGTGCCATAAATTAGGTGGGATGTGTGTACTGTTGTTTTGTTCTCTGTTTTTGGAGGATTTCTCTCTGCTTTCTTCCCCTACTCCCCTCTCTCTGCACTTGAATGCAGCTTGCTCTTTCTTGGCTTGATTGTTCATAGCTGATTTTCTACCACTTCAGCCATACCTGTAGCCTGGCTTTTTGCCAGTTAATTGGAGATGTCGTCTCTCAGGCTTTTCTGCCTAGATTGGCTTTGAAACTTCATCTTCCAGTTCTCACCTCTTGAGTAGCTGAGATTACAGATGTGAGCCACTGGGTTGCTTAGGGATGAATTCGACTTTGGTGGGTGTATTCTTTCTGTTTTTCTAAGCATGGGATCATCTACTATAGAATTTCTGTGAATGTCCTGGGTCTGAAGTAAGATATATAATACATATGCTAATCTGTATAGTTCTCCTAAGATGTAATCCATTTAATACAAGTTATAAGTGTAATAATAGTTAATATAAATAATGAATGAATGAATAGTGCAAAAAATAAAATAAATAAACAGTAAAATAATATGCGGTAAACATAAGTATGTAGATATTACTCATTATTTCAAATGTGGATGAATATTACTTTAACAGGGCTGGGGATTGAATTCAGGCCTAGGGAACAGGCCTGAATTGCTTGTCTTCAAAGACGGTGAGTTTCCCCATCCTCCATATTGCATTAGAGTTACCCAGACTCTGAGTTCAAATCCCAGGCCTGACAGGCAAAAAAAAAAAAAGGCACGAATGTCAAGCTGGTGAGCTTCATTAGTATTTTTACAATTTTTTTTTCGTGGGGCTTGAGCTCTGGCCTTGGGCTCTGTCCTTGCGCTCTTCAGCTGAAGGCGAGTGCAGTACCGCTTGAGCCACAGCACCACTTCTGGTTTTCCAATGCTTTATTGGAGATAAAAATCTCATGGGCTTTACAGCCTGGGTTGCATTGAACCACAATCCTCAGCCTCTTGAGTAGCTAGGATTACAGGTGTGAACCACCAGCGCCCGGCTATTTTTAATATTTTAATATTTTTTGATTGATTGATTGCCAATCACTGTACTTGAACTGAGGTTGTGGCAACACTGCCTGAGATTCCATCACCCTAGGCTGGGATGGTGCAGCCTCTGGACCCACAGCCGATCAGGGGATGGTACGCCTCAGGGACTGACAAGAAAACAAATTGAAAACAGCACCGAAAAAAACTCCATCTGTGGATGGTCGGCGGTTTCTTGGTTTTCCTTCCTTGCATGGTGACCAATCCGGGTCCAAATGACACGGCTGCAACCTGTAGGTCACTTGGCACTGCTGAATACTTTCAGGTTGTCAGTGAAGCCATAGGCCAACCTGAACACCTAGGTCCTTAGTTTGAATCTCGTTCATGCCACTTACAAAGGGCTGGGGAGCCTAAGAAACTATTGCCTATCCATAGGAGCACCAGAAGAATGTGAACAGTGTCACGGTTGGATGAGTAGTTCATCAATCAGTCTAGCAGAAAATTACACCCAATAATCACAGGACACAGACTGATTTTAATTCATAGTTTATTATGCACTAAAAGAATACTATTGATTAAATGGAGTCCTCACTAAAGACCTGAGAATCTGTAGGAGCGTAGTATGTGTCATTGAACACTAAATAGACATTTCTGGCAGTATGTAAATGTCTAAATTTATATTTATTTGTATACCATCATCTGCATAGAACATTTTTGCTAATTTGGCCAAATCTGAAACTTGTTCCCAGGTCTTGGGATCCACTTGGCACCTGCATGGGCTAGATGCTGCCGTGCTGACACTCACCCCTTCATGAATTGGGCCTACTAGTCCCTCAGTCAAGGTCCCATCATTTCCAAATCTTCTTCCTGGAGTAAGATTCCATGTGTGACAACTGTTTTCCTTTTCTGTGCAAGTGTTGAGTGTCAGGTATGATGTACATATTATCTCTGCAAAGCTATATGCTATGGAATAGATTGGAACAAATGTAATAAATGTTATAGGTGTACTCACAGTCCATAAAATAAATGCTAAATCAATCAATGAATCAATAATAATAAAATATAATGAACCACTCCAACAAACATGATTTAAAATGAATATAGAGATATAACTCCAATATTTTAAATGTCTATAAATGTTATGTTTTTCAGTACTGGTACTTGAATTCAGGCCTAGGGAAGAGTTGAGAAGTTCAAGCATGATTTGCATAGGAAATGATCTTAATTAAGACTGCATGAAGTGTGACAATAATAATTACATTTAAGAAATCGAGGCAGTGGGAAAGATCCAAGAATCGGTAGTCACATGGAAGATAGGATTCCAACACAGCTCACCACATCTCCAACTCTCTACAAACAGGCCTTTATTAGCATATTAATTTTAGCTTAAGAATGGGTGAATATGGTTCTCCACCCCCACCACAGGGCTAGATCTCAGGTCCTGGGTATGGTCTAGCTCCTTAGTGGCTCACAAGCTGGTGTGCTCATGTGGACCCATTTGGCAGTTGGTTCTGCTAGGCCCTGAGTTCAAGTTCCAGCACTGCCAAAAGGTTCATCCTGATGTGAGATGCCAAACCTTGTAGATGTTTTCCTATCCTGTGCAAGTCCTGGGTCATAGCTAGGATCTAGAAAGCATAGGCAGCTCTATACCCATGGGAAAAGGTTGTCATCCATGTGAGTACAGTTATATATGTCATCCTATACTCAGTAAAATACACAATACATAGATGAATTAGACACAAAATAAAAAGATTAACTACACTGAAAACAAGGTGCATACCACACCCGTATGTAGAGATCCTAGGTTTAAAGGAGGTGGGCTTGTCCAGTGCTGGGGCTTCAAGTCAGGCCCAGTACCAGGACTAACCTTTTAGTCTTCAAGGACGGTGAGCTTCACCTTCCCCCACAGTGCAACAGAGTTACCCAAACCTGAGTTAAAATCCCAGCTCTCACTGTAAAATGGCACAAATTCTGAGCTAGGTTTCTTCCTTCATAGTTTTTTCTTTTTTCTTTTTTCTTTTACCAGATCTGGGGCTTGAACTCAAGTCGTGGCAACTCTGCCTTAGCTCTGATCATCCTAGGCTGCAGCCTCTGGACCCACATCAAGTCCTAGAACCCTTGGACTCTGGGGTTTGCTGGGGAAAAAAAAACCTTCGAGGGGAAAAAAAGCAGAGGAAATTCTACCTGGCTCTTTTATGTTTATTTTCCTTTGCATGGTGACCATTCTGGGTCCAAACATGGCTGCCTGCAGAGTGAAGTTGACCTGGCATGGCTGAAGGCCTGCTGATTTTTGGGGGAGCCACAGGCTTACCAGACAGTGAAGGCCCTGAGGACGAATCCCAGTCAGCCCTGTGACGATGAGGGAATGGCTAGAGATCCTAGGACACTTGTTTCCAGACCTTGGAAGAGTCGTGGAATGCAATCAATCTCATCCTTGAATGAGTAGTTCTTGCTTGATATGAGTAGAAAATCATAGGCAAGACTCATGGGGTATCGATTATTTTTAATGAAGAGTTGATGAAACATGACCATAATCATCACAGTCATGAAATGGAGGCATAGGGGCAGATCCAAGAATCGTTAGTCACAAGGTAGTTTGGATTCCATCACTGGTCGCCATCACTGCGGGGCTGAATCTCAGGTCCTGGGAATGGCCTAGCTTCTTAGTGGCTCACATGCTGGTGTGCTTACCTGTTGGGTCTTGGTCCATCCCACAAAAGACGGACAGAGTCCGAGGAAAGGTAAGTGTGGCGCTCACCGGTTCCCTAGCCTCCCTCAGCCCAGGAGACAATCAGACACAGCAGGGAGCCAAATCCAGCAGGTAGAAAAACTCGTTTATTAACAGAGAGCAGCCCCTTTTAAAGACAAAAAGGGTGGGTGGTATGGTAAGGGAGGAAGAGGAACCAATCACTGTCAAGGTCACACCCTATCATTCACCTGAGCCTTCATGGGCTGGTTAGGCACTGATCGGCAGGTCAATTGGGGTCTGCCCACTCTACTCTCTCCCAGAGCCATCTTGGCTGGCCATGTGCTCTACAGTAAATTAGGCTCTGCCCACTCAACCCCCTCCCAGCGCCATCTTTGCTGCCCATGTGTTCCACAGATTCCCCCCCCTTTTTTTTTTTTAATGGCTGACCCACCTAGCACAGTAATAAACATCAGTCCCACCACAGTTAGAAATGTCCAAAGCAGTTCAATTAATACCTGGGCACCTGGTGTCGTTTAAGTAAGCCAGTTCCTTGTACGTGTCTTTAAGCTAGCACAGGAGTCCAGATGACCTTTGAGCTTTACTGTCAGCTCCCAATTGCTCCCAACATCATCTCCCCCTGTCTTTGCTTAAAGAAGTGAACCCGCCTGTCTTAGGTTGGGTGGATCGCCTTGTCTGCCTTGCCCATCATTGGGAACTTCTTCAGAGCGAAGCTGAAGGCCCTGTCTTAGGTTGGTCAGACTGACACCCCCTCTTACCCGTCTCTGGCTGCGATTCCTCTGGGGGGGGAATTCATTCATTTGGAGCTTGTTAACTGGCTGGCTAAGCTCATAAGAGTTTTGCAGTGCACGTATGCCACGCCGACCCCAGTAGAGTCTGCTTAGCATGGGAAACCATCTATCAGACCATGATAGGGGCCTCGAGACCTATCTCTGAGTTTTGGGACTTCACCGAAGTCTACCTCAGAGAATGGGGCTTTACAGAAACCTATCTCCAAGTTTTGGGACTTCACCGAAGTCTACCTCGGAGAATAGGGCTTCTAAGAGGCCTACTCCTGGGAAAAGGCTGGAAAACCCCCTGGGAAAAGATGTGTTTCTGTCTTTCTTCTCCTCATAAGAGTGCCTATCAATCTTTTACTGTTTCTGCTGTTCATTGTACTTACTCATTGTCAACGTTCCCTTATTCAAAGCTCTTTCTTAAGAGTGTTGACGACTCCAATATCTGATGAGTGTCTTAAAAATATGACTAACTCACCAGAGTTAAGTGCTACCCTGAAACCCCTCTTATGGAGGCTAGTAGACAAGTTATAAGCAAATATAAAAGTATTGGGGGTTTCACAAAGTCACTCCAGCAGAAGGAATTGTAAGAAATTTACAAGAAGCTGTAGGCGCGGCTAGAACAGAAGGAATGTATGGCAGTTGCTGAGATAACTACTTAGGAGAAAGAACTTCCTGGTACTCTCATTTACTAAGAGACTTGCTAGATCTAGGCCGCCGTAACCTTATAATTAAGGCCTCTATAGAAATAAGGTAATGGTGAGATGGTGACAAACGTCGAAACCCATTATATTTCTTAGAGATAAGCCAGAAACAAGTGACTTTCAGGCGATCAGCTGGTGACCACCTAAGAATGAAGCCCTGCAGCAAGATTGTGTAAACTTTTGCCCTTTCAGGCGACCAGCTGGTGACCATCCAAGAACGAAGCCTTGCAGCAAGATTGTGTAACCTTTTGCCCCTTTTTCTTATGAAGACTTCTGTTATAAAAGTTTGTTATCCTCTGCATTAAATTGCACTCAGCACTCAGCACTCAGCATCCACTCCTAATGTGTGTGAGTTGTCTGTTTGCCATCTCCCCATCCTATTCCAGGTTCCTCCCCTAGGTATCCTCCGTCGTCCCGACAGAACCCGGTCCGCGGCACACGTATAATGCAAGGAAGGCATAGAAAAACCATCAGCAAAAGCATTCCCAGGCCAGGAAATGTCACTACTAGTCCTTTAACCTTAGTGAAGGATGGGATAGCAGTCTTTGCCACTTCAGAGTCCAGAGGTGGGGATTGTTCTAATCCAGCTATTTGCCTGTGGGGTTGGACAAAATCTAAGCTGGAAGCATAACAAAAGGTGGTTGTTTAACAATTAAGTATGGATTCAATGCTGCTATACAAGCAATTAGTAAAAGAACAATTAAAGCAGGTAACATTAAAATAATTAACTCCTACAAAAATATTAAGCAGTCCATAGGGTAGTGATCAAAATGAAGGTCAGGCCACCAGGTCGAAAGGACAGCTTCTCTTGTGGTGCTCCTGATGATTTCTGCATTGCCAGCATTGACCACTGCCCATGTCACTTGTCGAGGTTGAGGCAGATTCCATACGGCCGTTCACAGGAGCAGGAGAGTCAGGACAGCCAACAGCTGGAGTGTCAGGACAGCTGGAGTATCGCCATCTGCTGGTTGCCCTTGGGGATGGTTAATAATTGTCTTTTTGGCTTTTGTCTTTAAAACATAAGCCTCGGCCATGGCCATTTTTTTTTCCTTGTTGGTTAGCTTATTCTTGGGCATCCTCCTGTATAGAGGAAATGGGTAAAAACTTAGGTTCCTGGCAGGGATCCAAATGGGAGTGTACTCCCCTATGGGAAAAACGCATCCAAATCCCCTGCTCATAGTAACTAGGGGGTCAGGTCCTCTCCATTGTTGTGTCAGGGGGTCCTTCCACCTGACTTTCACTTGGGGCTTAGGGTTTAGTTGTCCCCAGTGCTTTTGAAATCTAGATTCAGTTGCCCCTTTTGACAAATTTAAAAACAAAGCTATCTGTAACTGTATATGGGGGCTAACTCCCCCTTTTTTGTTTTAATAATTGCTCTTTAAGACATTGATGATTTCTTTTTATAATTGCTTGGCCTTGGGGATTATAGGTAATTCCTGTAGTATGATTAATATGCCATTTGTCAAAAAACTCTGACATTGCTTTGCTAACAAAAGAGGGTCTATTATCGGTTTTAACTTGTGCTGGTAGACCCAAGGTGGCAAAGCATTGAAGAAAATGTGCTTGTGAATGTTTAGTTCTTTCTCCTGTATGTGCTGTGGCCCAGCATTCTCCTGAGTAGGTATCTATAGAGACAAAGATATATTTAAACTTATCAAAGGCCAGGAAATGAGTGACATCCGTTTGCCAGAGGACGTTAGGTTTAAGGCCTCTGGGATTTACCCCGGGGGTTGTAACGGGGTACTTTTAAGAAAGGCTGGCATGTTTTACAGGTATGTACTATCCTTTTAAGGTCCTTTACAGTAATCTGAGGAAATCTATGCTGAAGACCTCTCCAATTAATATGGGTTAAATCATGCAAACAGGTAGCCTCTTGTAATGTTAATGCTTGTGGGCCAGTAGCCAACTGGTCTGCCCACTTATTGCGTAGGGGAAAAAACCCAGGAAGTTTTGAATGCCCTCTCAAATGTTGAATATGAATAGGGGCTCCCTGCCCTTCTAATAGGCCCTTAAGGGTAACCATAAGGGGGGAAATAGGGTTTTCATCCAGCTTAATATGTGCCTGGGGAATATGAGGGAGCAAGTTAATCATATATAGGCTATCAGAATACAAATTAAAGGGTTTTTGAATGTCCTGAAGAGCCATAATTATGGCCAGCATTTCTTTATATAGTGCTGACCCTTGACAAGGTTGAAATCTTTGTTGGCTCGGGGTCTTTTGTTGTTCCTCAAAGGCTGCATATGCAGAGCCTGCTTTACCTCTGTCAGTAAAACCATGAAGGGTGCCAGGAATAGGCGTAGGAGAAAATAGAGATGGTATTTTGAGGGGAAGCCGCCATAACATGACAGTCCATTTGGATGGCCCATAATGGCAGTCAATTTGGCCTAGAAACCCGTCCAAGGAGAGAGCAAGATGAGCATTGGCTCGAGTGAGCCACTCAACGCCTGCCATCCGAAAAGGAAAAACAATGGAGTGAGGGTCGAGGCCATAATGCCTTTGGGCTTGCGTCCTTCCCTTCACAATAGCATCTGCAAGTTGGTCTGCTTGAGAATATACCCGAGGCGTGCCCCCAGGGGAGTGTGAACCCACTCTAATGGCTCCCCACTTTGAGTTAAAACTGCAGATATTAATGTGACCCCTGCAAACAACCAAAAGGAAATGGGCTCACTAATAGAATACCTCTTTAGAGAAACTTTATCCAGGGCTTTTTGGAACTGCAAAAATATTGCCCTATGGCTGTCTGTAATTGTAATAACTTCTTGTGGCGTCCTGTCTTTTAGCAGGGCAAATAAGGGCACAAGACTATCTTTAGGGACAGAAACCCATGGCAACAGCCAATTTATTTCCCCTAAAAGACTCTGAAGTTGGGTTAAGGTTAGAGTGGCCGGAATATCCAGCAAAGGCTTAAGGGGGCTGGCCTGAGTCAAGGTAAAGTGGGTCCCGAGCACCTTAAAAGGAGCTACCTTTTGAATTTTATTAAGGGCTATGGTAAAACCCCCCTTTTTTAATATGTCCAGAACCTGGGCCAGAAGGCCTTCCAGGTAGCTTGGGTCTCGGTGTCCCAGAATTATATCATCCATGTAGGCATAGACAAAGGAGTTATCTGAACCCAGCACAGGCTCTAAAAGTGTGGCCGAGTATTGTTGGCAGAAGGCCGGGCTATTGGCCATACCCTGTGGCAGCACTGTCCATTCAAACCTCCGATCAGGCTGGGAAAAATTAAGAGAAGGTATAGAGAAAGCAAACTTCTTGCAGTCATCTGGATGCAGAGGGATAGAGAAAAAACAATCTTTAATATCAATCACAACCAAGGTATATTCTGAAGGTATAGCAGGAGTCCAGGGCATGCCTTTTAGGGGCTTTCCTACTAGCTCCATCCTTTCATTTACCTTTCGTAGATCTAGGAGCATCCTCCAAGCCCCGGAGGCTTTTTGAATAACAAATACGGGTGTGTTCCAAGGACTTATAGAAGGGCGATATGCCTGAGGCTTATCTGTTCCTCCACCAGAAGGTGGAGGGCTTCAAGTTTAGGTTTGGTCAATGGCCACTGGGCCACCCAGATTGGGCTTCCTGGCTTCCACCTAATGGGAGGTACTTGGGGGGCAGTGGCCTTTAGGATTGGGGGTGCACCTGAGAGGGTCCCCTATGTTCTTCCTGTTTAAGCCTTTGTGCTTTTTCTCCATCCAGGATATCATCATATGATGCTCGATGGTCTGTAGTGACCACGACATCCATTTGTCTTAGTATGTCTTGCCCTAGTAAATTGACAGTGAGGTTCTTTGCCATTAAAGGGTGTATCTTTCCCTGTTCTCCATCTGGGCTAGTCCATGTCAAAAGGGCAACCGTTTCTTTGGTCTCAGAGTTGCCCCCTACCCCCAATATCGGAGCCCCAGGTGCAAGCTTCCAGTCCAAGGGCACTACCTCCTCCCTGAGTATGGTTTGGTCTGCCCCAGTGTCAATTAAGCAGTGAAACCTCTTTCCGCCTATGAGAATACTCATTTTAGGGCGGAGTCCGTCCTCCAGGGGATAGTACAATGGGCCTGGGTCACCCCGCCATGAGGCTGCCTGGGCCTCACAGCAGAGGGGGTTCCTCCTTGAGTTAAAGGGGCTAGAGGATGCCCCTCCCCAAGTTTAAAGACTTCCCCTCTAAATCAAACTTGTATCCCTCCATGCCCCTGGGGCAGGGTGTAGGGGGTGGTTTGCTCTCAGGCCGGTTGGCGGGGGATTGTTGTAAACAGTCCCTCTTAAAGTGCCCCTCCTGCCTGCATTTAAAACAAGTCCCTCTTCCCGATAGTCTTGGGGTTCCTTGGCCCTGGGCTGCCAGCGCCTGAGTAATAGCCTCAGTCATTGCAAATGCCTGAGCCTGTAAAGCTAAAGCTAGTGATTGGGACTGGTGCTGTTGCATTCCCACATCCTGCGAGGCCACCACCCATCTGCTCAGGGAACTCTCTCTCAATCCCGAGCAGGCCATGAGGTGGTCTGCATTCATCCCTTCCCAGACCAGCAGCTTTACAAACTGATCTCGGAGGTTCCCTGCTGGCAGCTTGCGGTGAACACTCTGTTGGACTCGGTCTATGAAATCAGGTAGAGACTCACCCGGTTTTTGTCTCACTCCTGCTATGGGGGACTCAGTAGGCCCATCATCTAGTTTGTACCACGCAGCAAGTCCTGCCTGCCTCACCTGGTCACGGTACGGGCCAGGTATTGCAGCCTGTTCCACGCCGGTGGAGTAGGCTTCTCCCGTCCCTGCTAACATGGTATAAGTAATAGGTATTGCAGGTTGAGCCTGCCGGTTACTCTCTGCTCTCACTCTGCACTCCTCCTTAAAAAAGCACACCATTTAATAAACTGAGAACTAGTAAGAACGGCTTTGGCCACATCCATCCAGTCCTTAGGGACACAAGGGTGATAGGCAATGTCTTGGAATAGGGTCTGGGCCCAGGGAGAGTTTGGGCTATCCTCCACCACCACCTTGCGGAGCTCTTTAAGATCCTTAGCTTCCCATGGATACCATTCCAAGGGCCTGTTAGCTCCTGGTGCCAGATTGACTGGATACGCTTGGGGAAGCGAATCCTGTGGCCGAGAGTCTGGGCTCTTGGGTGGCCCTTCCTTTCCAGGGCTCTTTGGTGGCCCTTCCTTTCCAGAGGAGGTCTCCGAGGAGGTTACTTCCCCGGCCCTCGGCCCCTCCATAGAAGGCTGGTAGGGGTCTGGGTCTTGCAAGTCCCTCTCACAGGTCTGTAGGGCACCATACCTCCCCTCCAATCAGGAGAATAGGGAGGGGGCCTAGGACCGTCAGAATCAGCTGGGTCAGAGGGGGTAATTTTTACCCTCGTTTTGACTTCTACTGTGCACGTCTCAGTGCGTTCTGGATTGGATTTGACCCTTTCCTTTTCCTTCTCACTTCCCAAGTCCTCCTGTACCCCTTCTAGGCCTAATGTTGCCTCTTCCTTCTCCTTCTGTGATATAGCATTACCCATATTTAGGGTTTCACTTACCCCAAGAGACCGCTTAGCCTCGGCTGGTATCTTTTCCTTTCGTGCCCCAAGTTGGGCGCCAGATGTTGGGTCTTCGTCCGTCCCACACAAGACAGACGGGGTCCGAGGAAAGGTAAGTGCAGCGCTCGCCCGTTCCCTAGCCTCCCTCAGCCCAGGAGATAATCAGACACAGCAGGGAGCCAAATCCAGCAGGTAGAAAAACTCGTTTATTAACAGTGAGCAGCCCCTTTTAAAGACAAAAAGGGTGGGTGGTATGGTAAGGGAGGAAGAGGAACCAATCACTGTCAAGGTCACACCCTATCATTCACCTGAGCCTTCATGGGCTGGTTAGGCACTGATCGGCAGGTCAATTGGGGTCTGCCCACTCTACTCTCTCCCAGAGCCATCTTGGCTGGCCATGTGCTCTACAGTAAATTAGGTTCTGTCCACTCAACCCCCTCCCAGCGCCATCTTTGCTGCCCATGTGCTCCACACTTACCTGGACCCTATTAGGCCTGCCAGTCCCCGAGGTCAGATCCTAGCACTGCCAAAAGATGAATCCTGATGTGAGAAGCCAATCGTTGCATCTGTTTTTCTGTCCTGTGAAAGTACTGGGTCTCAGCTAGGATGCAGTATGCTATATACGCAACTCTATATTCATGGGAATCAGTTGCCATCCATGTCAGCACAGTTATAGCTGTCATCATATGTAATAAAATACAAAATGGGCATCCATGACTAAGACACACAATAAAAATAATAACTACACTGAATGCATGATGCATTCCACATCTCTATGTAAAGAGAAATCTTATGTGTAAAGCAGGTGAGCATAGGATTTTTGACAGTGCTGGGGCTTTAGTTCAGGCCCTAGGACTAGGCCTGACCTTGTAGTCTTCAAGGATGGTGAGCTTCACCTTGCCCCACAGTGCAACAATGTTACCCAGACTTGAGTTAGAATCTCAGAGGTGGCAGAAAAATGGTGAGAATTCTGAGCCAGGGTGTGTTGTTTTTATTATTATTATTATTATTATTATTATTGCGAAGCATGGGATTTGAACTCAGTTCATGACAACTCTGCCTCAGCTTCGATCACCGTAGGCTGGCGGGCTCCCATGGACCTGAGATCCTAGGCTCTGAAGTTTGCAGGAACAAATGACAGAAAAATGACAGAAAAAATGTCACAGGATAGATTTTTTTATATTTATATTTTATATTTTCTTCTTTGCATGGTGACCATCCTGGGTCTGAATTACACGGCTGCAAAGGCTACTTCACCTTGCATTGGTGAAGGCTAATGGGCTATCAGGGAAGAAATAGGCCCATGTGGCAACATAGGCCCTGAGCTTGAATCTTGGTCCTGACACCTACCAATGGGGGGAGATTCCAAGATATTTGTTCCTATGCATGGGAATAACAATGAAATGTTAGCAAACTCATGATTGAATGAGAAGTTTCTGCATGTATTGGTCTAGTCCAAAATTATAATGATCCTTGGACAATGATTCATCTTAATGAATGGTTTATTAAGCATGAAAAGAATACTGTTCCTTCAATGGTGGCATAATAAATACCTAAGAGGTAGTAGGAATGTAGTTGATGTCATTGAATCCTAGGTAGATGTCTCTGGCACTCTGTACAAATATATATTTATTGGTGTTCTACCACCTGTCGACCCATGTATGGCTATTTTGATCACCCCTGTAGCTCAATCTCAGGGTCTGGAAATTCCCTGGCAGCTTCATTGGCTAGAGGTTGCCGTGTTGACACATCCATTCAGGGTCTGAATTGGGTCTGCCAGTACCTGAGTTCAGATCCCAGCACTGCAAACAATTGGATCATGGAGTATGAAGCTGAGTGTGATACCTGTTTTCCTTTTCTCTGAGAGTCCTGGGTGTCAGACATGATGGAGAACACATCGACAAATCTAGATATTATGTGATGGGTTGTCATCAATATCATAAATGTAATATGTATCATCACAGTCAATAAAAAATCTCATATCTAAAATATACTTGGAATTCAAAAAATTAAATCCCCCAACAACAAAGCCTCAAAGAAATAACTGCCCAATAAATAAGTGGGCTAAAGACTTGAAGATAAATTTCTCTGAAGAGGAAAGAAGCATGGCCAATAGACACATGAAAAAATGCTCAACCTCCATAGCCATAAAAGAAATGCAAATCAAAACAACATTGAGATACCACCTCACCCCAGTTAGAATGGCTATAATCAAGAACTCTAATAACAAAAGATGCTGGAGAGGATGTGGACAGAAGGGAACCTTACTACATTGTTGATGGGAGTGTAAACTTGTTCAACCACTTTGGAAAGTAGTATGGAGGTTCCTCAAAAGACTCCACATAGAACTCCCCTATGACCCAGCAATCCCACTTTTGGGCATTTACCCAAATGTTTACAAACAAGACCACACTAAAGCTACCAGCACGACTATGTTTATTGCAGCACTATTTACTATAGCTAAGATATGGAACCAACCCAGATGCCCTTCAGTAGATGAATGGATCAAGAAAATGTGGTATATATACACAATAGAATTCTATGCCTCCATCAGAAAGAATGACATTGCCCCATTTATTAGGAAATGGAAAGACTTGGAAAAAATTATATTAAGTGAAGTAAGCCAGGTCCAAAGAAATATAGGTCCCATTGTTGCCCTTATTTTTAATATCTAGTGTATGTCTGAATCAAGCAGAAAAGTTCAGATAAGGTGGTGATAGGGAAATGAACCCATTGTTTCCCTTATTTGTAATATCTAGTGTATGTCTGAGTCAAGCAGAAAAGGACAGATAAGGTGGTGATAGGGAAATGAACCCTAAGATATGTACTCAAATGTGTTTTTTTTCTTTCTTGAGATTGTTTCTAACACATTTATAAGATTATTTCTTTGTTGCTTTGTATGTCCCTTCCCCACAGTATAAATCCTGCTTTCACTGTATTTGATGTAGGTATAATTTGTGGAGGGGAAGGGGAAAAACAAATCGTTTAAATAGGGATACAAGAGGACCCATTGCAAAACTGAGATGTACAAGTCATTATGTCGAAAATGAACTTTAAAACTTTGGTGCAGCAGAGGTGGGGGGGAGGGGGGAAGCGGGGAGGATTGTGGGGGGGGGCTGGGAGGAGGATGGGAAGGGATGGGAAGGGGAAACAAAGGAGGAGGCTACAATGCTTGATAAGAAATGTACTCATTATCTTGCCCATGTAATTGTAACCCCTCTGTACAGTATTTGCAAAATAAAAAATGGAAAATAAATGAATAAAACAAAAATGCAGTAAATAACCACAACAAACAGGATATGGACTGACCATTTATACATAAGTACAAATCCTACCTTTATAATGTATTAAATAGAATGTTTCCTGGGTGGGTACTTGAATTCAAGCCTAGGGATCAGGCCTTACTTTCTTGTCTTCAAGCATGGTGAGCTTCCCCTTCATCCTCAGTGCTTCAGAGTTACCCAGGCCTTAAGTTCAAATTCAAAGGTAGGAGAAACGGCGTGAATTCCAAGCCAGGGAGCTATATATATATATATATATATATATATATATATATATATATATATATATATATATATATATATATATATATATATATTGCTTTTTTTGCCAAACACGGTCTTGAACTCAGGTCATGGCAACCGTGCCTCAGCTTTCATCACCATAGTCTGGGGTGCTGCCGCTGGAAACACAGCCTATCCTGAGATCCTAGAACTTCAGGCCTTGTGCGGGGGTTGGGGGGGTGGGGGTGAGGAATGCACAGAAAAAAAGTGGCGGGATAGCATTTTTACATTTTCTTCCTTTCCACCATGGTCATCTGGGTCTGAATGATCCGGCTCCAAAGGATACTTCACCTTGCATTGCTGAAGGCTTGCCGGCTACTGGGGAAGCCATAATCCTGAACAATGATTAGCCAGGCCTCTTTCCTGGCGACCAATGGGCCATTAGATGTCCCTTGAGTTTGGGCCAACTCCCTGCAGCCTCTGCCTTACCCTACCTCCAGTTTAACCTTCCCGTTGCCCTACAGATGGAGGCCTGAGAGAAAGCCACTTGACCTCCTATTTCTGGTGGCTGCCAAGGCTTTTGAGAGTCAGTATGTCACATAGAGAGTCATCATCCGCCACATTCTCAGATCTCAGCTTCCTGAGTAGCTAGGATAACAAGCATGAGCCACCAGTGCCCAGTATGTGATGCCTTTTGAAGGCATTTTGGCGAGTCTGTAAAGGAGCCCCAAAGGGCCTGGATAGACCATGACCCAATCAAGGAGCTGGGAGGGGGGAAGGTTGACCTTCTAGCCATTCTGTTCCCCCAAAATTGAAGATGCCAGGTGATGTTGTATGCACCAAACACCTAGGCCAGCAGCCACCAGGCTTAGTGGGGGAAAAGTAGAGAATACCCAAAGACTGTAGTGTTGAAATCTCTGATTTTGCATGCATGTGGTGTGTGTGTGTGTGTGTGTGTGAGAGAGAGAGAGAGAGAGAGAGAGAGACAGACAGACAGAGAGAGAGAGACAGAGACAGAGAGAGAGAGAGAGAGAGAGAGAGGCAGAGAGAGAGAGAGAGAGAGAGAGAGAGAGAGAGAGAGAGAGAGAGAGAGAGAGAGAGAGAGAGAGAGAAGAGAGAGAACTCAGGGCCTAGGCTCTATCCCTCCATCCCTGAGTTTTCTTGCTCAAGGCTAGTGCTGTGCCACTTGAGCCACAGCCCCACTTGCTTTTTGATGGTTTATTGTAGGTAAGAGTCTCAAGGACTTTCCTCTCCAGGGTGGCTTTGAATCATAATGGGGGCCCCAGGGAAGCAAGAGTAAACACAACTCACAAGTACTATCCCTATGGTGGGCTACTCTTGCCCCCTGGTGGCCACACGCGGAACATGCGGCCTGGTGCCATTATCCCCTAGAGTTCAATTTGGGGCAGTGACCAGGGCCAAGCTGACTTTTGCTCACCCTGATTGCTGATGCCAGAGCAGGTCTGTTCAACCCTAGGCCAAGAGAGCTCCAGGAAGCCCAGCTTTCCAGGTTCACAAGGAAGGAAGAGGTCAGCTCCAGGCTGAGCTAAGAGCCTTTTCTCACGGATACCCCAACTTGGCCTTACTTATCACCATAAGACCTATAACTCCAAATAAACAAAATTGGAGCTATGCCTTCAAGTGGTAGAGCTCTAGCATTGAACCAAAGAGCTCAGAGACAGAGCACTCAAGCTTTGAGTTCAAGACCCCCAGCTGACCTTACCCCATAAAACATAGGCTGTCTAAATGTGAACTAGTAGGATTTGTGCAGTGTTTCTGAAGAATGGTGATACTGAAGAAAGCACCCTAATTCTGATGACAGCTGAACTTGTGACATACAGCTATGTGCTGAGTCCTTCACAGGGCGCTATTTGCTGGGTCCTTCCCACATGGGTGTTTTGTGCTGAGTCCTCAAGGTGCTGTTTGGTGAGTCATCCCAAAGGGTGTTATGTGCTGAGTCCCTGAGAAGAGTGGGCCTTCTAGGGTTTTTCAAAGGGTGCTGTGTGATGAATCCATTACACAACGCACTGCATGCTGAGTCCTTCAAAAGGTGTGGTGTGCTAATACATCCCAAAGGCTCCTGCTATGTTCTGAGCCCTTGAGAAGAGAGGGATGAGGTGTTTTTGGAGTGCTGTGTGCTGAGTCCTTTACACAGGGTGCTCTGTACTGTCCTTCAAATGGTGCTGTGTGCTGAGAGCTTCCACAGTGTGGTATGTGCTGAGTCCTTCAAAATTGTTCTGTGTGCTGAGTTTTTTGAAGGATGCTGTGCACTGGGTGTTTTACACAGCATGCTTCAACACAGGGTGTGATGAGTCCCTGGGAAAGAGTGCTATGTGCTGAGTTTTTCAAAGTATGCCATGCACTGAGTCCTTTACCTTGGGGGCTATGGACTCCCTCCTTCAAAGGGTGCTGTGTGCTGAGTAGTCTACACAGGATACTACATGCTGATTCCTTCAAAGGGAGCTATGTGCTGAGTCATTTACACAGGGTGCTTTGTGTTGATTTTGGAAGAGTGCTGTGTGTTGAGTCATTCCAAAGGGTGCTATGTTCTGAGTCCTTGAGTGGTGGTTATCCCCAACACACACACACACACACACACAAACACAAACACAAATACACAAACGAGTGTCACCATGCACCTGTTTGGTGTGTGGAGTGGAGGGGGATGGAGGGGTGGGGCTGAGGGGAGATTGGATCCATTGAGCAGGTACTGGGGATGGGGGCTAGTGCTTAGCTGAGGTAAGGCTGCAATTGCCATGGTCTAGAAGCCTCAGGGCCCAGTCAGGGCTGCAATTGTGGCCAGGGGTGGGGGACTGGGCCCAGAGGAGGAGGGGGTGGGGCCCAGGAGTGCACTTTATTGGCAGCAATGGCCAGGAGCCCAAGGGGGCAGGGGTCTGTGCTCAAAAGGGGCGGGGTGGCCCAGGAGAGGAGTGTGGGTCCAAGAGAGTGCTGGGAGAAGTGCGAGCTTGAGCACAAGCACTAATGGAAATGGCTTCAGTGGCTGGCGGCTGCTCCAATCATAGCGTGGGTCCTGGCTGGGAGTGCAGAGCATGCGGAGCCTACAAGGCAGGCACATCGCCACATGCAGCCCCTCGGAGACGCCCAGCCATGGTGGCCCTGAATCTGAGGTCCCGGTGCGGGGAGCACGGCAGAGGCAGTGGCTGCTGAGGCAGCGGCGGCCACAGGTTAGGAGGCCACTGAGGCTGTGGTGGTAGTTGAGGAGGAACAGAGTCTGTGCGCAGCCCCACCACTAGCCCGCGCTGCTTTTCAAACATGGCGCTGCTGGCTCGGACCCGCCGAGCTGGTGCACCCCTGGCCTGCTTGTGCCCCTGACTTGATTCCAGCCATCGGCCCTCAGACTCCCGGCCCGCACCCGGAGTCCCAGCCTACAGCTTCTCGCAGCAGCTCACATGAGTGGCCAACCTGCACTCCCGTATTCCACGACCCCCCCTGTAAACCCCGTCCCCCAATCTACCCTTCCTCCCCACTCTCTCGGACCTGGACCCTTGCCTCTCCCCTCCCAGTCCAGTCCTGCCTGCGCCTCCCCCATGCGCCATAGTATGTCATGCCTCTGCCAAAAATGCACCCCAAGGGTGGGGTTTGGAGGTGGGTGTCCACCCAGGTATCCCACTCTCATCCCTAGTGGCCAGTGTCCCGGAAAAGGGGAGCTGCAGGGATGGGTGAGGAGAGGGCACCACAGAGCCCCAGGCCTGGAGCAGTGGGAGCCACACAGCCTTTCATCTGCATCCTTTCTCTCCCTGGTGGGAACCTGGGGGCTTTAGTCAGAGGTGGGGAGCAGCACCCCACATCTGCCTTCTTAGGTCTTTTCCTTTTTGCTGGGGAGGGGGGTGTTGGATACAGAAGATAGGCCCCCCTTGCTGTGTGAGCCCTTGTCTTCTGTGCTCAGTTACCCTTTCACCTGAGGACATTCCCAGAAGAGCCCACTAGAGAGGTGAGGGCACTGGGGTCAAATAGAAGGTGGATATTTGGGAGAAAAACACACCCCCTCTGACACACATACAACTGGCCTGTACCCCCAACCCTAGCTGTCAACAGTTCTGACTGGGTGATCACATTTCCCAGTTCTGCCAGCTTCTTCTAGTGCTCCCAGTCCATCTGGTCTCCTTGTCCTCCCCAAGAATCTGCCAAGTCTCCCAGAAGTATGTAGGCTGGAAGTAGGGAGTCCATCCATGTCTATAGCCTTTAGGACCCCATTAAAGTCCCCAACAACGCCCCCACCCCAGGTCAGATACCTCTCTGGAGGCACCATGACCCCCTGCTTTGTTTTCTGTCCAGGCTCTGAGGAGCCACGTGTCTCAGGACTCCTTCACCCAGAGTCCTAGCCTAGGGTTTTGGTGAATGGGGAGTGAAGGCTGGTTGTTCCCAAGGGGAAGGGTCTGGCCCTGGAGAAAGGGGGAGGCAGGGTAGTTCTACATTATTAGAGCATTATTCCCCTTGGGTGGTTGCCCCTGGTTCTGACAAGGGAACCCCAGTGCTTGAGCTGGTATATTGCCTAGATGAGAAACCAACAAATTCAGGAGAGGCACGGCTCTGAGTCTGTGTGTATGAGAGACAGAGAGAGAAAGAGAGAGAGAGAGAGAGACAGAGACAGAGACAGAGACAGAGACAGAGACAGAGACAGAGACAGAGACAGAGACAGAGAGAGACAGAGAGAGAGAGATCATCTTTCTCATTGTACAATCAGCATGTCTAAAAAGAGCAAAAGCATTTTTTTGGGGGGGGGTTCTGGTTGTGGGATCTGAACTCTGGGCCTGTGCCCTGTCCCTCAGGTCTTGAGCTCAAGCTAGCACTCTACCACTTGAGCCACAGCACCACTTCCGACTTTTTCTTTTTGCTTACGTGGTGCTGAGGAATCGAACTCAGGGCCTCGTACATGCAAGGAAAGCGCTCTACCACACAGTCACCTTTCTAGCCCAAGCGAAAGCATTTTATTTTTGGGCATGTGTGTATTTGTTGTTCTTTTTTCATTTATGCCCACTATGAGCCCAGCCACAATTTTAGTTTTCTCTTTCACAGTGTCATGGCTCCTTTAGAGAAGGTTTCAATAGATATTCCTTCCCACCACTTTCTCCCCCTTTCCTGCAGCCCAAAGTAACTGCTGGGCCTACGTGGGTCTCTTCTAGGAGGCCTGTGTGAACCGCAGACCAGCGTGGATACCTGCCCTTCTGTCTTTAGCCAGAAGGCTCATGAGGCTACTGTGACCACAGCCACACTCTTCCAGCCAGAGAGTCTGCTCTCATGTGTATAGTTGGAGCTAATTCAAAGTTGGGAATGTGTCTGCCAAACATAAATAGGGAAGGAGATAGGGGGAGTAGGACAGGGGCTGTGAAGCTACGAGGGTCTAGAAAGTGATGAACGGTGTGACATGGCAGATGGTACACCCCGACCGAGGATGAGAGGGGAATCTTACCCATGGCATTGATGGTGTCCGTGGGCATCAGAGCAGGGGGCGTTGGGCTGCCAATGTTGGCATGGATTTCCTCCCAGGGCAGTGCACTGGTGGGCAGTCCTCCCTGGAGTCCTGCAGACTCCAATCTGTGTCCCTCCTGAGCTGTTTCCAGCTGGGCAATGGTAGACAAGTGTGTTCCCCCTGCTGGAGCCTGCTTGAGATCAGGACATGGCAGTTAGCTAAGGCTCTCTGAATGCCATTTTCTGTAACCTGCTGTAGGCTGTCTTGAAGGAAAAGGGGACTACTGATTTTGGAACTCATTAAGTTTGATTGGGACAAGTGAAATGCCAGCTTTTCCAGGTTTTTTTCTTGAAGCTGGCAATTTTTACTAACGCCGGGGATTCTGGGTCAAATTAGATGGACCATTTCAGCCACCAAACAATGACTTTCAAAGCAGCACAGGCAGAGTTTCCGAGCCAGATGGTTTCCTGCTACGAACGTCGTGCCTTGACTACCTTTCTCCAGCAGCTGCTGATTATCCCCCGGCTATCTCTAGGGTGACCACCACAGTTGAGGATGTCTTGGGGAGCAGAGATTGTGACCTCACCATCCACAGCCAGCCAGCTGAGAGCAGAGAATTCCCAGCACCTGCACTGGAATCTGGGAGATTCAGAGACCTAGGATGCCTCAAGGATCCTTTCTCTGCAACATGAAACTTGGGGGCCGGATATAGTGGACCATCCTGTCTGCCCCAGGGAGTGGAGAGGAGGTCCCTTGAGCCTGGTGTTTACTTCTCAGCAACCTTGTTCACACCTGAGTGGGGAATGGAGTGCCACAGAGCTGGTCAGTGGCTGGACAGAGATCTTTAAGAAGATAAGCATCCCAGAGGCCCTGGAATCCAGGGAGGACATCATGGCTCATGTCCTTGGAACCAAAACAGTTAAGTGCGGTGGCACCAGGAGGGTGGGAAGAGGGAGGAGGAAGAACTGTTGGAGAGCTACATCAGGCTTTGCCCCCACCCAGGATGCTTACCTGAATTAGACGGGACTTTTCTGTAGTATTGTCATAGACAGATGCTCATTTATTTATCCAACAAACCGTTATAGTGTGTGCCAAGCCTGGGGGGAGGAGGATCATACAGGATGAAAGGTTCCAGTGCTGGTTCCACAGCACATGAAGAAATCTTGGTTTGAGCTGGATACCATTGCTTCACTCCTGTCATCCTAGCTACTTAGGAGGCTGAGATGGGAGGATTGAGGCTTAAAGCCCATACAGGAAATCCTATAAGACTCTTATCTCCAACTAACTACCAAAAAGAAAATGCCAGAAGTGGATGAGTGGCTCAAGCCATAGACTGTTGGCCTTGAGTAAAATGGCTCATGGACAATACCCAGTCTCTGATTTTAATGCCCAGGAGTGACACGAATAGAGTAAAGAGAAAGGAGTTAAGGATGGAGGGAGAAAAGGAGGAAAGGAAGGAAGAAGGGATCATGCAGGCCTTGGTTTGGAGTTCTTGGATCAAGGGAGCCAACCATTCACAATCTCTGTGGGGACATTTTCAGAGCCTAAAGCCAGTATGTAGGAGCAAGCCACTGTTCCCTCAGCAACTTCATGGCATCCAGGATCTGAGTGGTTGCTGACTGCAGAGGGAAACAGCCTGGGGTAGACCCTAGTGCCCAGGGTGGGCCATGGAGTTTCAATCTCCCCTGGCTCACTGAGTTTATTTTCTGATGAGATAAGAAGAAAGTGTCCAAAGGCTAGGGAGGATAGGGAGAGGGAGTGTCCAAAGGGGGGTGGCAAGGGATAAGCAGGAAGATGAAGAGGGACGACAATCTCAGATCAGGTGTGTCAGGCCATTGAAGCCATGACCTCACCTGATAACCTAGACCATCAGTGATAGAGCTTTCGACCCAGCCACATGGCTATTAAAAGTCCTGGCACTCTGAGTTCACCGTTGACGACCTTGCTGTCATCCACTGCAGTATGCCTGTGCAGTACATCCTTGGGGACTGGAATTTTTGCTGGGTCAATCTTAAGATGACACCCCCAGAGCTCATTCCTCGATCAGAGACAGAGGTATCCAGGCCACTGGCACAGGACAGCCTGTGAGGGCAGGAGTCAGATCCGTGTTGCCCCCAGACTTCTTCTAGGGGACTCTAGGGCCCCGTGACTGCCATTCTCAGAGGTAGAGGTGGGTCTCCTTGCTGGCTCAGCCTTTAGTCTAGAGGGCATATGTGGGATTTAGAGAAGGTCGACTGAAGGTCGAGGCTGGTGAGAAAACCAGAGGCACTGGGCTCTGAGCAGGGTTGTTTCTTTGAGGATACTCAAACCCAGGAATATTGCTGAGATGGATCAGCCCTTTTCTCCTTCCCAAGAGAGAGGGACCTAGAGCCCTCCAGTCTGCATTCCTTGGCTGAGAAATTCATTCATTCCTATATCCTTTGGTTGGATAACTAGATCTCACCTGACTGCCCAGTGTCAAGGCAGGACAGTGAGAGTTCTTGAGTCCTTGATGAGGTCACGGGATTCTCAGTATGAGATTGTACTTGAATGTCCTGAATTGGTGCATGGTCAGTCCCGTTTAACACTGCCATGACCTAGGACATAGAATCTAGAGACACAGAGCAGGATGGTGTCTATTCTGTGAGTCTGTAGTATTATGTGTGAGTTTTGAGCTCCCATGTGCTCACCTTCTTCCCTTTTTTGAGTGGGTCTATGCTAGAAAAAGCTTAAAACTAGGGCCTGGGTCCCATCCCTTGTTTTATCCTCAAAGCTAGCACTCTACCATTTGAGCCAGAGCTCCACTTGCAATGTTTTTGGGTGTTTAATTGGAGATAAGAGTTCTCAATGACTTTGCTGCCAAGAGTGGCATTCAATTGCAGTCATCAGATCTCAGTCTCCTGAGGGGATAGGATGACAGGCATGGAAAAGCATCTTTGGCTGGGTGCCAGTGGCTCATGGCTGTCATCCTAAGTACTCAGGAGCTGAATCTTAGGATCATGAGTAAAATCCAGCTTGGGCAGGAAAGACCCTCAACTCTTGTCTCCAATAAAGCACCAGAAAACCGGAAGTGGTGCTGTGGCTCAAGTAGTAGAGTGCTGGACTTGAGCCGAAGAGCTCAGGGATAGCACCCAGGCCCAGAGTTCAAGCCCCACAACCAACAAAAAGAAAAAAAGTAAAACATCTTTGCCTGAAAAGGATGGTGGAGGTGTGTTTGTGTGCGTGTGTCATCACTTTAGATGGATTGTCCCAACTCTTAGTTCACGGCAGCCGATTCTTCACCAGAGGTGAAGCTCTGGGTTGGATGTCGACCATCAGCCCTCAGTCTCCTCACGGGACAGTTGTGAGGAAATAAGGAGGGATATTCGGAGCAGTGCCAGGCACAGAGGGAGCAGGTGTCAGATACAGTTCTCAACAATTCTGTGATTATATGACAGGAAGTTTCCAGAAAGGACTCAGATGGGGTCTGTTTTTAATAGTGCCATAGGTGTGGGAATATGAAACAAAACATGTCTGTATTTCATCATTACCCTATTCCCATGAGGAAGGGGATCCTTCACTGTATTCAGTCTTGCAGCTGGGGAAAATGAGTCATAGTGAAGCCAGGTGAACTACTCATGACCTCCAGCTGACAGGAAGCTTGGCCTGATTTATCTGCCATGCTTCCTAGGACAGTGGGTGTTATTCAGTCCACTTCTTGTCGTGCAAAGTCCACTTCTTGTCATTTGTGGGGTTTGAATTCTGGATCTGGATGCTGTCCCTGAGCTCCTCAGATCAAGGCTAGCGCTCTACCACATGAGCCACCGCATCACTTCCGGTTTTCTGTTGGTTCTTTGAGGATAAGTGTCTCACAGATCTTCCTGCCAGGGCCAGCTATGAGCCATGATCTTCACATCTCAGCCTCCTGTGTAGGTAGGATTATAGGCCTGAGCCACTGGCACCTGGCTTAAATGTAATTCTGGTACTCTCTCTCTCTCTCTCTCTCTCTCTCTCTCTCTCTCTCTCTCTCTCTCTCTCTCTCTCTCTCTCTCTCCCTCTCCCTCTATCTTCCCCTCCCCCCTCTCTCTCCCTCTCCTTCTCTTTCTCTCTCTCCCTCTCTCTTTCTCTCTCTCAGGAACTGGTTGAATGTGTGCTGGAGGAGGTAGCCCAGCATCCCCATGTGGCTGGAACCCACAGTGACCCTCTCATTCTGGGGGTGGGCTGTGATTCAGGAGTTGTTTTGCTCAGCCTGTTGAACCAGCTTCATGAGGTAAGCCCCTCCATGCCCCGGCTAGACCATGACAGTTATTCATTGTCTATCTCATGAGTCATTCCCCACATCCCTCTGCTACACCATTGAAGGAAAGTGCATGAGAAGGTGTCAACTTGTCCCCCTGCCCAGCACAATCCCGGGCCTCTGACCTATACCACCACTTATCTGACAAGACCCTGGCTATAAGACAATAAAAACACTCTGTGTGTACTACCCTTTGCTGGAGAGTGTCATTTTGGTTAGGGGGGAGGGGTTCAGAGGAAATACCCCAGACCTGACACCTTCCAGGGGACATTTGTTCTTGTGACAGAGCCAAGTCATTGCTGTGGATAAGGATAAAGCCTCCATCAGACTGACCCAGAACAATGCTCAAAGATAGGTAGGCTGTTGAAGTATCAAACCCACTCATGTCTGCTTCCTACTCCCACAAAGGAGGTGTAGTGTGGGTGGCCCGGCCCTGGGCCTAAGGGATTATAAATGGATGGTGGCAGTCAGGAGCTCATGGCTCCGACCCATCATCCTGGCTCTTTGGGAGGCTGAGGTCTGATGGTTGTGACTCAGAGCAGCCCGGGCAAGAAAGTCCATGAGATTCTTATCTCCCATAAACCACCTCCCTCTCCAAACCCACACATAATCCAGATGTGCTGTGTCTCAAGTGGTAGAGCCTCAGCCGTGAACAAAAGAAGCTCAGGGATAACACGCAGGCCTTGAATCCAAGTCCTAGGACTAACACAATCATAAAATAAATGAACAGTGTACACCTTTTATCTGACTACGAAGAAAGATGCATACAGTCTTCTGCTGGTACTTGTAGCCAAAGGTAAGGGGCTCCCCTTGTTGTTCCCCTAAACCTCTCCTTTTCTCCTTTATCTGTCCAGGCTTAGGCTGCAGGACAGAATTCCGATCATCCCCCTGGATGTGACCTTAGGTACCCTGCCCCCCCCCCTTCCTTGGGGTCAGGATCCTGGATGCACTCCCTACTAGGAGGATGAGGCACCGCAGAGATGAGGGTAGGTATTCTGGACACTTTTACACACACACACACACATACACACACACACATACAAACACATACGAACACACAAACACCCCTAAGCCAACTCAGACTAGCCTTTTTCAAAGACACTTTATCTCCTTGGATTAACTGACCTAGGAGAGAGTTTTGATCCCCTGTAACTGATTATTTTAAATTGGGCTTGCTACTTGACAGGAGATAAACAGGAGCAAAACAAAAAGCCTTTGGTACCCATCACCTGAGGCTCAGGCTCATGCCTGTCATCCTGGCTACTCAGGAGGCTGAGATCTGAGGATCACAGCTTGAAGCCAGCCATAAGCTGGAAAGCCCGTGGGACTCTACTTTCCATGGAACCACCAAAAAGCTAGAAGTGCAGCTGTGGCTCAAGTAGTAGAGCACAAGCCTTGAACAATAAAACTCAGAGAGACAGCTCCCAGATCCTCAGCTCAAGCCCACATGGAGAAATGGCCCCATCTTATGGCCCACAGATTGCCTTGGCCACGAGCCCCCACTCATGGAGTGTGATACAACACCTGTCCCTGGGTGGTGTATCAGGGCCTTCAGAAATCCAGTGATGGAATCCACGCCTTTCCCTTCATGCACTATCTACCCACACTGGCTGGAAGGCAGAGCCTGACAAGGCTGGCAGCTCTGCCAAGGTGATCAGAATGGTCTTCTTGGAGGCAGCACTTGAAAAGGGGGTCTCACTTAACAAGGAGGATCTGCCCGGAAGCACAGAGAGCAAAAGTGCTGAAAATGATGGACAACACAGCAGAGCATGCTCATTTCCAGCCAGGGCTGCTGGTGAGAGACTCGGTATAGATGTGTGACTTGGTATAGATGTGTGAGACTGTCCCGAGATAGGTCTGAGGGGTCATAGAAGAATAGCTATCCAGGGCCGGGATTGTATCTTAGAAGTAGAGGGCTCACCTAGCACGCAGGAAAGCACAGGTTAGATTCCAAGGTCCTGCATACACAGAAAAAGCTGGAAGTGGCACCACGGCTCAGGTGAAAGAGCACTCCCCTTGAGACAAAGAAAGTCGGGGACATCGCTGGGCCCCAATGTCAGGCCCCAGGGCTGTCACCATAAAACAGTTCTCTCAGGGACCTTGGTGACAGGTGGATGGCTATGCCCTGAAGCTCTCAGTAGATCCATCTGTGCTTTGTGTCTCCTTTGACAGAGGGGAGATGGATACTCCTTTTGCCCTGGGCACCCCTGGGCCCGGTTATCAGCAACCCTCCCAAGGTCTTCCACCGGGACATGGAGCAGGTGGCCCTAGAAATCCTCAGGTATCGGTTGGGTGGGGCAGGAGGATATAGGGCAGGCCCCAGAACTCCTTGTGGGTCTGATCTGCCCTGGAAGACCAGGCAATCAGGAGGAGGTAGATGGGAGCTTAGAGAGGGCTAGTGATGTGAGGGGGCCCTTTAATCCTCATGGCCCCACCCAGATTCTGAGCCTTCCTTTGCTGTCCCTGAGGGAGGTAGAGGGGTGTCTAGGTGGTAGCTTCTAGGAGGAGTAGGTGGAAATTCTGAAGGGCTAGACACCTTAAGCCAGTCGCTCACCCCTCTTCTCCCACACCTGTCATCCTGGCCACTCGGGAGGCTGAGATCCAGAGGATCTCATTTCCCAACCCAGGCAAGAAAGTACCATGAGAGGCTCATCTCCAATCCAACTGGAAGTGGCACTGTGGCTCAAGTGGTAGAGTACTGGCCTTGAAGAAAAATCGACCTCAGGGACAGTATCCAAGCCCTGAGTTCAAGCCCCTCAACCAAGAAAGAAGAAAAATAAAAGAAAAAAAAAACAGGAAAGAAAGAAAGGCATCCCTTCCTTGCTTGCAAGAGATGTTGAAGCAGTGGGGTTGCTATGGTTGGGAGACCAGATGCTGGCCTCCCTGGGTTTGCTCCAGTATGAAGCTGTAACAGGGTGGGTGGTGCCTTACCAAGAACTCCAGAGGTTGTGGCCTGTGGCAGGCAGGGAGTGGGTGAATGGGAGCAGGCGTGGGATGGCAGTGTCAATTATATGCTCTCCATTCATGGTTTTGGATGCTGGTGACAAAGTCTGAAGTGTAGGGTTACATGTGGTTTATGTCTTGATGAGTTGGGTTTTCTCTTGGTATTAGAAGGTGGCTGAAGCCGGTCGTTGCCCGTGGCTCACAACTGTCATCCCAGCTACTCAGGAGGCTGAGATCTGAGGATCATGGTTCAAAGCCAGCTTGGGCAGGAAAATGTGTTTGGCTTTATCTCCAGTGAACCACTAGAAAGCCAGAAGTGGTACTGTGGCTTCAGTGGTAGAGGGCCCACCTGCAGCTCAAGAGCTAAGGGACTGCGTGCAGGCCCAGAGTTCAAACCCCATGACTGACAACCAAAAATAATGTAGCTGAGTTTTTTGCATAGTGGTATGTACATTTAGGAAATACCAAGATGTGTTATGAGCCATTCCAGATGTGTGAGATGTCCTGAGTTTTGTCTACACTTGGTCTGAGGATGGTAGTGCCATCTTCTTGGGTGTGGGATGTTCAGGGTGCTCAGGGACTGCTGAGGCCTTGGGCTGTGTGTGTGTTTGTGTGTGTATTTTTCCTTCGTCTCTCTCTGTCTCCTTCCTGGGTGCCTGTCTGCCTCTTTCTGACCTTGAATGGTGCCCCTCCTCCACACTGACCTTGCCCTTTAGCCCCCTATCAGGGTCTACAATGAGTCCTAAATTGCCAGAGGCCTGCATTCCAGTTTTTCTTTGGGGCCCAAGTCCGGCCTGTCCAAATCTTTGGGCACCTCCAGGGGATTCTGGATTCTGGATCAGCATGGCCAGCTAGCATAGGGTCTCTCCTGCCTCTGGGAGGCCTCAGTCATGCGATGTCTTGCCATTTCCTCAGCTGGGTCTCTGGCTGCATGTCCCTCCCTGCACGCTGGCAGTAGAGTGGGGGATGGAAGTTTTCCGGTGGCTCTGGCCAACTCGAGCTTGATAGCTGACTGAAGGCCATCCAAGCAAGGAGGATCCGGGGCTACATGTGAGGTGAGGCCAAGGTGGCTTGGAAGTATCCGTCAGTGTCTAGGAAATGTCAACATACCTTGTCACAGGAAAGTCTATTTCCCCCCCCCCCTCCCCACAGCTTGGCTGCTCAGGTCCTTCTAGAGAATTCTAGATGCCCAGAATACAGATGCACACATTTAGATTCTAGGTCCAGGGAACTGGGGCATGAGAGACTAGTATGGCCAATACCTCAATGTTCTGGGTCATTAGCCTTGACCTGGCTATGCCCCCCTTGTTGTACGTTCACTCCTTTTTTTTTTTAATTTTTTTATTGTAAAGATACTATACAGAGGGTTACAGTTACATGAGTGAGGTAATGAGTACACTTCTTCTTGAACATTGTTACCCCCTCTATTATTTTCCCCCTACCATCCCTTGCCTCCCTCCCTTCCCCGAGGTTCTTTTTTTTTTTTTTTGATTGTGATTAAGTGATTACATAATTTCCGGAAATTCACAGTATTGTGGAATAATGATGCTCATTTAAAGTCACAAGTTCATTCTAACTTTCCTGGAGCAAATTGTCTATCACAGTCTGTAATATATAACGGTGCTCACATGTTATATACCATATATGTGATCAGCAGCATGGGGATATTTGGTTGGGGTTCAACCAATTGAGTGGGAGTTATTTGTTTCTTAAGTCCTCTTAGTTTTGTCATATCACCTAACATTTTGGATTTAGCATCCACTTATCAGGAAGACCATGTACTGTTTGTCTCTTCATTCTTGGCTTACCTTGCTCAACATGATTCCTTCTAGCTCCATCCATTTCCCGGCAAATGCCATTATTTTGTCATTTCCAATGGCTGCATAATATTCCATTGTGTATAGATACCACAATTTTTGGATCCATTCATCTGTGGTGGGGCATCTAGGTTGTTTCCATATCCTAGCTATTGCGAACAGTGCTGCAATAAACATGGAGGTGCACGTGTCCTTGTATATTGGTTCCTGTTGTTCAGGGTAGATGCCTAGAAGTGGTATGACTGGGTCGTAAGGGAGGTCAATCTTTAGCTTTCTAAGGACCCTCCAGACTGGTTTCCAAAGTGGTTGTATGAGTGTACATTCCCACCAGCAGTGTAATAGCATTCCTCGTTCTCCACATCCCCTCCAGCATTTGTCGTTGGCTGATTTGTGGATGTGGGACATTCTGACTGGGGTAAGGTGGTATCTCAGGGTTGTCTTTATTTGCATTTCCTTCACCACCAGGGATGATGAACATTTCCTCATGTGTTTCTTTGCCATTTTTATTTCTTCATTTGAGAAGTCCCTCTTTAGTTCCCTTGCCCATTTAGTAATTGGTTTGTTAGGTTTGGGAGGGATTCGTTTCTTGAGTTCCCTTTATATACAGGATGTTAACCCCTTGTCTGATATGTTGCTGGTAAATATTTTTTCCCAATTAGTTGGTTGTCTTTCTAGCTTGGTTGCGATAGCTTTATCTGTGCAGAAGCTTTTTATTTTAAGGTAGTCCCATTTGTCGAGTCTCTCTCCAACTTGTTGTGACCCTGGGACTCTGTTCAGGAAGTTCCTTCCTGTGCCTATTAGTTCAAGTGTCCCTCCTACTCTGTCCTGCAGTAGTTTCAGAGATTCAGGTTTAATGTTAAGGTCTTTAATCCATTTTGAGTTGATGTTGGTGCATGGTGATAGGCTGGGGTCCACTTTTAGTTTTCTGCATGTGGCTGCCCAGTTTTCCCAGCACCAGCGGTTGAAGAGGCTGTGTTTCTTCCATTGTATGTCTTTGGCTCCTTTGTCAAATATCAGCTGGCTGTAGGCCTGTGGATTTATTTCTGGATCTTCTATTCTGTTCCATTGGTCTTCGGGTCTGTTTTTGTGCCAGTACCATGCTATCTTTGTTATTATAGCTCTGTAGTAGAGTTTGAAGTTCGGCATGGATAGCCCTCCCATATTGTCTTTATGCCCTAGAATTGTTTTGGCTATTCTAGGTCTTTTGTTGTTCCATATGAATTTTTGGACTGTTTTCTGTATTTCAGTGATGTACGTCATTGGGATTTTAATAGGAATTGCGTTGAATTTGTATATTAGTTTTGGAAGTATTACCATCTTTACTATATTAAGTCGGCCTATCCAGGAGCATGGGAGGTCTTACCATTTCCTAGTGTCTTCTGCAATTTCTTTCTTTAACTTTTTATAGTTCTCATTAAAGAGTTCTTTTACATCTTTGGTCAGGTTAATTCCTAAATATTTTATTTTTTGGGAGGTTATCGTGAATGGGGTTGCTCCCTTTATTTCCCTCTCTTCCTGTACATTATCAGTGTATAGGAAGGCAACTGATTTTTGTGGGTTTATTTTGTATCCTGCTATTTTGCCGAGGTGATTTATGATTTCTAAGAGTTTGGGGATGGAGTTTTTGGGATCGTGGAGGTATAGTATCATGTCGTCTGCAAAAAGGGATAGTTTAACTTCTTCTTTCCCTATGTGGATCCCTTTAATGTCTTTTTCTTGCCTTATTGCCCTGGCTAAGGGTTCTAGGACTATATTGAAGAGGAGTGGAGACAGTGGGCATCCTTGCCTTGTTCCTGATTTTAGGAGAATTGGTTGTAGCTTTTCCCCATTAAGTATAATATTGGCTATTGGTCTGTCATAAATGGCTTTTATTGTTTTTAGAAGTGTTCCTTCTATTCCTATTTTCTCCAGAGATTTTAGCATGAATGTATGTTGAATTTTGTCAAAGGCCTTTTCTGCATCTGTGGTGATAATCATGTGATTCTTGACCTTGGCTCTGTTGATATGTTGAATTACATTTATTGACTTACGTATGATAAACCATCCCTGTGTCTCTGGGATGAAGCCTACCTGGTCATAGTGAATTATTTTTTTTTATGTGTTTCTGGATTCTGTTAGCTAGAATCTTGTTAAGGATCTTTGCATCTGTGTTCATCAAGGAGATTGGCCTGTAATTCTCCTTTTTGGTTGGGTCTTTGCCTGGTTTGGGGATGAGTGTGATATTGGCTTCGTAGAATGAGTTTGGGATAACTCCCTCCTTCTCTATTTCTCTGAAGAGCTTGAGGAGTATGGGTATTAGTTCTTGTTTAAAGGTCTTATAGAATTCTGTTGTGAATCCATCTGGTCCTGGGCTTGTTTTTGTTGGAAGACTTTTGATAGCTTCCTGTATCTCATTATAGGATATTGGCTTATTTAATTGGTTAACTTCTTCTTTGCTCAGTTTGGGCAACTTGTATTTCTCTAAAAATGCATCCATTTCTGCCCGATTTTCTTCCTTTAGAGAGTATAGCTTTTGAAAGTAGTCTGTTAGAATTGTTTGGATATCTTGGGTACGTGTTGTGATGTTTCCCGTGCCATCCCTAATCCTATTAATATGGGTTTCCTCTCTTCTTTTTTAAATTAATCTAGCCAATGGGCCATCAATTTTGTTTATTTTTTCAAAGAACCAGCTTTTTGTTTGGTTTATTTTGGTTATGGTTTTCTGATTTTCTAATTGGTTAATCTCTGCTTTTAATTTGGTTATCTGGCTTCGTCTAGTAGCTTTAGGTCCCATTTTTTCTTGTTTTTCTAGCTGTTTTAATTGCAACATGAGATTATTTACTTGGTCTGTCTCCATTCTCTTGATGTGGGCACTGAGGGCAATAAATTTGCCCCTCAGGACTGCTTTTGCTGTGTCCCACAAGTTTCTTTGTGAGGTGTTTTCATTTTCATTGAGTTGTAGGAAATGCTTTATTTCTTCTCTGATCTCTTCTGTTATCCAGGCATTGTAAAGGAGTGTGCTGTTCAATTTCCATGTATTAGAGAAATTTCTGCGGTATGCTTTGTTATTGAGAGCTAGCTTGATTCCACTGTGGTCAGATAGGATACAGGGGATTATGTCGATCCCTTTGTATTTGCTTAAAGTTCCTTGCATGAACTATGATATGGTCTATTTTGGAGAAAGTTCCGTGAGCTGCTGAGAAGAATGTGTACTGTGTTGTTTTAGGGTGAAATACTCGGTAGGTGTCAGTTAATTCCGCTTGGAGTATGGCCTCTCTTCATTCGGTGGCTTCTTTGCCAATCCTCTGTTTGGTAGACCTGTCCTTTGGTGAGAGTGGTGTGTTAAAGTCTCCTAGTATTATCGTATTGGGATCTATTTTATTCTGTAAGTTTGAGAGCATTTGTTTTACATATCTGGGTGCACCAATATTTGGGGCATATAAGTTGATGATGGTTATATCCTCCTCTTGGATTGTTCCCTTTATTAATATGTAGTGTCCATCCTTGTCTTTCTGTACTGATTTTAATGAAAAGTTTATTTTGTCAGATATCAGGATAGCTACACCTGCTTTCTTACTGGGGGCGTTTGATTGGTAGATCCTTTTCCACCCCTTCACTCTGAGTTTGTTTGTATGTTTGGCTGAGAGGTGGGTCTCCTGAAGGCAACAGATGGATGGGTCTTGTTTTCTGATCCAGTCCTCATTTCGTTTTCTTTTAATTGGCGAATTCAGCCCATTTATATTAAGAGAAAGTATAGAGAGATGCATTGTTGTCCCTGCCATTCCGTTTTCCTAAGTTTTTCTTCTTTCCTTTCCTCCTGTGGTTGCTCAGTTAGACTTTGAGTAACGCCTGTTTGGGGCAGGCCCCAGTTCCTGGTTGCTTTCTTCAGGTTGTGTCCCCCCTCTTAGAATTCTTTGTAATGCTAAGTTCACTTCTTAATCCAGTGCTGGCCCCACACCGACCACTTGTGGCAGTGCTGTGAAAGTGGCAGGAGTGGAAGTGAGATCCAGGGTGCCCAAAATCTGGATTTATGGCCTGATTGGGGGTGGAGTGGGGGCAAAGGGTGTCTTAAAAAAATCTTAGAGCTGGAACTCAGGGCCTAGGCACTGTCCTTGAGCTTCCATTGCTCAAAGCTAACACTCTACCACTTGAACCACAGCTCACCTTTCATCTTTTTTAGTAGTTTAGTGGAGAGAAGAGTCTCACAGACTTTCCTGCCTGGGCTGGCTTCAAGCTGCCATCCTAAGAGCTCAGCTTCTTACGTAGCTAGGATTGCTGGTATAAGACATTGGGACCTACTAAGGATGTTTTTGTGTGTGCTTTGTGTGTGTGTGTGTGTGTGTGTGTGTGTGTGTGTGTGTGTTTGTGTGTGTGTGTGTGTGTGTGAATTTACCAGGGCTTGAACTCAGAGCCTAGGTGGTATCCTTTGGCTTGTTTACATAAGATTGGTGCTCTACCACTTGAACTACAGTACACTTCAGCTCCCAGAAGCCCCTGACTATGTGGAGAGCATAAAGCTCAAACCTGATCATATTTCTTCGACCTCAGGGAAGGATATGACTCCTCTGCAGCCTGGAGGAGTAGGGGTGGAGTAGGAGTGATAACTGTAGATGGGTGCTAGGCTGGTAGAGAGGTACTCTGTCTTTTGCCAAGAAGGATAGTGATAGCTCAAGCTCTCATTTTCCTAGCTATTCAGGAGGCTGAGATCTGGGCCAGGAGGGGCAAAAGCTGCAAGATGGCAGGGCAGGTAATGCCCCGCTCATGCAGGGATCACAAGAGTGCAAATCTGTCAGGCACACCTCGGGGGAGGGGATATTGAGTTGGGCTCATGAAAGACTTGTGTGCTTACAAATCCACAGCCAGCTAGCTGCTACTTCTAGCAGCAACCTGGAGTCCCAGGACTCAGAGCCCTTCTTTCCTCACCAGTGTTTGGGGGCAAATGAAGGTCTGCAATCATGGGCCAACTACAAAGGAGCATTTGAAGTGTTCTTTTCCTTGGTCCTGTGGCCCCATGCATGGATGGAGGGGCGGGTTCCCTGGAACTTACTGCCTTGGCCCAGACCCCTCAGCCCAAGAAAGACTTAGGGAGAAACCACATGATCTGGCTTGAGAGTTTACTATGACTATGCCTCAGGACTTCCCCCAGTTCTGACTCAGCTCATCATTACCACCTTCCTGTGTGTGTGGGTGCATCTTGGTACTAGGGCTTGAACTCAGGTCCTGGGCTCTGTCCCTCAGTTTTTTTCATTCAAGGCTAGCACTCTACCACTTGGGTCCCAGAAGAATATGTCTCACCAGGCTCACTTTTTTTTTTTTTTTTTTTTTTTTTTGCCTGTCATCAGGCTTAAACTCAGGGTCTGGGCATGCTCCTGAGCTTCTTTTGCTCAAGGCTAGCCTCAGTGCCACTTTTGTCTTTCTCTGTTTCTGTGGTACTGAGAAATCGAACCCAGAGCTTTGTGCGTGCTAGGTAAGCACTCTACCGCTAAGCCACATTCGCAGCCCAAGGCTGAATTGTAACAGGAGTTATGAGGGTGGGATTTATTGGCTTACCCCATTTGGCATAGAAATCGCTGACTATTTCATATCTTTGCCGAGATTTGGGACCAGTCTGTGACTCGGCAATGAGCAATGATGAATGAATGAGAGCCACCAGGCCCCACAGTTCTAGGCTCACATACTACAGAAGGATAGAGAATATAGATCCAGAACCTTCGACCATTCCTACAGCCTAGGAACTCTGAGGGCTTGTCCCAGCTTGCCCAAGTTGGGTGGGCTGAGCATGGACAACCTGCTGAATGCCCATCATCCATCCATACACAGAGACATGGAGTTACTGCTGCCTTTTTTGGACAGGGGGCAGGTCTGGGGTTGAACTATGAACCTAGGCCCTGTCCCTGAGTTCCTTTTGCTCAAGGGCAGTACTCTGCAACTTGAGTCACGATCCCACTCATGTTTTTTTTTTCCCTGTGATCTCTTAGAAGTAAGTGTCACCTACTTTCCTGCCCTGGCTGAATTCAAGTTGGCATTTTCTACATCTCAGCCTCCTGAGGAGCTAGGATTACAGGCAGAAGCCGCTGACACCTAGCTTTCTTTTCTTGTTCTTTTTTAACCATGACAATATGAAATCTTCACCGTGTCATTCCAATGGTTTGCATACGATGTAAACAACCCTGGAGTTCGATTGCTAGGATTGCCACCCACAAATGGAGGGAGATCCTGACAAACTCATTCCTATTCGTGTGAATGCTAATGAAATATTATAAAAGTAATAATTAAATTTGCAGTTAATTCATGATTCTATTTTAGAATGCCACACAAATATTATTGGATTTATATCTTCCATTCTAGCACCATGGTATGATTCCCCTAATTGAAGGATTTTGACTAATTTTTAAGTAATGTGTATATAAGTGTTCAACCATGATACTTCATTAAATGGTGGCATAATGTAATAACAAATAATCGATAATTATATATATAATTTAATATCATCACATTCCCTCTCTCTCAGTATATATCTATATCTATATACATACATATACACACACACACATATATACATATACATATCTATTAATGTATATATTGGGCACTACTGTGGCTTGATCAAAGGTCTTCAGAACTTCCTGGCAGCTCGGTTTTCTGGAGGCTGGTGTGCTAAGACTGTGACCCCATTTATGGATTGGGCATTGTAGGCCATGAGTTGAAATCCCAGCATGGCCAAATATTTATTCGTGGAGTAAGAAGTCAACTTTGACACATTTTTTTTCCTTTTGTGTCAAAGTCCTGGGTCTCAGTATAATATATAATCCATATGCAAATATAATCTAGGTGATATGATGTAATAAATGAAGTGTTATATGTGTAACAATACTAAATAAATAAGGGTAGTAAACGTCATACGCAGTAAACCCCTGTATGTAAATAGATCTCACATATGAATATTATTTTTTCCAGTGCTGAGGCTTGAATTCAGGCCCTGGGACCTGATTTGAATTTCTTATCTTCAAGGACAATGCCACAGAGTTACCCAGGCCCTGAGTGAAAATATCAGGCCTGCCAGAAAAATGGTGTAAATTCCAAGCCAGGGCCTTATTATTTATTTATTTATTTATTTATTTATTTATTTATTTATTTTATTTTTTTGGCCAAGCACTTAGGTCTTGGCACCTCTGCCACAGCTGACCCTGGGATCCTAGGACCCGAGTTCAAATCTGAGGCTGGCAAAAAAAAAAAAAAATAAGGAGAAGGATAAAACTGAGAAGTTCAAGGAGGAGGTTTTACTAATTTTTTTCCTTTGTGTTGTGACCATCCTGGGTCTAAATGACAAGGCCCAGAAAGTGCACATGACCTTGCATTGCTGATGTTTGGCGGGCTATTAGGGAAGCCATAGCCAAAACTGGCAACCTAGGCCTGGAGGTCAAATCCCAGGACTGCCACTAATGAATGGTGGGAGGTTCAAAGAAATACATTCTGATGATACATCCGTACAAATGGAATGTTATAAAAGCAACAATTAAATTAGAAGTTAGTGTATGATTTTCATATTATAAGATTATACACAATTATACTACATTAACTAATTTTCAATTACTACTTTATTATGTATTCATTCATGATACTTAAAAAAGGAAGGAATAATTTAGTTGCCAATAGTTAGTAGTAATATCATATATGCAATTTCATAATATACAGGCATCACTCTTGTTTTATACATATACATCTATCTATCTATCTATCTATCTATCTATCTATCTATCTATCTATCTATCTATCTATCTATCTATCTACCAATCTACACATTTATTTGTTTATACACTTGTCACTCCTGGGGCTCAGTGGTAGAGTGCTCCCTAGTACATACAAAGTCCTGGTTTCTATTCCTCACTACCACATGCACAGAAAAATTCAGAAGTCGTGCTGTCGCTCAAGCAGTTGAGCACTAGCTTTGAGCATAAAAGCTTAGGGACTGTGTCTAGACACTTACTCAAGACCCAAGACTGGCACCAAAGAAAAGAATGTTCTGAGCACAATGATATAAGGATAGGACTGCAAATACCTCACCACAGAGCAAGCTGGCAGTCTGGTGTTGAGAGCTGCCATCTAACCTGACTTAGCCAGAGATAAACCACTGCAACCCAGCTCCATGGAACCAGATGCTACTGGCTCATTCACTCCTGTCATCTAAGATACCCGGGGTCTGAGATCTGACACTGGTGGGTTTAAAACCCAGCCCTGGCAGGAAGTCTGAGAAACTCTGAGCTGTGGCTCAAAGTGTTAGAGCTCTAGCCTTGAGCTAAAGATCTTAGGACAGTAGCCCCAACTTTGAGTGCAATCCCCATGGCTAACTCCCCCCCCCCCACAAAAATCCCCACCACTTTAAACTATTAGATGTGAACTTTGTGCAGTTTGTGACATGTTTCTGAAAGAATGGTGATACTGATGAAAACACCCTAATTCTAATGACAGCTTATGGGATACAGCTATGTGATGAGACCTTCATGATGTGTTTTGTGCTGAGTCCTTCATGGGGTGCATTCTTTCATCTGGTCCTTGTAAGAGCTCCACAAGTAAGATGATTGTGCACATGAGAAAGTTGAGGCTCAAATATGTCCCCATGTCAGGGCCAAAATTATGTATGTATTGAACTCTAATGAGTTTTCTCCTGGATTATTTTTCTCGGTTGTGAATGTTGAACTCAGGGTCTAGGCACTGACCCTTCCCTATTGGGCTCATGGGTAGTGCCCTATCATGTAGAGCCAAGGACCCTAGGTATCTGTAGCTGAGGTCTGTCATCCTGCCTACTCAGGAAGCTGAGATCTGAGGATCTGGGTTCAAAACTATCCTGGACACAAAAGGTCCCATGAGACTATTATCTCCTACTCACCACTTAGCAACTTGAAGTGGAAGCCAGCACTGCTGACTCGTGCCTGTCATCCTAGCTACTCAGGAGGCAGAGAGCTGAGGATCACATTCCAAACCAGCCTGGGCAGGAAATTCCTTGAGATGGTTATCTCCAGTGAACCACCAGAAAGCCTGAAGGAGTGCTGTAGCTCAAGTGGTAGAGCTTGAGCTGAAGAGCTCAGAGACATCACCCAGGCCTGCCATGGGAGGTGGCACAAATGAAAGCTTCCATCAAAACACAGCACTGGGGAGAGAAAGACCTTGGGGTACAAAGAGACCTTTTTCTCCTGGACTTCAGAGCCCACCCACATTCATCCTCACCAATTGCCCCCAGATGAATTGTTACAAAGCTGTACAGGAGTGAGGCTTTTTGTCTGCCTGTTCCAACAATGAGGCAGACTTCCTCCAGCAGCCTGGGGTGCACAGAAACATTCAGGCTACACTGGGAACAGTGAGGGGAGCCCCGGCACATGCACTGTTTTGAAAGCCCTCTCTGTGCTATGAAATCATTCTATTCAAAGCAAATTTCCTAGCTGGGTGCTTTTCTTCATAGAGAATCTGGATGTTCACCAATAGAAATACATGCATTCATACACAGACACATGGAGTTACTGGCTCTTTTTTGTGTTGCAGGTCTTGAGGCTTGAACTGTGAACCTAGACATTTTCCCTGAGATCTTTTTGCTCAAGGAAGCATTTTATTGTGCCTTAAACCATGATTACTCTAGGCTGGGGTGCAGCTTTTACACCCACAGATGATCCAGGGATCCTAGGACCCAAGTTCAACTCCCAGCACTGGTAAAAAAAAAAAAATCAAACCAACACAAATTTAGGAGGAAAAAACCAGGAGGTTTTACATAACTGTTTTACCTTGTTTCCTTTGCACTGTGACCATCCTGGGTCTCAATGACTTGGCTTGAAAATTGAACGTGACCTTGCATGGCTGAAGGCTGGTGGGCTGTTAGTGAAGCTCAACTCACACACCTAGGCCCTGAGTTGGATTCTGGGACTTGCACCTACACACTGCTGAAGATCCTAGGAAAATTGTTCCATGTATAGGAACACTAATAGGATGTTTGAAATGTACTAATTGAATTACTGATTAGCTAGTCATTCTATAAGTTTGTATGCAATAAATACAGGTCATTGATTAATTTAATATTTATTAAGTCTTGTACTGTGATTAATTAATGGAGGCATAATTTTAGACCAAATAATTGGTAGTAGTAGAATATATAAAAGTAAAATATAGACATCACTTTATATAGAGTTATACACTAGAATCTACATAAATGTCTATCTGTCTCTGCATACATTTATGGATGCATATACATACGTAAATACACACATACACTGAAATCTACACATCTATGTGTTTATATAGTGGCCACTCCTAGGGCTTGATCTCAGGTCCTCAATGTTGCCCGATAACTTCACTTGCATCAGACTGGTGTGCTAATATTGACCCATTCATAAAGTGGGCCTTCTAGGCCCAGAGTTCAAACCACAGAACTGCCAAAAACTTAATCCTGATGGAAGAAGCCAATTGTCCCACTTGATTTCCTAATTGGTGAAAATCCGGGGTCTCAGGAATGATGTCTAATACACAGGCAAATTTATGTCCTATGTAATAGGATGTAAAAAATATTATATGTGTAATCATACTCACTAAAATATATAATAAATAAAACAAAATAAAATGAATAACTACACTAACTGCAATATGCAGTAAACATGTGTATGTAAATATAAATCATGTATTTAAAATGTATACGAGTGCTAGGACTTGAATTCAGGCTCTGGAGACAGGCCTGATTTTCTTGTCTTCCAGCATGATGACCTCCCCCTTCCCCCACAATGCTGCAGATTTACCCAGACCCTGAGTTCAAATCCCAGGCCTGGCAGAAAAAAATGGCATGAATTCCAAGCCAAGGAGCCTCAAAAAATATTTTAGATATTTTTAATGTATGTATGTATGCATATATGTATGTATGTATGTATGTATGTATGTATGTATGTATGTATGTATGTATGTATGTATGTATATATGTATGCATTTTTATTTTGTCAAGCACAGGGCTTGAACTCAGGTCGCAGCAACTCTGCCTCAGCTTCAATCACTCTAGGCTAGGGTGCAGCCACTGGACCCACAGCCAAACCTGGGTTCCTAGGCCCCAAAGGCTGACAGAAAAAAAAAAAAAAAACACTAGAAAAAAAAAAAACTCGGCAACTTGCATATGGCTGCAAGTTTTACATTTGTTTTCTTTGCAAGGTGACCTTCCTGGGTCTGAATGACACAGTTGAAAAGTGTTGGTAACCTAGCATTGCTGAAGGCTGGCGGGCTATCAGGGAAGCCATAGGCCAACATGGCAACATAGGCCCTGGGTGGGAAGCCCGGTCCTGACCCTTACCAATGGTGGGAGATCCTAAAAGTCTCTTTCCTATTCATAGGAATACTGATGGAAGGTTATGAATGTCAAGGTTAGAGTGATTTTAGGAGGCCAATGGAGTTTAATGAATATTTTTGGCACACTAAAAGAATACTATTAATTACATGGATGCAATTATTTTGGAACAGTGGTTGATTTAATTAATAATTCAATAAGGATGAAAACAATATTAATTACATGGAGGCATAATAAGTACCCAAGAATTGGTAGGAATGTAGCATATATAACTGAATATTGTATAGACATCTCTGGCACTCTATAAAGATCTATATTTATTTGTGCACTACCATCTACATGTTAATCTGTTCTTATTTTTCAAACCCTGGGGCTCGATCTCAGGTGAGGGAAACTACTTGTGGGCTCAATATGCACCAGGCTGGCATGCTGACACTCACCCATTCATGAATTGGGCCTTGTAGGCTGTGAGTTCAGATGCCAGCACTCACAAAAATTGAATCGTGGAGTAAGAAGCCCATGGTGACACATGTTTTCCTTTTCTGTGAAAGTCCTGGATGTCAGATGTGAAGTTTCATACATAGGCAAATCTATATCCTCTGTAATAAATGTAATAAATATTCCATGTGTAATAACAGTCAATAAAATAAATGGCAAATAGATGAATGAAACAAAAAATTTAATGAATAGCTACACTAAGCACAATATTGAGTCAACAGATGGGGCTCTATTTCAGGGCCTGGAAACTGGCTAGGAGCTGAATTGGCTGCTGTGCTTACTATCACCCATTCATGAACTTCTAGACCCTGAATTTAGATCCCAGCACTGCCAAAAGTATAATCTTGGAGTGAGAAGCTAAGCATGACATGTTTTCTTTTTCTTTGAAAGTGCTCAGTGTCAGGTAGGATGTATAATTTGGATGCAAATCTATATGCTATGTAATAGGATGTCATAAATGTAATAAATGTCATAGGTGGAATAATTGTCACTACAATAAATGATAAAGGGTTGAATTAGTGAATCATTCTAGATTAAATTAGATGCAACAATTATAGGAAGTGTATTAAGTTTTATTAATATTTTATTAAGCATTACCAGAATAAAAATTACATGGAGACATAATTAAATATCGAATTATAGGTAGTGACACATGATGCATAATTTAATTATATAAGACATCTGTCTCATTCTATAAAATATGTAAATATATATGTGTATATGTACATATATGATAAACAATAATGGGATATTGAGTAATTATTAATTAATGCTTTATTAATTGTTCAACTGGGACGCATCATTAAATGGAGACATAATTTAATATCTAATAATTGGCAGTAATCCCTGCAACTACTGCTGCCTCCTTCTTGCCCTCATCGCTGGCCTGTCAGTGCCAAAAAAGGCCTCCAGGAGAACCCCTCCACCCCTGCACCAATGTGTCCTGTACTTCCAGTGACTCCTGGTGGTCAGTATGATCTACATGACCACAGAAGAGCATGAGGATATATGTTACACACAGACATGAAGAACTAGTATGATGGCTTGACCTTCATGGCCTCTGAAAATGGAGGTTTGACCTGCATAAGTTTTGCTTCACTATGAATTTTCTATTTTCACACTGAACACCATATACTTTCCTTGTGATTCCTTTATTGGTTTTTGTCTTATTCTCTCAAAACAAGTCTATTATCATAGGCTGATACTATGTCTCTGGTGATGGCACCAGCAGATCCAAGTGGAAAGGGAAGTGGGACATAGAGTACCCATCCTTTCCAAAAGAGTCCACCACAGGTCAGAAGAACAAGTCTTAGGAGAGTGGGCACAGCTGATGCTTCCCTCTCTGAAGCATGGCTCAAGTTTGGAGAGGGATTTCAGGACATCTGAAATATTGAATTATTGAAATATTGAATTATCTCCAAGACCAAAGAAACAACCACATCTAGTAATTGAGCTCACAAGTATACCATGGAGATCCAGTGAAAATGATCAATCAGATGAAGATAGGACACTGTTTAAAATACAGAGAAACAATGGGATTGGCACTATTGGCAGGAACAATTTGTGTACAGAAAGAAGATAGGGCCAAGGGAGATGAACTGCAGTTGATTGACTAGAAAATGGACAGTGACAGAGAAGAAACCAGTAAAGGCAATGAATGTGAAGATGGAGAGGGTGCCATGGAAATTTCAGATGGTGCTTCTAGTGCAAGTAGTTATTCTTTGGCAAGTGATAGTAGGAAACCTGAGCTTCCTAAGGCAGGACCTGACTTTATTGCCTAGCTGGACTAAAAGTGAAGATCCTCCTGCCTCACATTCCGGAGTTCTAGGATAACAGTCATGCATTACCACATTCCTGTTTGAAACATTTAACTTTCATGTTAGATTATTTCTTTTTCACCTGTGGCCTTTATAAGCCTGATTTCGACATTTTTGGACCTTGGCGTGAACATTTGTCTGGATTATGAGGAAACAATAATTATTCCAACAGTTTCCCATATTGAAACACCCACTCCTTGGGTACTTGTCAACTCACTGTGTTCATCTGGCCTGTGTGGAGATTGTCCATTCTGCTCTGGTCCTTAAGAGGTCTGCAAGATTCTCAGCTGTGTACTAGAAGAACACAGAGATGGAGAGTTTTAGATAGCAATGAGAAAAAAGAAATTTACTTCACTGAAACTCTATTATTTGCCTTATTTTTGCCTGTCATATTTACCTTGCTCACAGTTTACATTCTTTTATGGTATAATGAAGTAATAACATTTATTTTCCTCAGCATTTAAGTTTAATTCTTTGTTTTCATTGAGACAAACTTCTAAGAAAGAACAACTAATCTCATGTTCATTTCCACAAATGGATGTTTTTATTTTCATATTCCCTTGTAAGACAATAATTCTTGGTGTGGCAAGTCAGGAAATAGAAATAGATTAAAATTTTAAACATGATACATTTATTTGTGATGTCAGTAAGCTTTGGAATTTTAGTCACTAAAATGTGTTTGACTACTACGTTTACTCTTGCCCACTCTGGTGAGAGCATCCTTAATTACTAAGTTATTAACAAGTGAATGGATTGCCAGACAAACTTTGAGAGTTTTTGTTTTCTTGGCAGACCATTAAACATTTCTTTAGAGGAAAAAATACCACACTATTTCTGCTCTTCATAGAGTCTACTATACTTCAGTTAATTCATCTGTAACTATTAGCATACAACTGAATGTATTTGCTTTTGGGTTTATTGGAACATTCTAGCAGCCACAAATAAGGGAAACCATGCAGCTTGTGTTCTCTGGGTCTGGATTACTTCCCATAATATAATTCTTTCCCAGTCTTTCCACATTATTACAAATGGTAGTCTATCATGCTCTCTGACGGATGAGTGGGATTTCTCTCTGTTTGTGTGTGTGTGTGTGTGTGTGTGTGTGTGTGTGTGTGTGTGTGTGTGTGTTCATACATACATTTATATATATGTATATATGTATATATGTACATATACACACATATATGTATATATTTATATCTATATATACATATATGTATATAAAATGTGGTATACATGTATGTAACCTCATACATACATACATATATATGTATGTATGTAACCTCATACATACATACATATATATATATATATATGTAACCTCATACATGTATACCACATTTTATTGATCCATTCACCATTTTAGGGTTTTCTGGGTACTGGAAAGTGAGAGACAGGAGCCTTATCCCTCTGTTTGTGGGAAGACATGAACTCTTGTAGCAACAGTCCTGAGCCTTGTTACCCTTTTTTATGGCCTGAAGTGGTAAAAGCTGATCGACAATTTGTTCACTTTTGCAATTCCTGGGGCCTGAACTCAGTGCCTGTGCACTGTCCCTAAGCATTTTTTGCTTAAAGCTAGCATACTAACACTTGAGCCACTGCAACACTTCCAGCTTTTTCTGGATATGTGGTTACTGAAGAATCAAACTCAGGGCTTCATGCATGCTAGGCAAGCACTCTACCACTAGGCCACCTTCCCAACCCAATATTTTATTTTTTAAAAAACTAACATGTAAAAGAAACAACTACATGAGCAACTGTATTACAGGAGGCAAGCTCCATGACTAGAACCATGACTTCCCTGGCCAGAAACCTGGGAGACCAGGCCTTTGCCACAAGTCTCCTGTGAGGTCAGCTTCCAACCACTGAGCATCATTTCATTGGCCTGAAAGGAAGGAGAGTGTTGAGATGTGAAACATGATGCAAGCAGACAGAGGAAGCCTCATCCCCCAATGTCAACAATGAGGATGGTTACTCACAAACCCCAGATCCTGTGGCACATGTGCTAGTAGACACTAATTATGAATTGTGTAGAGTCATGATCCAATGGGCAGATGGGTTGAGCTATTATGAGAAAGACATAACCTCATTCAGAATCATATGGACTCCAAAAATGTGAACTAGAAAAGGTCTACTTTGTGTTTGAGGTTATTGTTTTAACTTCCTTTATCTGCACTCTGTCCTCTAAAGTCAGCTCCCATGTGTGAACTCTTCATATGCAAGAAAATGAGCCATAAATAAGGCCAAGTAATTGTTAATCTTATGGAAGTGAGCCAGGCATAGAATGGCTGTCTGGGGTTTCTTTTCCTCTCTGAGTTACAAAAAGTGACTTGTTCCTGAGACAGAGCCCATGTTCTAATGGCTGAGCTATTACTGCTGGATATCAAATTTCACCATGTGGATATAACTATAAGAGACAAAGCAGCCAGGACTTTGATGTTCCCAAAATTATTGCCATGCTGAGTGAGTCTGACACATGACTTCGAATGACTGCATGAAGGAAGTGAACATTCTTTTGTTTTTACAACATGTAATAGTGTATAAATCGATACATCACTTTACACTGACTTTAATTTTGTCCCAGGTTTTCATTTTGGTTTCAGAGGAAAGTGTCTGGATTTACCATTCCAACAACAGGCTCCCAGATGCTCATGCAGGGTGAGGAGGGGAGAATGGGTCGAAATGATGACTTCCTTCTGTGTTTCCCTGGCAGTGCTGAAAATCAGACCCAGAGCTTCTGGGCTTCAGGTAAACAAGCAGTGGGTAGAGTCTCCCTTCTCAAGAGATGAAATCTTCATGAAAATTGCCCACAGGACACTACAGTTTCCACTGCTTTTTTACTTCCACGCAGTGCACATAGCACACGAACTAATGCTGGAGGGCACAGGTATGGCTGACTCACCACCCTTCAAGAGAGGCAAGAAGGATGAACACAGTGGCAGGGGACCTGTTCCTCAGCAGAAAGCCTTGCAAGGTTCTGAACATCACCCTAAGTGAGGCTGGCATTTGAGCACAGTCTTGGACAGATCATAAGCATCTGAAGAGTGTGGAATGTTCTGCTAATCCACAGGTTGACTAAGCAGCCTGTCCTTGGGGGAAAAGGATCTACTATAAGTAAACATTTATCAGAAATCTCACTAAACCTTGTTCTTTATATTAAGTCAGTTCTTCAAGGCAGACAAGTGAGAGTGGATAAAGGAGAAGGGCCCTAGGACCACTGCATTTTCCCATCTTAGAGCATCATTTTCTTTCTCAACATATAGTAGGGAAGCCACAGCCTAGTCCTGCTAGCCAATAGAAGTATATTCTCAATAGTATATGCCAATATGTTCAGGTCCAGATAACTCAGTGATAGTGGTTCCACTCTGTTCTCTCAGTAACTTCTCTTTTTTGAGATAGGGTCTAATCTAAGTAGGACTTTGGGCTAAGCTACCTTTGTATGCAGATCATAGGCATGTACCACCATGCCTAGTCTCATTACTTCTTTTTTGTTTTCTGCCCTTTGAAAGTCAGCCAATAGCTCTAACATCGTTCTCTTCCATTACATTCTATTCATGCCCTTATCTGGTTCTCTCCATCTGGTCTAACTGGAGCCATCTGTCTCTAGCCAGCACACTGTCATGGTGGTCCATCTTCCCAGCTAGCTCCATACACATCTGTTTGTTACTAGGGAGTCTTTCCTGACTTGTGCTTTTCACTTTTCCAAATGACTGGATGTGCAAGACAATAAAAGGAGTTCCTGAATTTTGCCAAGAGTGTGAATGACATGACTGATTCAAGGCTGTTAACCATTTTCTTTTCTTTTCTTTTCTTTCTTTCTTTTTTTTTTTTGGTCCGGTTGTAGGGCCTGAACTCTGGGCCTGGGCGCTGTCCCTCAGCTCTTCAGCTCAAGGCTAGTGCTCTACCATTTGAGCCACAGAGCCACTTCTGGCTTTTTTTCTTTTTGCTTATGTGGTGCTGGGGAATCGAACCCAGGGCCTCATGCATGCAAGGCAAGCACTCTACCACTGAACCACCTTCCCAGCCCCTTGTTAACCATTTTCCACTTAAACACACAAGCAGTGGGCCAGGATTGGTGGCTCATACCTGTGATCTTAGCTAATAGGTAGGCTTAAATCTGGAGGATGGTGGCTCTGAGACCAGCCTAAGCAGAAAAGTCTTGAGATCCCACCTTCAAAATAATCGCAAAAGAAGGTCTGGAAGTATGGCTTACGGTGAGCATACAATATGAGCAAGAGCTGTCATAGTATAGGTCACCTTGTGCTGCTTGTAGCACAGGTCCTTTAGTCCCAGGTCTGTACTAATAACATCTCTTCAATTCCAACTTTGTGTATGTGTGTGTATGTGTACAACTTCACGTACTCATGCACTTGTTGTGTACACTGATAATATTAAGTTGCACGTGCTTATGTTGCAGAGACTTCAAACTAATTTTTATCTTTCCAAACACAATGAACCATCAAGAATTCTACCACTGTCAACATTCATTACAAAGATTCCACTTCCAAAATGCCATTTGGTTAGATGGTGTTTACCTATCCATATTTACTTAGTCTTTCCTCTAGTTGACCCTCATCCTCCCATACCATTGCACCTCCACACATTCCCCCAGATTATTGTTTACAATGATCTTAACATTTTCCTGGAAATAAGGATTCTTTAGTGGTAGAATTAGCATTTAATTGCTAGCAAGTCAGCTTCTTCAGTAATAACTCACAATGAGCTTAAAGATCTACCCTTAATCAGGTAGGGATAGGTGGACACAGCATAGTAAAATGGACAAAAAAGCATTTCAATGCCAGGTGGACCACTATGGGACCTGATGCGACACCATCATGTGCTAAACATGGACATCCCAGGTGAGGGCAGAATACTCTCTTGTACGTGTGGGACTCCTGGATATCAGGAAAGTAGGAGGCTGAGACCTGAGTCCAACCCTTACTCTTCTCAAATTGCTGGCAAAGTTTCAGAAAAACTCAGTAATCTGCCCAAGGAAGGTATGCTAGGCTACAGGTGAAGAAAGACAGGAGCCTAAAACGTGGCATGCAATTTCTGAGAATACACCTTCATACTTACTAAGAACTTATGAGCTTATAGAAATTGATTTGTTGTGGTCAGACAGTGTGGGTATGCAAGCCAAGGAGGGGACTGGCCACTTCCTTACAGTATCATCCTATAGTGACAAGAAGAGGAAAATAACCCCAAATGGGACTGCACTGGTCATCTACTTGATGTCAAAGTATTGGGGCTGAACAGTACTGAGTGTTAACCTGGACTGCTGGTCAGAGAGCTGGAAAAGTAGGGAGTAGGATGTGAATTGAATGATAAATAGAGGGATGGGTTGATGGAAAGAATTGTCAACTGCAACATCACATTCAGATCTACCAGAGATCTCTCATAAAGGGCCAGTACAGTCAACCATATGAACCCATTAGCACTGGTCATTCTTGTTTGCTAGCAATCACTTTCTGACTTATCAGACATACACACACACCCCAAATGGCCATGGTTTGGTGGACACAGAGGGCTAGAATATAAATGTCAGTAAATGCCTGACATGTTAGCAGAGAGTATCAAAGTTTAGCCACCCTGCATTGTTCATTCCCAAGATTCTCAGCCTGTTAGGTCCTTGTGGCAAACTCAGTGCTCCAATGGGAAGAGAAGCTGCCTCCAGGCCTCCCTTTCTTATCTTCCAGGTCTCAGAAGTCCCCAAAAGGCTGGTCTGGAGGTGTGGGGGAATAATGCAGGCAAAGCCCAAGTGTTGGAGACTCCAATTCATAGCAATGATAGGGTGCTGCAGAGCTCTGGATTGTGTTGTGCCTCCAAGGGAAGGAGGCACTGTTGGCACATGAGTGCATCAGGGCTTCCTGATCCTCCCTGCCCAACAGCAGCTGTTCTGGATTGAGCAGCACACTGGGATGGGGTATGAGGCACCCTGGGGACAAGTACCCACCAGTAGAGGGATGGATAGGGCAGGTAAATCTACAGAGAACAGTGCCAGTACTGGGCAGCTGTGCTCTTTTATCAACTTCTCCACATTTCAGTTTTCAAAAACAACTTAGACTTTAGAGTAAGTTTCAACCTATGGAAAATTTACACAAGTGTGTTTCCCTCACTGCCCTAGCTCTCCCTTGATTCACATGTCATAAAACATGTTAATCAAAGTCAGAACATTTCCACTGAAGCCATAGTAGTCATTAAACACAAACCCCGTACCAACCTCAACATTGCCTCCTTCTGCCCTTCTCTCACTCAGGAGTCCATCTGGTCCTGCAGATCGTTGCTCTCCTCTCCTTTGAGGGGCCAAAGTTCCAACTAAACCTCCATCCTTGGCCATTGTGAGGGGTTCTGCTCAGCATTTGCTGTCTTGGTAAGCATAGATTGAGGGATGTCGATGGACTGTTCCTCTTTGGCAGGAGCCTACAGAGCAACAGATGCTGCAGCCATCTCAGTGAATCACACTGGGGCACCGAGGTCACCATGCTTAACCTTGTTCATGGTACTCGTGTTAGAACTCAGAGTATTGTACTTGCTAGGTAGGTGAGCTATATTCCTATTTTGTGCTGGTCATTTTTTAGTTATGGTCTTGCTTCCTATCCAGGTACATGCCTGGGCCTGGACTCACCTATTTTAAGCTTCCTGTTGTAGTGAAGTTGATATTAATTGATAGCTTAAGAGGAGATGTCACCCAGTTTTTGGCTTGGGATGGCCCTGAATAATGATCATCCAAATCTTAGCATCTTAAATAGTTAGGATTACACATGTGACTCCCAGCTCCAATGTGCCTTCCTTCTCAACCCTACCAACTCAGCAGTGACTGACAGCTTCCTCTCCTCAGTTACTCTTACCCTCTGGAATTTCAGAGAGGAGACACACATTTTCTTCTTCATTGTACTCTAATTGCTCCAAAGATTGCCTGAAATTGTACTATCTCCCCTCATTGTAGGCTCCCCAAGGAAGTGATACCCTTGGATACTGGATATTTCTACATGAGGAGGTAAACTTAGCTGTGAACCCCAAAGGGAGATCCTGTTACTTCAGCTGTGGGCTGTCAGTTCCTTCTGCAACTCCCTCAGCTACAGTCATTTTCCATGACACAATTGTCTTCCTGCACTCCCCACACTGATGGGTACAAAGACAGCATCATGCCAATTGGCCAGGTCAAACTATGGGACACTCAGTGGTGGAGCTGGAGGAGTTGCACTTGTCCCCTATCCAATCTGACATCCAGTCCCTCTCTTCAACAGAATTCAATCTTTGTGGATTCTCTTCTCTGCCAACACTCTCAGTCTGTCTCTAGAACTAAGGAACAAGGTATATGTAATTGAGAAAACACAAACACAATCTCTCATCATGAATGGACCAATTTAAATAGTGAAAAAATGAACCACAAAATTATACTGAACCCCTCTCCCTGCTTCTTTTATTTGTGCAAGTTTGCTCCCTAATTGCTTTTGTGTGTTTGTTGGGGAAGGTGTGTGGGTACGGGTGCGGGGGATATTGTGTATAATAGGACTTGAACTCAGGGCCTTTGGCTCTTAACCTAGCTCTTTTTTGTTCAAAGCTGGCACTCTACCATTCCAGCCACTGATCCCTAGTGGCTTTTTCCAGGCTAATTGCAATAAGAATCTCTTGGGTTTCTCTGCCTACAATGGCTTCAAACTGCAATTCTGGTATCAGCCTCCCAAAAGGCTAGTGTGTGAGCCACTAGTGCATGGCCTCCCACTGCCACTTTAAAAGGGCAGCTTTTAAAGTGAAGTAAAAGAAAATTCTTGATTGAAAACTGGGTATCAGTGTGATTTAGGTAAATCTGGAGGCTCCTCATGGGAGGAAAGGCCTTCTCCTGGGAAGTATTACAGCACTACATGAACCAAGTGGGTTTGATGAAATGTCCCCAGAGAACACACAAGATACCCTGAGTGAAACAACACCCAAAGCACAGGTTCTTAGGACATTGTCTAAAATAAGTTTTTAACCAAGGTGCTCACAGATGTGCCTCCCATATCCTTGGGAAAGATATCAGTAGAGCAGCCATCTGGATTCTGTCCTACGGGGGTACAAGGTGTTTGGAACCAAGCCTTTTCCTTGGTCCAAACCACATCACAAAGAGGCCATGTGGATGCTCCTAGTCCAATGGCTGGGCCTTTTACTGCTACAAAATTAGGCTTCTTAAACTGGATGAAAGTATTCACTAAGTTTCTAAAGTTAAAAAAGTACACAGGGAACAAGTAAAAACATTGCATATGTGAGCAGATGACAAAAATCTATTCTAGATTGGAAGTTGCCAAGCAGAAACTATGCAAATCATAAAAATTAAGATTTCTTAAAAAGCCTCCTCCCAGAAAAGGTAGATTGTGGATCTACCTGCTGCAGATTGTAAAGGCTTACCTACAGCCTGGATATTACACAGGTGTCGCTGCTACCACCAGTTGTAGGTGACATAGCCAGAAGGGCTTTCATATTTACAGTGGCTCTTGGCCACTCTGACTATTGCATATAGCATTTCCAACTTTCTCTCTTTGAAGACCCAAGGATCATACTGACTTTAGGGAGTTCTTGTATCCAAGAAAAGGGAAAATTCAGAGTGAACTTGGCACTAAGATTGTCTGGTACTGACTGAAGGGTTATTGACTAAGGGATATAACCTGCCCCTGCAAGGAGACTTTACACATTGAATTGGAAACACATATTTTCTAAGGTCTTATAAACTGGACTAAATTAACTTATGGACATGGAGATAAGCTAATTTAAGACATAAGGTTGGAAATAAAGATCAGCAAGCATCTCAATGCCTGTATCCCATTATGTGTTGTTGGATGCTACTGCCACAGGAAATTGGAGAGCAAAGCAGACATGGGAGAGGGAGGCCTTTGCAGGGGACAAGACCTTGCCATAAAACACAACCAATGCTGTGCTGGAGTTTGTTTTATAGGCTTTGTAGTTCCAGGGAGGTTGATGCTATACTATATAGGGAATCTGCTTCTTCCTCCCCACCATACAGCTGATTCTGTTTTCAGAGGTAGTCTCTTGTTCTGATTTCACAGAGTAGATCAAAGCATAAACTTATACCTACATACATATAAAGTGATTCTTTATAGGTAGTTTGAGCCTGACCTTTGAAGAATAACTAAAACTTTTCATATACAGAGTTCTAAGCCAGAGCTTGACTGACAACAGCTATTGAGGCACTTCCTACTAGTTCCTCATCCTCTGAATACTATCAAGATGTAATATAGTGCTGCATCTCCCCTCCCCCTCCCTTCCCCCCCCCCCTGTGCAAGTCCTGCAGTTGAATTCAGGGTCTTCTGCTTAGTTGGCTGGCACTTGAATACTTGAATCACACTTTCAGTCCTGTTTGTACTAATCATTGGAGGCTCAATTTTAACAGACTTTTCTAATTGATCTGGTCTTAACACAAATCCTCTGGATGTATCTCAGACTTTTGAGTAGCTAGAATTACAGATGTGAGTCACTGCTTCCAGCTAGATTATATTGTAAGGAGGGAGGTTGGGAGGTTTGTAAGGAACACAGGAGAACAGGGCTTGCAGATGCAGCAGATTCCAGCAACTGGTGTGAGGTGTAGTCCATTAGGTGAGGCCAACCTCATCTCAGCCTTGCCAATTGTCCCCAAGGTAAGTAATGTTTTGCATTGATCCTTTAAAAGAATCCTTTAAAAGAATCCTTTAAAAGATCCTTTAAAAGAATAAGCCACACTAATATCTAAGGTTTCTAAATGAGATGGCCCAAGGCATTATTCGAAAGCTCACAATGGAGTTTAACAATAAAGCTGTGGTACATGAAAACATAAGAATAAAAAAACTGTCCATGATTCCATGCTTCTCCCATGATATATTTGTACATACATAAAAAAATTCTCATCTCAAGCCCAAAGAAACACAGGTCCCATGGTTTCCCTTATTTGCAATGACTAGTATATGTCTGAGACAAGCAGAAATGTTCAGAGGAGTTGATGTTAGGTGAAATGAATCCCAAGATAAGGACTCATATTTTTTCTTTCTTGCTATTGTTTTAAACATATTTATAAGATGATTGTTTTGTGGTTTTTTATGTCCCTCCTCCTCAGTATAATCCCTGTTTTCACTGTATTTGATGTTGCTATAATTTGTGGAGGGGAAGGGAAAAAACAAATTGTTTAAACAGGGATACAGGTGGACCCATTGCAACAATGAGATGTACAAGACGTTATGTCAAAAAATGAATTTTACAACTCTGGCATGGTATGGGGAGGGAGATGGGACGGGATGGCAAGGGGAAACAAAGGAGGAGGGAACAATGCTTGATAAGAAATGTACTCATTTGGGCTGGGAAGGTGGCTCAGTGGTACAGAGATTGCCTTGCATGCATGAGGCTCTGGGTTTGATTCCTCAGCACCACAGAAGCAGAAATAAAAAGCTGGAAGTGGTGCTGTGGCTCAAGTGGTTGAGCGCTAGCCTTGAGGTGAAGAGCTGAGGGACAGCGACCAGGCCCAGAGTTCAGGCCCATGACCGGACTCCCCACCCCCCAAAAAAAGAAATGTACTCATTACCTTGCTCGTGTAATTGTAACCCCTCTGTACTACATTTTCAAGATTAAAAAAAATTCTGGTTTCAAAGTCTTTGAGGAAAATCAATACCAGGATTTCAATAGGATTGATACATTGTTTTATAACTGGAATTTCAATTTTTGCCTGGAATGATAATAATGTCAAATAAAATTATGTCTCTATTTCAGAGGTCCATGCTAAATTCATCAGCAGCCCTGCTCAGAGGAAGGGTGCAATGATGATGTGTAAACTCATTTGTAAACATGAGTTGAACAGAAACTCAGTTTGTTAAAACACAGCCACCCACCAAATCTTTGTAGAAATGACCTGTCAGGAGAGACCTCTCCAGTCCACAAAGCTGTATGATCATGAACTACAAAAATCCAGCGGCAGTGTGGCTAGTGGTAGGAGATCATGATGGACCTAAAGAGGAAATGTGTACAGTTTTGTTAAGTATACATGCGGTTGTGTTTGCTAGCCATTGGGCTTGAACATAGGGCCTGTGCACTGTCTCTGAGCCTCTCTGTGCTCAAGGCTAGTGTTCTACCAACTAAATCCCAACACCACTTCCAGCTTTTTCTTAGTAGTTTATTGGAGATAAGAGTCTCATGGACTTTCTTGTCTCAGCTGGCTTCAAACTGCAATCCTCAGATTTCATCCCCCTGAGTAGCTAGGATTACAGGCATGAACCAGCAGGCCCCTGGTTTTTATACTTATCTTTTAAAACTTAATATTAAAGCCCATAAACATTAATAGGTGTACAATGCAGCATACTCAATTTGTATTTGTTCCCACTGGATTATCTGTGAACTGAGTTAAAGGCTGTCTTAGATATGGAAGGGAAGGAAAGATTTTCCACAAAGTTAGTTTTTGAAGACATTATTATTCAATAGAATTCCTTCTGAGAAGACACTTGACAAGATCAGATATTAGGTCAAACCCTCATGGAAGGGTGTAGGAATTGTCTGGGGAAACCAGGCAACAAAATTTGAATTAGGAGGTAGTGTGCTTCCTTCCTCAGCTTACTCAGCTTTATTATCTGAAGAAGAAAGGAATGAGTAGGAAGAGGTCAAGTTCTAGGGCCAGTTTACGGGTTTGTTTTGTTCTCTCTCCAAATCCTGTAATATAGGAGTGCTGAGTAATAGCCTCTTCCTTTGGAAAGTCTGCACATTATCTCACTCTATCATGAGAGGAGACCTCACTTCTGTGGAGATAAGCTTGCTCTTGTTCCTTCAGACACATAGTATGCAGACATCAAAAGTCCAATGCTATAAAGGGAACCCAAGATACTCAGTTTTATCAATGATGTAAGGGCCATTTCATGACAATGAATCTGCAAACTGGGTATCATCAATTCCAATAGTGGAAATAGCAGCCCTGGACAGTGGATGATGTAAGATGTTAATTGATTTCCATTATCACTTCCCTTTCCTTCCATTCTGAATATTTGCCACAATGAAGATCTTTGCCTCAAAAAGTTTAAGGAATTTGAGTCATGATACCACAGAAACAAGCAAAAATACAATACATAGAAATATTGTTTTGTGTAATGTCCCTCATAGGCATATAAAGTTAATTTAAATAAACTGAGTAAGAGAAAGGTTAAGTGAAACTGCTTTAAATAAGTAGTTTTTTCTGATTCTCCCATATTCCATTAAGCAAAATTATCGCTGATAAAAATACGTTTACTCAAAGCAGCAGCAATGCAGGTTTCACAGAAGCACAATGTTTCAGTTTCCTATAATATCAGCTGAGCCTTCTGTGGGATCTAGGAGAAGGACATGGCATATGGAGGCTGGGAGAAGTAATAGGAGTGAGGATCTGATGAAAACAATCATCTAAAATCACCTAAAAGTGCATGAGATGAGGTTTCTACTTAAATATCTGTATCTATCTTTTCTCTTTCTCTAATCCCAGTACTACAAGCCTCAGCCACTGTCAAGGGCAGAGACTGGACACCTGAGGAGGGAGAAGACTGGAGAGCAGCAAGATTGGTAAGAAAAGCTCTAAGATACATAAGAGAGGACTCAGGTGGTCTCACAGAAGATGTACAAAGTCACCACTGAAGACAATGGTATGTGTGTGTGTTTCTGTGTATGTGTGTGCATATGTGTGTGTGTGTGTGTGTGTGTAAAAAGTGAGGCTTAAAGACATGCAACATATCCTGAACTATGATTTAACAATGAGCAGTGTCTACACTTTGATATGAGGTTCTGATAGTCTAGAGCAGAATTATGTCCACTGATGAAGGTTTATAATTTCAAGTCAAGTAAGAAGGCAATGCCTTCTAGCACCACATCTGAGAACTCAGAATAATAATGGGATTATAATATTTCAAACCATAGGTATGTTATTTTGGGGAATAACAGAGATGGGGGGGACTGAGATCCAAGGCTAGTCTAGGCAAAGTTTTAGCAAGCAGACCTTATCTCAACAAATTATTCTGGCTAGGTGGTTCATTCCTGAAATCCCAGCTCTGTGGGAGGTGTATGTGAGGGAAGAGCAAAGCCCAAAAATTACTTAAAATACTTAAAGCAAGATGGGGGCAGGAGGTGTGGTAGAATGCATGCCTAGCATGTATGAGGCTTTGAGTCCAATCAAACCATAATACTATTAAAACAACCCAACAGATGTAAGATGTGTTCATTAGCTGATTCAGCTTTTTTCCTCTCTACTAGAAATATTTAGAATTCGGGGAAGCATAGGAGAAGTGTACAGCACAAGTACCATGCAGCTGTACATTATCTATACAGCACTCTTAGCCAACATGCCGAGCACTTGCTGGGTTTCAGTTGTTGGCCTCTGATAAGCAGTCATTAATGTCAGACTCATAGAAAGAGCAGATGAGTTAATTGAGTCAACTGACTTAAATGACTGACATTGAAGCCTATGCAGGGCTGTGATCTTCAGTTCTAGTACTTGGAAAACTAACCCCAACCCCGATGCAAACACATTGGCTCTGCAAACCTGATTGCATCTGCCATCTTGGTGCCTTTTCTCTTTCTATCATCGGTGAGATGGTCTATGAAGTAAATTAAGTCCAGGCCACAATAGAAGATGCTGCCGGGTGCACTGAGATAGACCTGCTGTCATTGGCAGTGGCTGTTTTCAGGGCACTCAGGACTTCTTTTATCACCAGGAAGTCACCATAAGTTCCAATGATAAGGACCACTTTGGGTACAGACTATTATAAGCATTTTAAAGACCCCTCTGTATGGTATTTTCACAATAATAATCATAATAATAAAAAGAAAGCCTTTGTTTCTCTGAAGGTTACAAGAAATGGGTATTTCTGCAGTTTGAACAGCAGGTGGCACTTTTAACTACTTTACAAGTGAGTCCAGTCTGTTGTTTTTGTTATTGTTGTTGCTAATTTAGCTTAGGATAGAAACCTAAATGATATGGTGAGAGGGCAAAAAATTATTTAAAATGATCTTGGAAACATTAAAAAACCTCACCAGTGAAGAGATTGCAGTCTAAAAATGTACCAAAAATCAAGCCCTGAACTGCTTGTTCTGTATGAGTGTAGCTAGCACACAGACCTTCTGTAGGTAGCTTTCCTTGTCTGGAACAACCTACTCAAGCTGTGTACAAAGGAAAAGAAACAACACTAGAACTTAAAATTTGGAAATGCCCAGTGCAAGTTGAGATGTATACATTTCCAGAGCCTTCCTAGCACTAGGGGCTTTTGAAAAACAATCTCTTCAACAACAATCTCCTTGGCCTTTGCAAGCTGCCTTTTCAGGTATTAGTCAATATGCATACATAGAAAGCCCCCTTGCTGTGTGCTCTGCCACAACACTAAGACCATCAGTGTTGTAGGATGATAGGGAAACTTTTCCCAGAACAGAATGCAGCCATTGTTATGTTTAGCAAACAATTAACCTGTCAAACTGGGCGCCAGTGGCCCTTGACTATAAACCCAGCTACTCAGGAGGCAGAGATCTGAGTATGCCAGTAAAAAACCAGCTTGGGAAGGATAGGCCTTGAGACACTTATCTCCAAGAAACCACCAGAAAACTGGAAGTGGCACTGTGGCTCAAGTGATAGAGAGCTATACTTGAGCTGAAGAACAGAGAGACAGCCCCTAGGCCTAGAGTTCAAGTCCCATGACCAACAAAATAAAGAAAAAGAAAGAAGGAAGGAAAAAAGAAAGAAAGAAAGAAAGAAAGAAAGAAAGAAAGAAAGAAAGAAAGAAAGAAAGAAAGAAAGAAAGAAAGAAAGAAACCTGTCATGATGAGAGATATGGCAAAGCTCAAGCCTTTGCAGATAAAGACATCCTGACCTGGGAGATGGCTCAAAAACAGAGGCACTGTTACCTTCTCCTGGTAAGAACCAAAGCTCCCACTGGAGCCCATACCATTAGAATAGAGCAGATGCCCAGCACATGCCTACAGCCCCAAGTCAGTGTGGCCAGAGTGATTAGCAGCCAAGCTTCCAAGTCCCCTTTGATTCCTGCCTCCTGGGCACATTGTGGGCCAGCTCAGAAGGAGGTTTCAGAAGAGCATAAAGAGCCATGAAGCAAAGCAGTCATGTAGAAACGCAAAGCACATGACTCTCACCTCTGGGATTCCAGAGTTATTCTCAGATTATTTTGTGGATAAGAAGATGTGAGTGAATCATCTTGCTTCCTGAAAAATATCTCTGTATAGGTAGGCACTCTTTGCCTCACACTGAAATGCAACCACTTGTCCAAAGGCTGGTCTCATCTGTGGCCAATAAATTTCCTTTTCCCAGCCATCACCCCTTTAACAGACATCTGTATGTTGGCTGATAGCACATCCATGAATGGAGATGTACCTGTGAAGGGTTTGAAACCATAGTGGTCCATGATGTCCTATCACCATTTCTCTCCCACTGTCATCTCAGAATTAGACCAGAAGCTGGTTGCAATCACAGCACATATCAACACAAGACTGTCAATACCAGAACCTTGTCAAAGTCTACTTTAAAGATACCTTTCAGTTTCAATCTATGTCTGACAGAGTATCTACCCCCTACTTTTTTGGTCTAGGATATGTGCAGCTATAAACTAGGAGACTTTTAGAGAATAAGATTAGAGAGAATGGGTCTCCTGGACAGGATCTGCTATAGGTATGACAAGTTGGAAGGAAAAAGGAAACAGCATAAGGAAATATCATTAACATGGCCAAAGTGGTCAAAAGACATCTCTCCAATGCAAGAATGTCTCTTCTTGTCAGGCCATGGCCTGGTATGGTGGTGCCACTTTACACTCTGGTCCCATTAGAGTAACATAAATGTCATGGCTTCTTCCTTCCACGGCCTAGGCTGACTACCAGAGGTTAATTCCCTGTTTCTACCTCTGCTTTCTAAAAGGGTACACACATCAAGGGGCTTTCTTCTTCCCCCCTACAAATATTCTACCAATGTTCCCTCATTTCACAACTCCTCATTGCCAATCTGGGTGCTGCTTTTCTATGAGTCCTAATGTATCCTCTCCTGAGCCTAACATTTGTTGCCTTTCCTCCTTTTGGTGCTGGGGACTGAACTGAGAGTCATGTGTTTGCCAGGGATGTACTCTACCACTGAGCTGCATCTTCACCTCTGAACTTTGTTTATCATACTTGTCAAGAACTCTATTAAGTATTTGATACAATTACTAAGGTACATGAGAATAAGGGAGATGCTACACTTAGCAATTGGACAAAAAATCACCTATCTATAGGAATCACCTCCACATTAGCTTGTGTGGCAATGAATGCAGAGCTCTGGCTAGGAGAAAACAAAAGTCATGCCTGAAAAATACATGGTGGTCTACTGGTAAAATTATCAACAGGAGTTTTCTAAGGAGTGAGGCATGAGTCATTAATTATGAACCAAGAACTACTTCTTCAAAAGTGTAAAGAAACAAGCCAAAGCCACCAGAAAAGACTCATGAAAAGACTCATAAATGAGTACTTAAGAGAAAACAATAATGTTCTTAGTCAAACACTGGTAGATAGGATGGGTGGTGCCTCCATCACAGCTTGGCCTCAATCCTTAACCCACTGAGGAATGAGAGTTCCTTGGCCAGGCCTGCCTTCAGTTCTGACCCAGCAACCTTAGAAGATTTGGGGTCATCCAACCTGGTCAGTTCTAGGACTAGAGTCCTAGGGGAGTCAACACTTACTCCCTAGGACTCCCACAATGGAAGCTATTTGCACTTTGATCTCCCTGGGGCAAGGACACAAAACCTCCTTCTAGTCATAGATCACTCTCTGGGACAGTTTTACTTTCTAATGAGTGAGACCAGCTTGGCTTAAAGATCTCTATCCCACCCCTCCCTACCCTACCCCAACCTCAGGCCTGGTAGAGGAAAACTTACGGAACTTACCATCTCCCAACTTTACTAGCAACAAGGGACTTGCACCTCACCCAGAAGTACCTTTTCCTTAGAGCTTTCTATAATTTGCCATATTCCCATAGCCCTGTTTCTGAAGAAAAAGGTGCTCTTACAGGTTATTGGTGGCCATGGAGGAATGCTTGGCACAGACAACCTGCCTGGAGCCTCACTGAAAGAAGAGTGAAAGATTCTGGCAAAAAGAACCAGTGACTGATTTGGCCTCCAGTGAAAACAGAAGTGTTTACCTTTTTCCTGGCTATTGTAGGTTCTAAGCAATTGAGATTTCTGTTTCACTCACGTAAAGTAAACATACCCAACAGGCTAGATCCATCCATCCCTTATATCCTTACAACACCCTGTGGGCCTCAGACAGCTTTGACTGCTGGAAAAATGAACGTGAGAATGGGTCATTGGGACAGGCCATGTCTCCCCTCCTCTCCTTGACTTGGAAGTACTGTGTCAAGCAGTTCTGTATACACTATGGGACTAGTCAGCTTCTCAGCCTCTCACTCCCTCAAACAGCTAGAGTCACTTCTGTACTTAAAGCTCCAGACACCTTGAGAAACTACCCTGGAAACCAGGAACTTGCACTCATCCTGTGAGTGCTGCTTCATTGCCAATTGAACTCTAAACACAGGGATCAGTGTTCCTGATACTGTTTCTGGGGAATGTGACTGAAATCCCTCTGATGGGACATGAGACAAGAACCTGTGGTTGTCTGAAGGAGAAGTAGCATCTGGATCTAGTTTTCTTTCTCTTCAAACTGCTTTTTTGCTACTTGCATGCTTTTGAGAGATTGAAAACTATAAAACTGGGCCAGGGGGAAAAACAACAACATTGGCACTTGTCATCCTCCTCTTCAAAATAGCAGAAAAACCATGAATTTAATACTCCTCTTGAGTACCAGTCCTATATTGTTAAGATTAAATCCTTCTGGCCAAATTTATATTTCAAATACACTGAAAGAATAAAAAGGATTCTAAAGAAGAATAAGGGCTCAGGGTATAAAATGTATACTTCTTTATTTATACAAATAGGGTTTTAAAACAATCATATTTAAAAGAAATCTGCATTTTTACATTCACCGTCAGTGAGTTCCTGACAGAGAAGGCTGAGCATGATGATACATAGCAAGGTCCCACTGCAGGACAACAGTAGCTCAGGAAAGCACCATTTATTTGAGAAGCCGTAGGCAGGCTCTGGCATTCCTGTTGCACTGCTAGCAATGGGAAGTCTTAAACCTCTTCTTCCACAAGACTTCTTCAAATTCCCCCTGTTCATCAGCAGTGGCATCTTTGCATTGCTGGTACTTGGACACCGGGTTGTTGATGTTGCTCTCAGCCTCAGTGAACTCCGTCTCATCCATACCCTTGCCTGTATACCAGTGCAAGAATGCCTTGTGCTGCAACATGGCACTGAACTGCTCTGAGGTGTGCTTGAAGGGTTCCTGGATGGCTGTGTTGTTACCAATGAATGTGGCCAACATCGTGAGGCCATGTGGGGGGATGTCACACACAAGTGTCTTCACGTTGTTGGGGATCCATTCTGCAAAGTAGCTGCTTATTTGTTCTGCAAGTTGAGCATCTGCTCATCCACCTCCTTCATGGACATGCGGCCTCAGAAGATGGCAGCCGCTATCAGGTAGCAGCCATGGTGGGGATCACAGGTTACCATCGTGTTCTTGGTGTCAAACATCTGCTGGGTGAGCTTGGGCCCTGAAAGAGCATTGTACTGCTGGCTGGCATGGCTGGACAGGGTGCAAGGCCAGGCATGAAGAAGTTCAGGCAGGGGAAGGACACCATGTTCACAGCCAGCTTGCGCAGGTCTGCATTCAGCTGGGCAGGGAAGCACAGGCAAATGGTGACCTTGCTCATGGTAGCCAACACCAGGTGGTTCAGGTCTCCATAGGTGGGCATGGGCAGCTTCAGGGTGCAAAAGCAGATGTCATACAGGGCCTCGTTGTCAATGTAGAATGTTTCATCTGCATATTCCAACTGGTGGACAGATAAGATGGTGTTGTAGGGTTAGGTGAGGATGATAGGGTTAGGTGGATAAAGGCTCAGCCCAGCACTGGGAACTAGTGTCTGGATGTTAGGGAGGAGGGGTGCCTGTTAGCCATCTCCTATGGACTATGATGACATATCAAATATGAAGTTGTCTGGTCTGAAACTCTGGCCAAATGGTTCCGATCTCACTGAGTCTAAGGTGCCAGTGTCCAACATCTTGGGCAAGGGCATGACACTGAAGGTGTTCATGATGCTGTCTGGGAACTCCTCTCGGATCTTATTGAGAATCAGGGTGCCCATGCCTGACCTGCTGCCACCTCCCAGGAAGTAGTGCAGCTAGAAACCCTGGAGACAGCCACACCTTTCTGCTCACCACTTCCAACACTGACTCCACCAGCGCGGCTCCCTCTGTGTGGTGGCCCTTGGCCCAGTTATTGCCTGCCCTGTTCTGGCCTATCAGACACAAAGACATGATGAGACACATACTCCAGGAATAATGACTGTGTTATATGCATTGTGAAGACTATAGGCTCCTCTGAGCAACTTTGGCTATTATTTTAGATACACTTTGGTGAAATAAAGGAAATGTTTTCTTTTTTTGGGTCCAGTCATGGGCCTGAACTCTGGGCCTGGGCGCTGTCCCTCAGCTCTTCAGCTCAAGGCTAGTGCTCTACCACTTAAGCCACAGCACCACTTCTGGCTTTTTTTTTCCTGCTTATATGGTGCTGAGGAATCGAACCCAGGGCCTCATGCATGCAAGGCAAGCACTGTACTGCTGAGCCACCTTCCTAGCCCTCAGGAAATGTTTTCAATGTGTCTGGGACCCTACAAATCACCCAGGTTCTAAAGAAAGTAAAGACAATGTGGAGGAAGATACATTTTAACCCAAACCACGTGCGTACTTCTAAAAATGAGCAGAGCCTGGGGATGGGAAGGGGTCTCAGTGGTAGAGTGCTTGCCTCACATGCACAATGCCATGGGATCGATTCCTCAACACCACATAAACAGAAAAAGCCAGAAGAGATGCTGTGGTTCAAGCGGTAGAGTGCTTGCTTGAGCTGAAGAGCTGAGGTACAGTGCTAAGGCCCAGAGTTCAAGCCCCACGACCGACCAAAAAAAAATTAACAGAGCCTGCCTCAATAATGGAAAAGTACTTACTTTCACAGGAGGAACAGGAGAACAGAATGGTAAGAGGGAAGCTAAGCTGCAGGCACTTGTCTGCACCTTGCTCATACATAGCTGTGCTTTGATTTCTGGTGTCCTGAAGTGGTTCCCTGTTATTGCCAGGTATTTGAAATGGCCAGCAGCGCTGAAACCTTGTTGGAGGCATTCCCTGCTCGCTGTTCATTCCCTTCAGAGGCTGTTTGCAGACTGGCATTTATCTGTGCTGATTGAGTGGCCAGGGACATGACTCCCATGGACTGAAATAGGTAGGTTAGGTGAGGATGATATCTAGATGGATAAAGGCTCAGCTCAGCTCTGGGAACTGGAGTGTGCCTGGATGTTAGGAAGGAGGGGTGCCTATTAGCCATTTTCCATGGACCATGCTGACCTACTAAATATGAAGTGTCTGGTCTGAAACTCTATGGTTCCAATCTTACTGAGTCTAAGGTGCCAGGCTCTACATCCACCATGATGGCCCGAGGAACATATTTGTTGCCTGTGGGAACAAGAGTTGACTTAGGCCTATACTTGACAAGGAACTTAGGGGCAGAGCTTATGATTCTAAGTGGCTCTCAGCATTCATTACAGAAATTACAGCATTTCAGACATGGAAACAGAAAAGATATCTTGAGAATGAATCACCATGCAAGAGGCTTCAGCAACTTTAAGGACGTTTGCAGTTGTCTATTTCCATGCATTTCATTCCTTTGCTTTGGGCATGGTGGCTGAAATCTCAGCTACTCAGAAGGCAAAGATGAGCATCAGGCTTTGAGTCTAATGGGGCAAAAGAAAGATGACAACACCTTTTCTTGTTGTTGTTGTTCATGGTGGGGCTTGAACTCTGAGCCTGGGCTGAGTCCCTCAGCTCTTCAGCTCAAGGCTAGCACTCTATCACTTGAGCCACAGTCCCACTTTCAGTTTTCTGAGTTGTTTATTGTAGATAAGGGTCTCAGGGGCTTTCCTGCCCAGGCTGAATTTGAACCATGATTCTCATTTCTCAGCCTCCTGAGTAGCTAGGATTACTGGTGTGAGTCATCATTGCCTATCAGCAAGAACCTTTCTCTTTTTTTGTTAATTTTATTTTTATTGTAAAGGTGCTGTATAGAGGAGTTACAGTTACATGAGTAAGGAAATGAGAACATTTATTGTTGAACATTGTTACCCACTCCTTTGTTGTTCTCCCTTTCCTTCCCCAATTAAAAGTAGCTAGGTGCAGAGCACCATTGGCTCATGCCTATAATCTTAGCAACTGTGGATTTGGAGATCAGAGGATCGCTGTTCAAAGCCAGCCTCGGCAGGAAAGTCTGTGAGACTCTTATCTCCAATAAACTAATAGAAAACCAGAAATGGCACTGTGGCTTAAGTGGTATGGCTGCTTGTTTTGAACAGAAGAGTTGGGGCACAGTGCATAGGCCCAGAGTTTAAGCGCCACTGCCGACAAAAAAACAAACAAAACAAAAGAGCCAGGTGTGGCTCTTCAGCAAGTAAATGTAGAGGAATTCAAGTATAATGCTTTCCTGGGGAAAATACATAAAATACATATTTCTTGTGTTATAATGTTTCAATAATTGTTATCAAATAGCACATTTCCCTGTATTCAAATACTCAGAGCAACCTTGGGCGATTACTTGCAATTTGCCATTTAACCTGATTTTTCAAAAGGGATATCAGTTAAAATGATATAAACATGAGTTTGAGATTGCCCCCTTCCTAAACAATCACATGAAGAAAACTGGCCATCCTGCCTGATATGCAGGATCTAATAAAGACACAACATAAAATACTGTTCATAGGAGTGACACAATCCCACACAACTCTCAACCAAGGAACCACAAGATTAAAGTCTTATATCTTACTTAAGCAATATCAACACAAAATACCAAGGTGAGGACATCCCCAAATGTAGATCCATAAAACTCAAATACATTAAATAGCTCTGTCCTTTTGTTTGCACTTTTTCATTGGTTTATTACACAGGAAAACCAATTATCTACGATTCTGTTTGTATACAATAATGTAGAATGGAAACTCTTTATATAAAATTAAATGAATTTCACATTGACATTTACAAAAACTGAAAATCTACTCTGTAGACTTCAGTAAGGTTGTTTGTATTAGGAAAGACAATATGAATCATTTAAAAGCAGTGTTTACACATTATTATTGGGTTTTTCTACATCACAACAATGTTTTCTACTTTAAAAACCTTAAAAAGAATTTATTGTTGGCTAAGTATCCATATTCAAAATGCTGAAGTCCAGAAGTGTTATAGATTTCAGGGTGAGACACTTTATTTATGCTTTGTGATTTGGACTATTCACATATATATTAGTGACTGAACATCCCTCTTTAAAATTTTAAAATTTTCAATTTCAAAAATTTTCTTTTTAGAAATTTAATCTGTATTTTAAAGAGGGCAATGCAACTGGGCTCTGGTTGCTGAAGGGTGAAATTCTAGCTACTGAAAAGTCTGAGATCTTAGGATCGCAGATTGAAGCCAGCTGGGGCAGGAAATTCTGGGAGACTCTTATCTCCAAGAAACTACCTGAAATAGTTGGTGCCATGCCACCTCCTATGCCACCTCTGCATGAGATCGTGTTAGACAAAGAGCTTTAAGGAAGCATGCCTGCAGGAAGAGGGTGTTGGTTCAAGGCATCCCATACACTTGGCTGCACCTTTATAGCCTCTACCTTTATTCTTACTATATTCTTCTTGGCTGTACATTCGTTGCTTTTATTCTTGTTTTGGCTATTTTTCTATTGATCCGTGAACAGAGCATGTTGTTTCTTTCCAGTCCAATGGAGATGACTTCTCTAAATAATAAAGACTAGGACCAAAGATTAAATGTGGGCGATGCCCCAATCAATCTATCATCTGATGTGACGCTGCCTCCAAAAACTCCTACAACTTCACAAGCGGTTTTGCAGCTCACGCATAGTAAACATAAAAACTTAAAATTTCCAAATATGTTACAACAAGCAGAATTAATGAATTAAACTAAGCTAGAAGGAGTTATCCCAGAAGCCCAGAGAGTTCTAAAAAAAGGAACCCCTGATAATAAAAGGAAAAGAAAGATTGAAGAGATGAAGGACAATGCCTATGCCCAGAGTTGAAACCCCATGACAAGAAAAAAAAATCCAGGTGTGGCTAGTCAGCAAGTACAGGTAGGGGGAATTCAGTAAAAGGCTTTCCTGAGGAATTCACAAGTGTATACTCAAAAATTAAAACAAAATATATGGTGGAGTGGCTCAGGTGGATACAGCACTTGACTTACAAGATGGAGGCCCCAAATTCGAACTACAATACCACCCTAAGAAAGGCAGGAACTCCTTCCTTGTCATTAGTATTCCTAGGGACCTATTCTGCCACGGTATTGGAAGCCAGTTGGGAGACACTCACTAGCTGCCTCATTGTAATACACCTCGATTCTCTGCAGCTGTAAGCTGCTGTCTACATAGTAGTTTCCAGTGCAGTCAATGTTGTGCTCATTGCTTAGCATTTCCCAAAACTGAGATGGAAATAGGAGTGTATTATGGCCTAGAATGTTAACTGTCCAAACAATGGATTTTAAAATAACTATAAGAAACCCAAGTCCTGTTGACACAACTATTTTTGTAAAAAAATTAGATTTTTTAAATTAAAAAAGCACAAAAATTGATAGTATTTTAGTTTTGTTAATCTCTTTGCTATCTTGCTGAATAGAAGACATCTGGGTTCTCCTATGAGTATTCTATCTTATGGGATACCATATTCTGTTTGGATTCTATGACCAGAACCTGGTCTTATATGGACATTAAGTTGCCAAAGCAGTAACTTGAAGACTCAGCTAGAAGGGTCTCCAGAACCCCAAGGGTCCTCAGAGCATACACTGATTTAGACAACCACTGATTTAGAAAACACCCAACTTAAGGGAACTGAGTTAAGGCATGAAAACTCAGAGAAATTTGCATTAAGGTGGACGAACTGTTCTCAATTATCTGATACTCATCAGTTGACAAAAAGGGAATCCTCTGTATCTGTCAGCTCAAAGACACTGCACTCCTTTCATTCAAATCAGACCAAAAATGCATTAGTCTATTCCCAGGAAACTAAGTACAATGACTTGAGTCTCAGGTAAGACAAAGACATGCAAGCCTTGCTTAAAAAACCACACCCACCTGGGCCACACAAATTAGGGAAATTGGGGAAACTATCTGGGGGACTTGATTTCCAGGAGGTTAGGGACTACTATGGAGCCCCACCTACATCAGCCTAGACATGACCACCACCACCTGCACCCTCCAACCCCATCCTCTTCCTCCTCATCCCCCTAAATTTGAGACTGGGATCCTAGGCCAGTGTCATGCTCCCCTTTGCGCCAATCTGGTTGCCACAGTGGCTTGCCTGTATGTACATGATCTCCCTCACGGTGTAGGGCTGCAGAGCAGTTGGATGCGTGTCCTCAGCAGTGGTGTACACAGAAGCAAACAGGTAGGGCTGGGGAGAAGGAATCTGACACAGCCAACTCAGATCCCCATTTAAACCTCTGGTTGTTACAGGGGCAGAGGAGATGGGGTGGACTTGATAGGCAGAGCCAGTAGGTGCTCCAGCTCATTCTTCCTACTGCTGGGTAATCAGAGATAGCTACCTGTTATCACTTAGCCCTGGCATCCAGCTGTCAGCCTCAAGTCAATTAGCACAGCTGCCACTCTATTTGGAACCTCTTGTCACACTGCCATCCACGTCCCACCCTGACTCACAAGAGAGGCTGAACCCTGGGATCCAGGAAGCATGAGGAGGGGCTTCCTTTACACAAGGTACTTGTGCCAGAAGCCAAGAACAAGCCTACCTTCTATTTTTGATAGGAGGGCCTAGAACTGAAGGGGCACGTTCAGCTGTGATCCCAAGAACAAGCACAAACTGTTGGATTCCATGACTGATTTCCATTCTGGGAAGAGTCAGGGGCTTAGGGCCTTGCCTTCATACTCAGGTTTTCTTTTCTTTTCTCTTAAAAGCAGCTTGCTTTATTACTTAAGCCATAGGTCTACTACAGTCTACTTTTTGTTTCATTTGGCTTTTGCTCCAAGCATGAGAACTCAGCTCCTGCTCTCTGTTGTGTGTGTGTGTGTGTGTGTGTGTGTGTGTGTGTGTGTGTGTGTGTGTGTGTGTGTGTTGGCCGGAGTTAGGCACGTTGGTGTTAGGGCTTGAAATTAAGGCCTGGTGACTCTTTTTGAGATTTTTACTATTATTGAGATTAGGTGATTACCTAAATTTCTATTTCAGAATATTGTGGAATAGTGATATTTAGTTGAAGTCACAAACATATTTTAACCTTCACAATGCAAATTGTCATTATTATGGTTGTTAAAGTTTGTGAATTCTATAAGCTTTGACAATACAATTCTATAAGCTTCGACAATACAATTATTTCTTCCAGGTGATATATACATTTCTTTCCTTTTGCTTATTGTAAGACGTTCTGTCTTTCACTCTCATTCCTCTCCTCTCTTTCTGAGGTTTTATTGATTTACTTAGTTAACTGAAGGGTAGGTGGCTCTACTACTTGAGCCACAGCTAAACTTCTGCCTTCTTTAAGTGATTAATATGAGGCAAGAATTCCATGGGTAGTCCAGGGCAGTACAGAAAGGCTTGAAATCTGATGATCAGAGTTCAAAGTCAGCCTGGGCAGAAAAGTCAATGAGACTCTTATCTCCAGTCAACCTAATAGGTGGAAGATAGTAGAGCTGTAGCCTTGAGCAAAACACTTCAATTTTAAGTCCCTCAACTGAACACACTGAAGCAAGTTTCATGGACTTTCCTGTCCAGTATGGCTTTGAACCATGACCTACAGATTTCCGTTTCCTTAGCATTCAGAATTATAAGTGTGAGTCAACATTTACAAATCTTTAATTACCTCTTCTTTCACCTTTTCAGTTATTTATTCTTTCTTTCTTTCCTTTTGACATTTGTTATTAGGCGCTAGCTCTTATGATGTTTTTTTGTTTCCCTTGAAACTACCATGCCCTACAACTTTGACCACAGGTAAACTACAGGCTGTTTTTCTTTTTTGCAGCTCTTTTTCTAGGGCTTAAACTCAGGTCACAGTGACTGAAGTTCTATTTTTTTTAATTGAGTGGTGGTTCTTAGGTCTTGAAATTAAGTCAAGATGACTTTCCTTGAGGTTTATTTATTTTTACCTTAATAGTAGCTGGTATCACTACTTGAGCCACAGCTCAACTTTTGCATTTTTTGTGGTTAATAGGAGATTAGAATATCAATAGAAAGTCAAGAGCATTACAGAAAGGACTGAAATCTGAGAATCATGGTTCAATGCCAGTCTTGGGCAAGAAAGTCAATGAGACAATTATCTCTAATAACCACCAAGAGGTTGGAAGAAGTAGACCTGTAGCCATGAGCAAAACATAGCAAGTTCAAGCCCCCATACTGAACACAGTAAAATATGTCTCCTGTACTTTCCTGCCTGGGCTGGCTTTGAACCACAGTCCTCAGTTTTCAGTAATCTGAGCAGGTAGACTTACAGTTTTGATTTAGAAAGCCTTAATAGCTCCTTTTCCACCTTTTCATTTATTTGATTGTCCCTTCCCCCTTTTTCAAAGTTTATGTCCTTTATTATTAGGGCCTACTCATTTATGCTCAGTATTTAATTAATTAATTTATTGATATTGTCAGTTGGGGGCTTGAACTCAATGCCTAGTAACTGTCTGTCAGGGACACAGCAGGTACACTACTATTTTCAGACACAGTGCCACTTCTACTTAGTTGGAAAAAAAACAGTCACCAGGGGACTTTTTAGCCGAGGCTGGCTTCCAAATGTGATTCTCAGATCTAAGCTTCCTGAGTAGCAAGGATTACAGGCATGAGCCAGAGGCACCTGGCTTGTTTTTTTTAGATCAAAACTAGCAGGCTCTACATTTAGGCCACACTACTTCACTGTCCATGAGATTTTTGGCCTTTTGTTTTTTGCTCAAAGCTATCAGGAACAAAAACTCAACTCCTGAGGGTTCTTTTGGGGGGGAGGGGAGGCTTGAATTCAAGGCCTAGTGACTATGAGGGTTGTTTTGTTTTATTTTGGGTATTTTGTTTTTCATTTCAAAGCTAGCAGGCTCTACTACTTGAGCCTCAGCTCAACTTCCGCCTCTATTTTTCTTTTAGTGGTTAATAGTAGATAAGAGTCCCATGGGAACCAAGGCACTACACAGTATCCTAAAATCTAAGGATTACAGTTTAAAGCCAGCCTGGGCTAGAAAGTCCATCAGACTCATCTCCAATTAACCAGATGAGACAGGAAGTAGTATTTTTAAACTTGAGTAAAAACCCTCAAGTTCAAGCCCATGTCTAGCACACTCAAAAAGAAGTTAGTTGGACTTTCCTGCCCAGGCTGGATTCGAACTGTAATCTTTACATTTCAGCTTGGATTAAAGATATGAGTCTATATTATAAAAAACTAATTGGCTCTTTTCTTCTTCACATACATTTATTTATTTGTTGGTTCTCTCTCTTGTTTTTAGGGCCTCACCAATCTTGCTGAAGGATAGAATGCTCTAAAAGTTTAGTAACAGTTGCAATTTGGTTCATTTTTTGGTTTTGGTGGTTAGTAGGAGGGAAGTATAGACACTCCCACAAGGTCCTGAATTATACTGATTGCGGTTCATTGTCAGAGGACAAGGAAAGTTCATGAAATTCTTATCTCAAATTAACCTCCAAAAGATTGGAAATGGTCAAGCAAAAACTTGTAGATCATATCCCAGAAAGGAACACACACACACTCATACACACACACACACACACACACACACACACACACACACACACACAATGGGCTTTTTACACACACACACACACACACACACACACACATACACACACACACACAATGGGCTTTCCTGTCCTGGCTGGCTTGGAATAGTAATGCTCGATTTCAGTGTTTTGAGTAGCTAGAATTTCAAGTGTGAGCCACCAGTTTCTTGTTAATTTTTATCATTTCTAAGACTCTTTGTGCTCTCTTGTACTTTTTTAAAAATTTATTTTGTGGTTGTCTTAGTGCTAGATCTGTTTTTCACTTACCTTTTTTTAAAACTTTTTTTTCTTAGCTTTATCTTAGCTTTTTTTAGGCTCAAGGTTGCTGCTCTACCACTTCAGCCACAGTTCCACTTCTTTTTGCTGATTAGTTGGGAATAGGAGGCTCATTGACTTTCCTGCCCAGGCTGGCTGTGAACCACAGTCCTCAGATTTGAGGATACTGTGTAGTGCCCTTGAATTCCTGTGGGACACTTCTGTCCTATTTACCACCAAAAGATAAAGAGAGTGGGGCAGAAGTTGATCTGTGGTTCAAATAAGAAAGCCTGCTAGCTTTGAATTTAAAAAAAATACTTGGAAGTCTAATTCTGGTACTAATTGTACACTATTCAAACAAAACAAAACAAAACAAAAAACAAAAACAACTTATGCGCAGTGACCAGGTAATTAGGATTCCTAACTGATAACCTGAACTCATTTCCCAAAGCCTTTTTAAGATATATATGGTCATTTGTGTCAGCTGAGGAGAGATTAAAGAACAAGGCTTTACAGGCCAGTTACTCAGGACTTGGAAATCAGGATCCATTGGCAAAGCTTTTCAGAAAATGACTAAAAACTCACTCTTCACAATTCCAAATTGTTCTTCCTTCTGTGAAAGGGAAAGAGGGATGAGAAGGAAGAAATATGGGAACTAAGAAACCTCAAACAAGGTAAGTTATGTTAACTTTATTAGATAAAGTAAAACATAGGTGTACGGTGTGAAATCCAGAAAAGGACATGTCACCTCTGTGTGGATCCCAGTTAATTTAGTTAATCGATGGTAAGAAGTAAAACCCACTATTGTATTTATAGAAAGGAGGTACATGGCAGGCAAGTCAGTTCACTAACTTCAAGGATTTTGAACATAAAGGAGTGAAAGTGTTTGATTCTGTTTGGGCAACAGGAAGGAACAGAGCTGAGGAGGACTGAGATGTGCAGACATTCCCCAAGAAAGATCTCACTGATATCAATTCTTCAGATGCATGCTGGTTGCCAGTGGCTTATGCCTGTAATACTACTCAGAAGGCTTAGATCTGAGGATTGTGGTTTGAAGCCATCTGGGATAAGAAAGTTTGTAAGTCTTTTATGTTTTACAACTCAAGAATATTCATATTTGTTGCTAATTGCAACCCAAGGCAGTGCAATAGGATACCAAGCTGAAGAAAATTAGAAAATACCAGACAGGTATAGAGAAAAAGAAAAAAAAATCAATGAGGACCTTGGGTACCAAGGCTTACTGGCACCTGGGCCCCAGGTCACACAAGCAATCATATTTATTTGAATTCACGCTGGGAATGTTACCATGGATACATGCAAAAATGAAGCTTCTATATTGCAATCAGAGCCACCACAGTGAGTGAGAAACACTGGTTCCCTTTTTGTTTTGAGAAAGGAGAATGCAACCCAGAGAAAATCCAGACATTTGGTCTATTTTATCTAGCTTCCTAGGTTAAGTTGTCAATTCTTTTACCTCCCAGGCTTCAAGGCCTTTAAAGCACTATGGAAGGGGGCAATAGCTTAACCCTCTCCAGAGCTGTGCTTTTTTGTAAAATTGTGAAAATACCATACAGAGGAGTACAATTACATTGGCAAGATAGTGAGTACATTTCTTATCAAGCATTCTTACCTCCTCCTTTGTTTCCCCTTACCATCCCTTCCCTTCTCAACCCCCCTTCTCTCCCTCCACCCCCCACCGAAGTTGTAAAGTTCGTTTTTCAACATAACATCTTATACATTTCATTGTTGTAATGGGGTCACCTGTAACCCTATTTATATATTTATTGATTGATTGATTTTTTATTGTGAAAATACCATACAGAGGAGTTACAATTGCATGGGCAAGATAATGAGTACATTTCTTATTAAGCATTGTTGCCTCCTCCTTTGTTTTCCCTTCCTATCCCTTTCCATCTCCCATCCCTCCCCCATCCTTCCCCACACCCCTCCCTCCCGCTCTTCCTACCCCACCCCAAAGTTGTAAAGTTCGCTTTTCGACATAATGTGTTGTATATCTCATTGTTGCAATGGGTCCACCAGTATCCCTATTTAAACAAATTGTTTTTCTTCCCTTCCTTTCCACAAATTATACCAACATCAAATACAGCGAAAGCAGGGCTAATACCATGGGGGAGGTACATATAAAGCAACAAAGAAATCATTTTATAAGTATGTTGGAAACAATCTCAAGAAAGAAAAAAACTTTGAATCCTTATCTTGGGGTTCATTTCACCTAACATCAACTTGTCTGACAGTTTCTGTTTGTCTCAGACATATACTAGTTATTTCAAATAACTTTGGGCCTGGCTTACTTCACAGAGCTGTGTTTTAACCTTTGCATGGTCAGCTCTCAGCTTTCTGAGTACTATTGAGGTGGTGTTCCAACCTCTCAAACCTTTTCCAGGTTCAACAGCTCAGCTCGAGTCTCCTACACCTATTAATATTAATAGTATAGATTACAAACAGTAAAAAGATAAAAATAACATTATACATTTAAACAGAAATAACTGACTGCATTCATTTATCCAGGACAAAAAATTTAGCACTGCTGTTTAAGTCACTAATAACACTTTTTTAAGATATACTTTCATGGATTTCATAAAACTTCCTATATACTCCTTAGAGTGTCTTTTTACCTCCCATTTTTATTTATTGCATTTGCATAGTAGTATATCATCCTTAAAATCATATCACCTCATAATTAAAGTTTATCTTGTAAGTAAATACTTATGAGACTCCAATAAAATATCAAAAAAGCTGAAAGTGGATCTGTGGCTTAAGAGCTATAGTACAAGCCTTGAGCAAAAGAGGCTCAGGGGCACTGTCCAGGCCCAAAGTTGAATCCCTAGTGTCCACACATACACCCCCCCCACCCCAGACCCCACACACAATCAGATGATAATGTCTATGAAGTTCTTCCTTAGGATGATCTTGGTGATGTCAGCAACTGTATGAAGTTTCTATCTCTCTTCCATGCATTTGTGGTAGTAGACAGCAGAGTCACTGTAGTATAACATGTGTCTAAGATGGCATTAGCAAAGGCTATCATGTAACATATCCAACATAATGTCCAGCTCTCTTGATGGTAGATCTGCACATCTTGAGACTTGATGTGACCCATGTACTCCTAAACTCGCTGTCCCATCCTCTGTGCCACCTGCTGCAATGATTCACTATCCACACCAAATAGGCTTTCATAACCTTTCCCTAATTATCTGAATACTGGATGCCAGAGATGTCATGGAGACACTCTGTGGCTATTTCCCTCCCCTGACAGTCCATTTTACCTCCTATGCTCTCCTCACAGATGTGGGCAATGGTCTCTGAGAGACTTCGTGCCTCATCTTGGAGAGATTTAGTTTCATTGTATCCATAAGCTTTGGGAAATCATGCAGTGAAGGGTCCAGGTTAGGAACATAGCTCCTCCTTCTGCAGGTTTTCCTGTATGTTCTCTTGGCCATTGAACAGAAGGGGGGTCTCTGAAAGGGAATTTATATGGTGTTCTCTGTCTGTCTTGGTCCATATAACATAGAACCACTTTCCCATCCCTTTAATGATTTAGACATGCTCCATGTGATTTGTGCTGCACTGCTCTCAATGTAGTAACAATGTAGAGGACACAACTGGATGTTGTATGGATAGCTGTCCATACTTGGGCATGAGTCCCCTTCCAGCCAGGGCCCATAACTCCATGCTGGGAAAGTGAGAGGAAGATTAGCTGGCTTATATCTATGTAGTCTGAATGACCCCAGGAGGCATTGAGGCCTCCTTTTCATGTCCATGGCCCCTCAGCATATTGATAAAGAATGACACACCATGCCCAATCATCACCAAAATGCTCACCTGGTCCTGGGCATTATCACCACCATCTCACCCACTTCTAGAATATTCCCTTTTTCAAGGCATTGCCAATCCTCCTCCTTGCATTCTCAGTTAAAATACTGCTGTCCATGAGTAAAGAGCAGAAGACAAGGAAGCAGCTACCCTAGGGAAAGTAAATACTGGACCTCTTCCATGGTGAGAAGATAATGCAACCTGCAACTATAAAATAGCGAAGGACTTAAGATGGTTGTGCACACAGTTTGTGTAGAAAAAATGCCAGACCTAGTATGCCCTGTTCAGAGTTTCAGTCCATAATCGTCTCTAACAAAGTCATCTCAGGTACAGATAAACCAAGTTCATAGTGTCTTTCCTTCTTTTATTCTGTGCCTTTCTGGGGCTTGCAATCAGGAAATGGATACTATACCTGTAGTTTGTTTTTCCCCTCAAGTCTACTGCTTTACCACTGGAGCCACAATTCTACTTCTAGATTTTTTTTGTACATAATTTGAGATAAAATTCGTATAGGCTTTCCTACCCAAGTTGGCTTCAATCACTGATCCTCAGCCTTATGAATAGCTAGGAGTACAGGCTTGGCCACTGAGCCTGGCAGCAATACTCTTCCTTTTTTATTTCCTTTTCTTTATTTTTTTTGTCAGTTACGGGCATGAATTCTGGGCTTGGGCACTGTCCCTCATCTCTTCAGATCAAGGCTAGTGCTCTACCACTTGAGCCACAGCGTCCCTTCCAGCTTTCTTTCTGCTTATATGGTACTGAGGAATTGAATTCAGGGCCTCATGAATGCAAGGCAAGCACTCAACCATTGAGCCACCTTCCCAGCCTCATTTTCGTTTTCTTAAAAAATATTATTAGGAATATGATGTTCAGAGGGGTAACAGTTAAGTCAGTTAAATTAAACAGTTGTCAGGTAATGAATACATTTTTGGGGGATAATTACACCCCTTCCCTTGCTCTCAGTTTATCCCTCCCACTGTGGCTTTTTTGTGGTTAACTGGAGATAAGGGTCTTCCAGACTTTGCTGCCCAGGGTGACTTTGAACCACAATCCTCAGACATCAGTCTGCTGATGAGCTAGGCTTGAGCTTTAAAGTCGGGATGACTGTTCTGAAGGTTGTTCTATATTTTCTATGGGCTGTGGGCCTGAATGGACTTAGGCAGTGAATGCCAGGCAGGTCTGTCATCTGGAAGCATGTGTCCTACTTAAGCCTGACTGGCTCTCAGAACAGATAGGTGATGCTTTCAGAGCAAGAACCAGTGTGTACTAGCTCAACAGAAGTCCTCACTATATTTATCTCATTCAACAACTACTGGGTTGCTTATCTTATCAACACTTTTTCTTTCTTAAGAATATATGTATTGTAAGATTGCAGTAACTACAGATTTGTAATGGTCTAAGAATATATGTGTGTTATCATATTTAATATCCAAACTACATAACTGCTCCAAATCATGTTTTATTTATCTTAAAGTAGTTCTTGAATAATACTCTTTATTAGTAATGATATTATTAATATAAGTATTAAAGTTCTTCAAACATGTTTCTCTTATTAGATTAATCCTTACAGTGACATTGAAAACACCTTCTGGAGCAGCAATGGAAAAGATACTTGGTGAATACTAAGAATGAGGGATGAGAAGTGTGAAAAACTAAGAGACTTACAAGTGTGACTGGGAAACATCTTCCACAGAGCAGAACCCCAGACTTGTGAAGGTATGTCAGTGTGAGAATAGGTCTTCAACCAGTTCACATGACCACATGGGTGAGTCTCAATGTTGCCACATAGATTCCTATATGAAAGACTCATGTCTGATGGGCTTTCACAACGCCAGATTTATGAAAGTTTGCTGTCTTCTTTCCTTCAATATTACTTCATACTTTAGTATTGAGTGCATTTTTTCTTTAAAGCATGAAAAAAACACCATCTTTTGGACTGAGGTGTTTCCTGTCTCCCTAAGAATAGCTCTGGTATTTAAGAGGATTCCTGACAGGTTCCAGTGCCTCACTTCTTTAATACCAGCTACTCATGAGGCTGGGATTTGAATATCACAGTCGAAGCCTGCCTTGGTAGGAGAGTCCATCAGAATCTCATCTCCAATCAACTACCAAAAAAGCCAGAAGTGGAGCTGTAGAGAAGCCTGAGTCCCTGCCCAGCCTTCAGGCACACACACACACACACACACACACACACACACACACACACACACACACACACACACGTGTCTTCCTGCCAGGCTTGTCCATGGGGTCCCATGAAATTGTTGGAGACCTCTCTTCAAATGGACTCACCCTTGTATTCATGCCTTTAATGTGGAAATTGACTCTCAGTCAATTTTGCATCCCACTTCCTCTGCTTGTTTTCTTAGGTGAGTCTTGTAGCTCAATACAGCTGTCCATACACTTCAAGATGCTGCTTATGATCTCAGGGCATGCATTCACACTCCAAATGGAAAAATAAAATATAACCTGAGGGTCTTGTTTAAATAGGGATGCAGGTGGACCCATTGCAACAATGAGATGTACAAGTCATTATGTCAAAAAACGAACTTTGCAACATTGCTGGGGGGGGGAGGATCTGTTAAGGGGTAAGGGAAGGTATGGGAAGAGATGGGAAGGAAAACATAGGAGGAGGCAACAATGTTTGATAAGAAATGTACTCATTATCTTGCCCATGTAATTGTAACCCTTTGTACAGTATTTTTACAAAACAAAAACCAAAACAAGAACAAAAAACAAAAAAACAAATCAGCAACTTGCAGATGGCTGCCGGTTTTACATTTGTTTTCTTTGCAAGGTCACCATACTGGGTCTGAATGACATGGCTGAAAAGTGTTTCTAACCTGGCATTGCTGAAGTCTGGCAGGCTACCAAGGAAGCCATAGGCCAACACGGCCACATAGGCCCTGTGTTCGAAGCCTGGTCCTGACCCCTACCAATGCAGGGAGATGCTAAGAGTCTGGTTCCTATACATAGGAATACCAATAGAAGGTTATGAATGTCAAGGTTGAATTAGTTGTTCCTTAATGATAATACTATAAAATTAAACAGAGTGATTTTAAGAGGCCAATGGATTTTAATGGATATTTTTTGACACATTAAAAGAATACTATTAATTACATGGACACAATAGATTCAGGACAGTAGTTGATTTAATCAATATTTCATTAAGGATGGAAATGAAAATATTAATTACATGGAGGCATAATAAATACCCAAGAATTGCTAGGAATGTAGTTTATATAACTGAAGAATGTATAGACATCTCTGGCACTCTTTAAAGATCTATATTTATTTGTGTAGTACCATCTGCATGTCAATCTGTTCTTATTTTGTCAATCCCTGGGGCTTGATCTCAGGTGCTGGGAACTTCTTGTAAGCTCTATATGCCCCAGGCTGGTGTGCTGACACTCACCCATTCATGAATTGGGCCATGTAGGCTATGAGTGCAGATGCCAGCCCTCAGAAAAATTGAATGGTGGAGTAAGAAGCCTATGGTGACACATGTTTTCCTTTTCTGTGAAAGTCCTCGGTGTCAGGTGTGAAGTTTCATACATAGGCAAATCTATATCTTATGTAATAAATGTAGTAAATGTTTCATGTGTAATAACAGTCAATAAAAATAAATGGTAAATAAATAAAATAAAACAAAAAATAAAATGAATAACTACACTAAATGCAATATAGAGTCAACATACAGGGCTCGATCTCAGGGCCCTGGAACTGCCTGGCAGCTGAATTGGCTAGAGGCTGCTGTGCTGGCAGTCACCCATTCATGAACTGAACCTTCTAGGCCCTGAGTTTAGATACCAGCTCTGCCAAAAATGTAATCATGGAGTGAGAAGCCGAGTGTGACACGTTTTCCTCTTCTTTGAAAGTGCTCGGTGACAGGTAGCTTGTATAAATTGTATGCAAATCTATATGCTATGCAATAGGATGTCATAAATGTAAGAAATGACATAGGTGGAAGAAAAACAGATTGAATTAGTAGTGAATCATTCTGGGATAAAATTCAACGCAATAAATACAGGACTTGGATTAAGTTTAATTAATATTTTATTGAGCATTAAGAGAATAAAAATTACATGGAGACATAATTAAATACCTAATAATGGGTAGTAACACACGATGCATAATTTAATTTGTCTCATTTATAAAATATGTGATTATATGTATGGATGTATGTACATATATGATAAATAATAACAGGATATTGAGTAATTATTAATGCTTTATCAATTGTTCAACTGGGACACATCATTAAATGGAGACATAATTTAAAACCTAATAATTGGTAGTAATATTATCTATAATTCAATAATATACAGACATCTATCTTTTTGTGTATATAATACTTATATACAGGAAGCTCTACCCATTTATACCTCGTTCACTCCTGGGGCTCGGTGGTTGAGTGCTCGCCTAGTAAGCAAGAAGCCCTGGGTTGGATTTCTCAGTGCCACATAAACAGAAAATCCAGAAGTTCTGCTGTTTTTCAATCAATTAAATGCTAGCCTGGAGCACCAACACTTAGGGACATTTTCTAAGCCCTTACTCAAGCCCCAGGACTGCCGCCAAAAAAAGGTAGAATGTTCTACCTGCAATGATATAAGGACAGGACTTCAAATACATCAGCACAGAGCAAGCTAGGAGTCTGGTGCTGACAGCTGCCACCTAACCTGACTTAGATATATGTAAACGGCTGCAACCCAGCTGCACGGAACCAGACGCTGATGGCTGGCTTAACCCCATCATCCTAACTGTTTGGGAGCTTTAAAACTCAGCCCTGGTAGGAAGTCTGTTAGACTCTTTAAAATGTGGCCCCTAGTGGCAGAGCTCTAGCCCTGAGCAAATGTTATTAGAACAGTATCCACATACTTTGAGTTCAAGCCCCATGGTTAACCCCCCACACAAAAAAACACCCCTCTAAGCCATTAGATGTGATCTTGTGTGGTTTGTGAAATGTTCCTCAAAGAGGGGTAATACTGATGAAACCACCCTAATTCTAATGACAATTTGTGGAATAGAGCTATGTGCTGAGCCCTTCATAGGGTGCTCTGTGCTGAGTCTTGCACAGGGTGCTATGTGCTGAGTCCTTTACAGGTTGCAGTGTGCTGAGTCCTGCATTGGGTGCTGTGTGTTGAGTCATGCAAAGATTGTCACGTGCTGTGTCCTTCATAGGGCACATTCATTCATCTGGTCCTTGTAAGATCTCCACAACTGAGATGATTTTGCAGACAAAAAATGTGATATATATATATATATATATATATATATATATATATATATATATATATATATATATATAATCACATTCTATGCCTCCATAAGAAAAAAATGACATTGCCACATTTGTTAGGAAATGGAAAGACTTGGAAAAAATTATATTAAGTGAAGTAAGACAGGCCCAAAGAAACATAGGTCCCATGGTTTTCCTTATTTGCAATAACTAGTATATGCCTGAGACAAGCAGAAAATGTCAGATATGTTGCTCTTAGGCGAAATGAACCACACCATAAGGATTCAAATGTTTTTTTCTTTCATGTGGTTGTTTCTAACATATTAATAAGATGATTTATTTGTTGCTTTGTAGGTCTCTCCCCCACAGTATAACCCCTGTTTTCACTGCATTTGATGTTGGTATAATTAATGGAGGGGAAGGGAAAAAGCAAATTGTTTAAATAGGGATACAGGTGGACCCATTGCCACAATGAGATGTACAATTCATTATGTCTAAAAACGAACTTTACAACTTGGGGGGTGGGGAGTGAGGGGGAAAGGATAGGAAGGGGAAACAAAGGAGGAGGCAACAATGCTTACTAAAAATTGTGTTCAATACTTTGCCAATGTAATTGTGACCCCTCTGTACGGTATTTTCACAATAAAGAAAAACAGGAGTTTGATTAAAAAAAGAATATTGTGGCTCAGATGTGTCCCCATGGCATGGACAAAATTATGTATTACTGAAGGCTAGTGAGTTGTCTCATGCAGACAATTGTTTTGTTCTATTTTTACTCAGTCATGAACCTTGAACTTGGGGCCTAGGCACTGACCCTTACCTCTGGGCTCAGGATAGCCCTCCACCACATGGAGCCAAGGAACCCCTTGCAGCAGAGTGCCACTGCCTAGGGGTCTATAGCTGAGGTCTGTCATCCTGCCATCTCAGGAAGCTGAGATCTGAGGATCTGGGTTCCAAACTATCTCAGACACAAAAGGTCCCAGGAGACTATTATCTCCATTGACCACTAAGAAACCTGAAGTGAAGTTTGGTGTTTGTTGCTCATGCCTGTCATCCTAGCTACTCAGGAGGATGAGATCTGAGGATCATGGTTCAAAGCTAGGCTGGGCAGGAAAGTCCTTGAGACACTTAACTCCAACGAACCACAAGGAAACCTGAAGTGGTGCTGTGGCTCAAGTGGTAGAGCACAACACTTGAGCTGAAGAGCTCAGGGACAGCACCCAGGTCCAGACTTTAACTGCTACAACAGACAACAACAACAACAAGAAAAACACAGAAACAAACTAACAAACCTGAAGCAGAGGGCTGGGAATGGGCCTTAGGGGTAGAGTGCTTTGCATATATGAAACCCTAGGCATGATTTCTCAGGACCACATCACTAGAAAAAAGCCTGAAGTGTCTCTGTGGCTCAAGTGGGAGAGAGATATCCTTGTACAAGAGAAACTAGGTACACTGCTTAGGTCCTAAGTTCAATCTCCAGGACTGGTGTATGCACGAATGCACATGGAAACACACACACACACACACACACACACACACACACACACACACACACACACACACCAGAAGTGAAGCTGTGACACCAAATGGTAGAGCAGTGGGTTTCTGCACTGAGCTCATGTTCAGCACTCAGTCCCTGTGTTCAACCCCAAAACCTAGCCACCCAGAGCCCAACTAGGACAGGTCAAATATTTCAAAACCTGATGAGTTTCACCAGCCCTAGATGATAAGAAGCATTGTGATATCCGACATGTGCTTGATTTCCCAAGGTTCCAGAAACTTAGGAGAGGCATCATAGGCCCATCATTGCCTGCAATTAAACATTTCAATAGGTTCAGTGCCCTAGTTGTCCGCCAGAAGGACGCCTGAATTATATTGAACAATGTATCTGAACACCGGAATTTAGTCTCACAAAGGCAAGATAAGTGCAGGAAATTTGGCCTGCCAAGGGTGGTGGCATAAATGAAGGCTTCCTGTCAAAACAGAGCACTGGTGAGCGAGATAACTTGTGGTACAAAGAGGCCTTTTTTTCCCTGACTTTCAGAGCCTACCCACACTCATCCTCACTAATTGGCCCAGATGGAGTTGTTTGTTACACAGCTGTACAGGAGTGAGGCTTTTTGTCTGCCTGTCCAGACAATGAGAGACTTCTTCCAACAGGCCTGGGATGCAGAGAAACCCTCAGGCTACACTGGGAACAGTGAGGGGAGCCCTGGAATATGCAATGTCTTGAAAGCCCTGTCTGTGCTATGAAATCATTGTACTGAAAACAAATTTCCTAGTTCAGTGCCATTCATCATAGCTACTCTGGAGATTCACCTATAGGGATACATCCATCCATATACAAATACATAGAGCTACACCATCTTTTTCTTTTTTGGTGGGGGGCAGGTCCTGGGGTTGGACATTAACCCTAGCCATTGTCCCTGAACTCCTTTTGCTCAGAGGTAGTGCATTAAAATTCACAGCCCCATTTCTGGGTTTTTCTCTGATCTCATAGATATAATAGTGTCAAATTTCCTACACTGGCTGGATTCAAACTAAGGTTCTCTACATCTTAGCCTCCTGAGGAGCTGGAATTACAGTCAGCAGCCACTGGCACCTGCCTTTCTTTTCTTCTTCATTTTTTACTCTGGACATCTGACTTCTTAACAGGGTCATTCCAATGGTTTGAATTTATAAGTAAACTACCCAATGTTCTTTATAGCTGCCTTCTCTGAGAAGGATTTTCTCTCCTTATCTTCCCCTCTGGCTACAGGTTTGAAGCCAAAAATGAGAAATGAGTGTCCCAGGATTTTGGAGCAAGTGTCCACAGGCCATGCTAGTTCAGTCACTTAGCATTGAGCTGCAGTGAACTTACTGTCTCAGGACGAGAGGACTGAAAACTTGAGCGATTTTCATACTGTCTGCATTGCTCCTTTTGTCTATAAAATTATGAATGTTATTTTTGTCTACACCCTTAAGTATCTAGAACACACTAGAAGCATCTTCCTGTTTCTGTTTTTCTCTAGAACCTCTTGAGATTTAGACTAAAGGTTTGTGTGGAGTGGCTTCTCAGTGAATCCCTAAGGAAAGCCGCTTAATCCTCCTAAGGAGATCACCATTCAAAGCCAGCCTGAGCAGGAAAGTCTGTGAGCCTCTTATCTCCAATAAACCACCAGAAAACCAGAAGTGGAGCAGTGGCCCAGAGGGTAGAGCTCCAGCTTTGAGAGATAAAGCCAAGCAGGAGATACTGTCCAGAGCAGGCAGTAAAGCCTGGGATGCGCTTATGTTCAATCATCAACCTGATGGCTGGAAGTGGAGCTGTGGCGGTGGTAGAGCCTCAGCCTTGAGCAAAACAGCTCAGGAATGCATTGGGCCCTGTGTTTAAGCCCTGGGATGCCCACAAAAAAATTCAAAAAGAGAAGGCCAAGTTATGTATCAGTGTCCTCCTACCAACTTATGTGTGTATATTACTTCCCTGAGTGCAAACAGACCCTATGCAATGCTTCTGCTTTTACTTACTGATTTATTTTTCAGATATGCTCATTGCGCATACTGCAGCATTCTCTTCATTTCAGGCCCACATCACTTTTCTCTTCCGGGGCTCCCCGCCTGCATCCTTATATGATGCACACTTAAGCTCTCAGCAGCCTTTATTTACATTTTATTATGAGGAACAGTCACAAATCAGGCAGGGGAAGAGATCAGGGTTCATAGTTATTACAGTCATTGAGAAAAATTAACTTGGGGACGAAAAATGGTAGCATACTTATGTAAAAACTACCATTAAGAAAAAGATGAGGGGGCTGGGAATGTGGATTAGTGAGAGAGTGTTTGCCCACCATGCAAGAAGCCCTGGGTTTGATTCCTCAGTAGCACATACACAGAAAAAGCCAGAATTGGTGCTGTGACTCAAGTAGCAGAGTGCTAGAGACAGTGCCCAGGCCTTGAGTTCGGCCCAAGAACTGCCAAAGAGATACCAGGTAGGTAGGTAGGTAGGTAGACAGACAGACAGACACATAGACAGACAGACACACAGACAGACAGACAGACAGACAGACAGACAGACAGACAGACAGACATAGATAGATAGATAGACAGAGAGAGAGAGAGAGAGAGAGAGACAGACAGAGAGAGACAGAGACAGAGAGACAGAGAGACAGAGAGACAGATAGATAGACAGATGATAGGTGAATCTGGTCTTGGATGTCAGTAGGAAAGAAGGGAACACTTCCCCACCATGAGGCCTTCTGCAGTATGCCTGGAAACCAGCATTGCCTTCCCATAACCACAGAGCAGGAAGACTGTCTCTCTCCCACTTCTCAGGCAGTGGAGGGCCCGAGAGTCAAGAGGGCAGAGCCAAGTTTTAGCTCACATGCTTGGAGGCAGAAGAGAAAGGGCCCTGCCTCTCTTTGGACTGGGGATGTACATTAATGATGTGGAGAATGAAGGAAGGAGAATGGACTGGCAGAGTTAGAAGGGCCTTTAAATCTGACAGATAGAGTCAAGAACCTACTCCCTAAGACCAAAAGCAGTATTTTTCTACTCTGTTCCTCCCCTCTCCCCTACTAAACTGGCTCTCTATTGGTAACCTAAAGATAGCCTGAGGCTCCCTTCACCTGAGGGAGGAAGGATAATTAGTCATTGTTTGAAGAGGCTGAGAAAAGCCTGACCCTGGTGTGACTCTAACAAATATTTCAGGTTTCCCCCCCCATTGCTGGCTGTGCCTGGAATGAATGAAGTGGTTTTGCAGCTCACTTCCCTGTTGAGTGTACACATTCTGCCTTCTAATCCTGCAGACCTAGGTCTCTGCACCTAGCCTGTTTTTTTGAAACTGTTTCCTGTCCTTCAAATAAAGAGTTACATTGGAGTTCTTCCTGCTAGCAGGATGGGTCAATGATGTTTCTTTCCTGCTTTTATAGCTTGAGAACTCTAAGAACATTTAGAATGCAAGTAACTTCTCATCACCAAGGGAAACCCAGGAATTCTTGAACATGTGATCTTTCGGAAGCCCACTGGAGGACACAAGATGATTACAATCTTCACGTGAGTGGCTGGGCAGATGGATCTGCTACACTTGAACCTTGAACTCGGCGTGCTCTCCTAGTCCATTTCCTTCTTTGGTCCTTGTCCTGCTAGCTCCTCAGGAGCTTCCAAGATAGAAATAGATTGATCAAACCCAAAGGGAGTTACTGGCTTTTTCCTTCTTTTTCTGTCCTTTGCTTTAAATGTCTTGCAGGTCTTTGGGCTTGAATTGTGGATCTAGGCTCTGTCCCTGGGCTCCTTTGGCTTAAGGCTAGCGCTCTGCCATATGAGTCCCTTTCTGCTTTGTCTGTGGTGAAGTGGAAGTCAGAGCCTCATAGACATTCCTGCCCTGGCTGTCTTCACCCTGTGATCCTCAGACCTCAGACTGCTAAGCGAGGTTGACAAGCATGAGCTTCTGTTGCTCTGCTAAGTTCAGAACTGTAATGACATTGAAAATACAAGTCAACTGCTCATCATAAAGGGCTTGGGGAGCATATTAACCTTTTCAACGTTGGATCTTTCAGAACCCTGTAGAAAGCAAAGTTATAATGCTAAAGACAGAGAGCCTGAGCATATGAATCTGCTATACTTGAACATTGAGCTCTGACTCCAATTCTGATGTACACCAGCATTCATTTTCCAGAAAATGTTCTCATAATTAACAAATAGGAAAAGTACTTTGATTAACCCTCACTTTTTTTCCCAGATATGTGTCTCGAACTCAAGCCTGGGCACTATCCCTAAGCCCTTCAGCTCAAGGTGAACACTCTACCACTTGAGTCACAGCTCCATGTGGGGTCTTTTGGTGGTTCATTGGAGGTAAGTGTCTAACAGGCTTTCCTTGGCTAGGCTGTCTTTGGACTGTGGTCTTGAGGTCTCAGCCTCCTGATTAGCTAAGGTTGTAGGTGTGAGCCACCGGCATCTGGCCTATTGTTTTTGCCAGTGCTGAGGCTTGAACATAGGTCCCGGGGTACTGTCTCTGAGCTTCTTTTTCTCAAGGATAACACTCTACCACTTGAGCCATTCCACAGCTTCTGGCTTTTTCTGAGTATGTGGCACTGAGGATTTAAACCCTGGTATTCATGCATGCTGAGCAAGCTCTCTACCTATAAGCCACATTCCCAGCTTCACTCTTACTATTTTATCTCTCAACTTGCCTATCCTCAAGAAAAAGCCTCTGAGTATAAATCATCTAAAGAAATCCCTATAGGAAGTTGTCCAAAAATGAATAAGACAAAGCTCATACTGGGGACACATTGTAAACATGTGATGACTGTGACAAATGCCTCCATTTCATTATGTATCATATTTCAACACTTAATAAAGTATTAATGAAAAATGACTCAATGTCCTAAATTATTGTGTATAATTTTATAATAGATGTACAAAATGTAATAAATATTATGTATGTATGTAATAATACTAAATACATTAAACAACGAATAAATGAATAAAATAAAAATAAAAAACAATGACAATAATAATAAAATGTAATAAACATACATATGTAAGTATATATCATAAATATTGCTCCATTGCAGGGCCTTACTGCAGGCCTTGGGAACTATAGCCTGAATTTGTTTTCCTCAAGGACTGTAAGCTTTGCCTTTACCCATGGTGCAAAAGAGTTACCTGGAATGTGAGATCAAATCCCAGCAATGGCAGAAATACTGGCCCCATTTCCAAGACAGTGACAATTTTTTTTGATGAAAGCACTTACGTTTATTCAGTTCCATACTGAACATTTCAAAAAAAAGCAGTGTAGAATTTTGTACAGCTATTCAGACATCTTTCCCTTACCCCCAAAGTCCTTCTCTGAGCACTAAATTGTTTATTTTTTGTATGATGTTTATTGTAAAAATGATGTACAGGGGGTTACAGTTATATGAGCAAAGTAATGAGTACATTTCCTATTGAGCATTGTTGCCTCTTCCTTTGTTTTCCCCCTACTATCCCTTCCCTCCCATTTCCACAACTACCTCCCCCTGCCAAGATCAGTGACTTAATTTTAAATTTTGGCTTGGCACAGGGTTTGAACTAAAGTAGTGGTGACTCTGCACCTTGCCTCACATTGGTATGGATTTACCAAGACCCTGAGTTCAAATCCCAGGATAGAAAATAAAACTAGCAGAAATTCCAAATCAGGAAGCTTTATTTTTTAAATTTAGTTAAATAAATAAATTATTTATTTATTTGTTTGTTTGTTCTTTTTTTGCCAACCACGGGTTTTGAACTCAGATCATGGCAACACTGCCTGAGCTTTGATATCCCTAGGATGGGCTGCAGCCTCTTGACCCAAAGCCAATCCTGGGATCCCAAGCCAAGAGGGCTTGCAGGAAGAAAAAAAAAGTGGAACAGCACCAAAAGTAGTGAGCTGCAGAGGGTTCTGGGGGGTTATAATTTTTTTCTTTGCAGGGTGACCCTACTGGTTCTGAATGACACAGCTGCAAAGTGAACCTGACCTGCCATTGCTGAAGGCTGGCGGGCTATCAGGTAAGCCATAGGCCCACCTGTCAACATAGGCCCCAGGTTCAAATCCCTGTCCTGACACCTACCTACCAGTGGCGGAGATCCCAAGAGACTCGTTCCTATGCATAGGAATACTGATTGAAAAAGTAGTTCGTGCATTGGTTTAGTCTAAAATTGGATGCAAGAATCCTAGGATTCTGATTGATCTTAATTAATAGTTTATTAAGCATGAAAAGAATAATATTCCTTCAATGGACATATAATAAATACCTAAGAGTTCGTAGGAAAGTAGTAGATGTCATTCAATAATACATAGTCGGCTCTGGCACTTTTTACCAATATATATTTATTTGTATATCACCATCTGCCTATCTATGTATCACTGTTTTGGCCAAACCTGGAGCTCATTATGAACACCTGGGAACCACCTGACAGCTTCATTGGCTAGAGGCTGCCAGGCTCACACTCACCCATTCATGAATTGAGCCTGCTAGGCACTGAGTTCATATCCTAGCACTGTGAAAATTTAATCTTGAATTAAGAAGCTGAGTGTGACACATGTTTTCCTTTTCTGGGAGAGCCCTGCGTTTCAGGCATGATGGAGAACACATCTAAAAATCTAGATACTATGTGATAGAATATAAACAATATAATAAATGGTATAGGTGTCATCAGAGTCAATAAAATAAATGGTAAATAAATGAATAAAACAAAAAATAAAATGAATAATCACACAAAACACAGTATGGACTGAACATCTATATGGAAGTATAAATCCTACCACACCAAACACGATATGGACTGAACATCTGTATGGAAGTATAAGTGCTATCTTTAAAATGCATATAAGGAGTATGTTTTCCAGGCCTGAGGCTTGAATTCAGCCACCATATTAAAACGGTATGGAGGGAGATCCCTAGATATTAGTTTATGGACCTAGGAAGAGTCATGGAATGCGATTGATGTCATCTTTGAACCAGTAGTTCATGCGTGATGGGAGTAGGAAATGACAGGCAAGAATCATGGGGTATTGCTTATTTGCAATGAAGATTTGATGAAACATGACAATAATCATCAGTTGTGAAATGGAGGCATCAGGAAAGATCCAAGAATCGGTAGTCACACAGCAGATTCGATTCCATCATAGGTGGCCATCTCTCCTACTCTATACAAATATGTACTTATTTGCATACTATCTTCAGCTTATAAATGGATGACTGCTGTGCACCCTCCCCCTACCCTCCACCTGGGGGCTCAATCTCAGGTCCTGAGAATGGCCTAGCTCCTTAGTGGCTCACAGGCTGGTGTGCTCACGTGGACCATTCACCTCTTGGGCCTGCTAGGCCCTGAGTTCAGACCCCAGCACTGCCAAAAGACTCATCCTGATGTCAGAAGCCAATCGTTGCACCTGTTTTCCTTTCCTGTGCAAGTTCTGGGTCTCAGCTAGGATGGAGAATGCATGAGTCACCCTGTGGCCATGGAAATTGGTTGTCATCCATGTCAGCACAGTTATACCTGTCATCATATACACAAGAAAATACACACTACATCCATGAATAGCATACAAAATAGAGAGAATAACTACACTAAATGATCGATGCAGTCCACACACAGATGTGAATGTACATCCCATGTTTCAATGATGTATTGATGTCTATTGTGGCATCCCTGGGGCTCGATTTCAGTTCCTGGGAACTGCCTAGTTCCTTCATGGATCACAGGCTGGAGTGCACACGTGGACCCATTGGACAGTTGGGCCTCCTAGGCCCCAAGTTCAAATCCCAGCACTGCCAAAAATTCACCCTGATGTGAGAAGCCAGTCTTTGCACCTTTTTTTCTGTGCTGTGCATGTTCTAGGTCTCAGCTAGGATGGAGAATGCATAGGCAACTCTCTACTTATGTGAATAGGTTGTCATCCAGGTCAACACAGTTATATTTGTCATTCTATACTCAAGAAAATACACACCACATCAATGAATAAGGTAAAATAATGAGAATGACTATACAGAACGCAAGGTACTGCCCACCCATGTATGGAAATAGAGGTCCTCTGTTTAAATTGGGAATTTATGACTATATTGGCCCCTACCCTGGGGGGCTTGATCTCAGGTCCTGGGAACGGCAAAGCTCCTTAGTAGCTCACAGGCTGGTGTGCTCACCATGTCCCATTCACCAATTGGGCCTGCTAAGCCTTGAGTTCAAATCCCAGTACTGCCAAAAGCTTCACCCTGATGTGAGAAGCCAATTGTTCCATCTGTTTTCCTGTCCTGTGAATGTCATGGGTCTCAGCACAGATGGAGAATACTATATAGTCAGCTCTATAGACATGTGGATAGGTTGTCATCCATGTCATCACAGTTATATCTGTCATCATACTCAATAATCATGAATAAGACACAAAACAAAAAGAATAACTACACTGAATGCAAGTTGCATAACACACCTGTAGGTAAAGAGAGATCCTATGTTTAAAAAGGTGGGCTTATTATTTTGTCCATTGCTGGGGCTTCAAATCAGACCTGGGACCTGGCCTGACATTCTAGTCTTGAAGGATGGTGAGCTTCCCTTTCCACCACAATTCAACAGAGCTACCCAGACCTGAATTCACATCCCAGTACTGACAAAAGTTTCATCCTGATGTCAGAATCCAGTCATTGCAAATATTTTCCTCTCCTGTGAAAGTCCTGGGTCTCAACTAGGATGGAGAATGAATTCATAGGCAACCCTATAACCATGGGAACAGCTTGCCATCCATGTCAGCACAGTTATGCCTATAAGCAATAAAATACACAGTACCTCCATGAATTAGGAACAAAATAAGGAGAAGTGCACTGAATGCAAGATGCTGCCCACACATGTATGTAAATATAGATCCTATGTTTAAATTATGAATTTATGACTATCTGGCCCTCTCTGGCACTCGATGTCAGGTCCTGGGAATGGCCTATCTCCTTCATTGCTCACAGACCTGTGTCCTCACATTGACCCTTTCCTCAATTGGGCCTGCTAGGCTCTGAGTTCAAACCCCAACACAGCCAAAATATGAATCCTGATGTGAGAAGCCAATCGATTCACATATTTTCCTGTCTTGCGAATGTCCTGGGTCTCAACTAGGATGGAGAATGCATAAGTAACCCTATAGACATGGCAATATGTTGTCATCCATGTAAACACTGTTATATCTGTAACCATACGCAGTAAAATACACAATACCTCCATGGATAAGAAGTAGACCGAACACGAGATGCTGTCCACACATATATGTAAATATAGATCCTATGTTTAAACAATGAATTTATAACTATTTTGGCCCACCCTGGGGATCAATGTCATATCCTGGGAATGGCCTTCCTCCTTAGTTGCTCACAGGATGGTGTGTTCACATTGACCTATTTGCCAATTAGTCGTGCTAGGGCCTGAGTTCAGATTCCAGCACTACCAACAATTGGATCATGGAGTAAGAAGCTGAGTGTAAAACTTGTTTTCCTTTTCTCTGAGAGTCCTGGGTGTCAGGTATGATGGAGAACACGTCTACAAATCTAGATGCTATGTGATAGAATTAATGTAATAAACGGAATGGGTGTCATCATAGACAGTAAAATCAATGGTAAATAAATGAATACAACAATAAATACAAGGAAAAACCACACCAAACTTGTATGGACTGAACATCTATAGGTAAGTACAAAGCCTGTCTTTATATAAATAGTATGTTTTCAAAGGCTGGGGCTTGAATTCAGGCCTAGTCAAGAAGCCTGAAGTTCTTATCTTCAAATCCACTGCAGATTTACCCAGACCCTGAGTTCAAATACAAAACCTGGCAGAATAAATGGTGGGAATTGCAAGCCAGGGAGCTAAATTTATTTTATTTTATTTTTTCCCAGAGTGGGGCTTGCACTCGGGTCGTGGCAACTCTGCTTCAGCTTCGATCACCCTAGGCTGAAGTGCAGCCACTGGACCCACAGCTGATCCTGGGATCCTAGATCCCTAGGCCTTGAAGGGGAAAAAAAATCACAGGAAAAATGTGGCAAGATGGCCTTTTTATGTTTTCTTCCTTTGTGAGGTGACCTTCCTGGGTCCGAATGACACTGTTGCAAAGGGTATTTTACCTTCCATTGCTGAAGGCTGGTGGACTATCGGGGAAGCCATAGGACTACATGGCAACATAGGCCCTGATTTCAAATCCCTGTCCTGACACCTACCAATGGCAGGAGATACTAAGAGTCTCGTTCCCATCCATAGGAATGTTATCAATGTCACGGTTGAATGAGTTGATAGTGAATGATTCTTCTATAAAATTAGACAAGATGATTTCAGTAAGCTGATTGATTTTATTTAATATTTATGAAACATTAAAAGAATACTATTATTTACAGGAATGCAATAATTTCAGGACACTGATTTAATTAATAGTTTATTAAGGATGAAAACAATAACATTAATTACATGGAGGCATAATAAATACCCCAGAATTTGTAGGAATGAGTCTATATAACTGAATAATGTATAGACATCTCTGGCACTCTATAAACATATATATTTATTAGTGTACTGTCATCCACATGTCAATCTGTTCATATTTTGTCAACCCCTGGGGCTCGATCTCAGGTCCTGGAAACTGCCTGTCAGCTCAATTTTCCCCAGGATGGCTTGTTGACACTCACTCATTCATGAATTTGGTCTTGCAGGCCATGAGTTCAGATGTCAGCACTCCCAAACAATTAATCGTGGAGTAAGAAGCTGATGGTGACACATTTTTTTTTCCTTTTCTGTGAAAGTCCTGGGTGTCAGGCATAAAGTGAAATACATATGCAGACCTATAATTCTATGTAATCAATGTTCTATGTGTCATAATAGTCAATAAAATAAATGGTCAATACAAGAAAAACAAAAATGAATAACTATACTGAGTGTAATATGGAGTGAACATTTGTATATGAATATAAATCATATATTTAAAATGTACATTAATAGGATGTTTTTTAGTGCTGGGGATCAATTTCAGGCCTAAGGAACAGACTTGAATTTCCTGACTTCAAGGAGGCAAGCTTCCCCTTCCACACAGTGCAACAGAGTTATCCAGACAATGAGTTCAAATCCCAATCCTGGCAGAAAAAATTACACCTATGTGAGGTCCAATTCTTAGGTATTTCGTTCTGCCTCCATTTAATGAATGTGATTATTTAAATGTTTAATGAAGTATTAACTAAAATTGATCGGTGTCCTAGGATATAATTGTGTATAATTTGATCCTAGAATCATTCAAGAACTACTCATTCAATCTTGACATTGATCACATTCCATTGGTAATCTTATGGATAAGAATGAGTTTCTTAGGTTCCCCTGCCATTTGGAGGTGGCAGGACCAGGATTCCAACTGTGAGCTCCAGCTCCCACCACTTCAACCCCAGGATAGGGAACTCACAGGTCTGTGCCAGAACATCAGCAAGACCAATGATTAGGCAGGCACCAGTGGCTCTCAGCAGTCCTCCTTGATACTTACAAGGCTGTGATAGGAGGACAATGGTCAAAGTCACCGTAGGCAGGAAAGTCCTTGAGACCCCTGTCCAATTTTAATGCCAACAAAGTCAGAAGTAGAGCTGTGTGGCTCCAGAGGTTGAGGGCTAGTCTCGAGCAAAAGCAGCTTACAGACTATGCCCAGATCCTGAGTTTAAGGTCCAGGACTGGCAACAAACAGACATACACAACAATCTAAAGCCGGTCACCCTCTTGTCCCCAACTGAATTAGACACAGTTCCCTGGGAAAGGGGCTGGGGAGCCACTGTCATCTTCACTCTGCCCATTCTGCCTGCATCACTGGATTCCGGCCATACTCCCATTCTTTCATGGTTCTTTCTGACCAATGGGATATAAGAATGGTGGTCACACCCCATTCCATGCTGCCTGATAGCACTGGGATTACTCTGTTGGTTGACAACACTACCAACAGTTGAGGAAGGTAGAGGTGGCTGAGTGGTCATCAAGACTCAAGCTGTAGGAGGAGAGGCCTTGCTCAGCCCTGCCACACACCTGCCCATGCCCCGGTCCCCTTCAGCATTCCGTGGCACTGCATTTCAAACCTAGCACTGCTTGCTTGGACCCATGGTACCTCTTGGAGTCCTCAGGTGATGGCACACCACAGGCAGGCTTGTGGCCCTGACCTGGTCAAGGCCCCCCTGTCTCTGCTCCAGGCCTGAGTATTTGCCATGCTACTGCCTTCGCTGCTCGAACCCACCAGGAGCTGCCTCCAACAGCTTCTCCCAGCAGCACATGTGAGTGGCCTCCTCCTGGGCCCATACCCTATGACCCCCACACCATGCCATTCCCCCCCCTTCCCGACTGGACCTCCGGCTCCCCTATGCCCTACAGTCTGACCAGAGCGCTGCAACAAATGTGCCCCAGGGGTGGGGGTGGGAGTGGGTGTTGACCAGGGGATCCCACGCCCATCCCTAGCTGCCAGTGTCCCAGGAAAGAGGGAAATGCAGGGATGGGTGAGGAGGGGGCACCACACAGACCCTGGCTTGGAGCAGTGGGAACCACACAGCCACGCATCTACACCCTTCCTCTTCCTGGTGGGAACCTGGTGGCTTTAGTCAGAGGTGGGGAGCAGCACCTCCACACCTGCCTTCTTGGGTCTTTTCCTTTTTTCTGAGGGCTGGGGGTGTTGGATGCAGAAAATAGGTCTCTCTTGCTGTGTGAGCCCTTGTCCTCTGTGCTCGGTCACCCTTTCACCTGAAGAGAGGGTCCCAGAAGAGCCCAGTAGGGAAGTGACAGTGCTGGGGGTCAGAGCAGAATGTGAATATCTGGGAGGAACACCCCCACAAACTCACATACACATACACCCAGCCTGTCCCTTCCCCCCAACTGTCAACAGTTCTCACAGAGTGATCACATTTCCCAGCTCTGCCAGCTTCTGCTGGTGCTCCCAGTCTATCTGGTCTCCTTGTCCTTCCCAAGAATCTGCCATGTGGCCCAGAAGCATGTAGGCTGGAAGTAGGGAGTAAGTCCATGTATGTAGCCTTTAGGACCCCATCCATTTCCCCAACACCACCCCCACCTGGGGTCAGACACCCCTCTGGGGTCACCATGACCCCCTGCTTGTTTCCTCTCCTGGCTCTGAGGAGCTGCTTGTCTCGGGACTCCTTCACCCAGCGTCCTGGACTAGGGTTTTGGTGAATGGGGAGTCAAGGGTCTGGCCCTGGAGAAAGGGATAGGCAGGGTGGTGCTGCATCATTAGAGTGGTGCTCCCCTTGGGTTGGAGCTCCTGATTCCTCCAAGGGAAGCCCCGTGCACTAGCTTGTACATTGTCCCAGATGAGGAACCAACAAACTCTGAAGAGGCACTACTCTGAGTCTGTTTGTGTGTGTATGTGTGTGTGTATGTGTGTGTGTTTGTGTGTGTTTGTGTGTGTGTCTGTGTGTGTCTGTGTCTGTGTGTGTGCATGAGAGAGAGAGGGAGAGAGAGATACCATCTTTCTCCTTGTATAACCTGACTGTGCTCAGGTGAGTGATCATTTGGAAAATTGCAGGTGCTGCATGGACGAGTCTTCTGTCACTGGTCTGGATTTGTGTGTGTGTGTGTAGAAGTGGGTTGTAATAAGGTGGCTGGGTCCTTTGGTAACTTGTGCCTGATACATTTGGGGGATGCATGGGCTTTGTGGCTGAGGTCTGGGGGCCTGGAAGTGTGAGACGCTTGAAGGGGACTCAGCAACATTAAATTATAAGACCAAGGGAACTGTGTGCCTTCGAGCTCTCTACTCCTTTGGGCCTGGTTGGTGGCAGCTGGAGCTTGGGAGGACCTGGGGATGGGGCCCACAGGGGTTGGCTTCCAAGGGGGACAGAGAGCATGGCCAGCACTTAGTAAGGAGGTGAGCCCTGCTGGTATGGAGTGCACCAGCATATGTCAGACTCCGGGTTTTCTCATCTTGACTTCTGATGGGTGAGGCCAAACCTATTTTAAATCTTTTGCTGTGATCTTCATATCTCAGCCTCCTGAGTAGCTAGGATTATATGCATGATCCTCTGGCACCGGGACTCTCGTTCTTTTTGGTGTATTAGGGTTGAACTCAAGGCCTTAGGCTTGCCAGTCAGGTCTTCTACCACGGTAGCCAAGCCTTTCTGTCTTGGGCATTTCCGAGATAGAGACTCACTCAATATGTGCTCAGGCTGGGCTGGATCATGGTCCTCCGATCTGTGACAGGCATGTGCCACGAGGCCTGGTCCTCCTTAGTTGGGATGGTAGACATATAGCGCCATGCTCAGTCATCCGTTTAGATGATTGTCCTAAACTTAGTTTACAGCAGCCGTAAAGCTCTGGGTTGGGCCTCCACCATTGTACCTCAGTCTCCTCCTGGGACAGTTGTGAGGAAACAAGGGATCAATATAGGGGGATCTCTGGAGCAGGGCCTGGCACAGAGGGAGCGGCTGTCAGATATGGTTCTTGGCAATTCTGGGAGCATATGACAGGAAGATAACTGGGAAAGGGCTCAGATGGGGCCTGTTATTAGTCGTGTGACATGTACAGGATTATGAAACAAAACATGGTTCTCTTTCATCCTTATCCTATTCCCATGAGGAAGGAGATCCTTCACTGTGTTCAGTTTTGTAGCTGGGGAAAATGAGGCACGGAGAAGATAGGTGACCAACTCATGTCCTCCAGTTGACAGAAAGCTCAGCCTGACTTCTCTGCCATGGTCCCTAGGAGAATGAGTGGTATTCAGTACACTTCTTGTGGTGGGAAGTCCACTTCTTGTCAGTCGTGGGGCTTGAACTCTGGGCCTGGGTGCTGTCTTTGATCTCCTCAGCTCAAGACTAGCACTCTACCACTTGAGCCACAGTGCCACTTCCAGTTTTCTGGTGGTTCTTTGGATATAAGAGTCTTATGGACGTTCCCGCCTGGGCTGGCTATGAACCATGTTCATCATATCTCAGCCTCTTAGTTAGGATTATAGTCCTGAACCACCGGCACCCGGCTTAATTGGAATTCTGGCTTTCTTTCTCTCTCTCTCTTTCTCTCAAAGGAACTGGTTGAATGGGTGCTGAAGAGGTGGCCCAGTGTCCCCATGTGGCTGGAACCTAAGGTGGCCCTCTCATTCTGGAGGTGGGCTGTGGGTCAGGAACTGTCTCACTCAGCCTGTTGAACCAGCCCCATGAGGTAAACCCCTCTGTGCCCTGGCTAGACCGTCCAGCCTTATTGTCCATCCAGCCTTATTGGACTTAGTATTGTTTTCTATGTCCTTTTCTAGCAACTGGCCAAAATTATGATGCATAGTTATGGAATGAAAATATAATACCATCTTAAGAAAGTCATTTAGAACTCTGGGAATGTGGCTTCATGGTACGGTGATTGCCTATCATGCATGAAAACCTGAGTTCAATTCCTCAGTACCACATAAACAGAAAAAGAAACACTGGAAGTGGTGCTGTGCCTCAAGTGGTAGAGTGCTAGCCATGAGAGAAAGAAAAAGCCCAGCAATAATTCCCTAGCCCTGAGTTTAAGCCCCAGGACTATAGTACTGGCAAAAAAAAAACCCAAAAACATAAAAAAATTTAGTTAGTAAATGCAAAATAAATAATCCATACTTGGAATATATATTGCTTCTTCCATACTAATACCTGACAATACTCCCTAATTCATGTACTTTACCTATATTAGGATACTGTGTTGAAAAAAAAGTTTTGTTCATTAAGTCACAGCAATTAATGCTAGGAATGTGCTTAGATGTCAGGTGAAGATTAATTCTGGAAATTCAAAGATTCCAGGCTTTTGAGTGGTCACTGCTAATCACAATGAGAAGGATAGTCTAAGTGAGATTTGGAAATCTTTTTGGTCAGTCATGGCACCAAAAAGGCAGAGGCAAATTATCAGTTGGGACAAGAGAAGGAATAATTCTAGATGGAAGGAACAAATGATAGTAACTAATGCATACCAGAAACCATTCTAGGGAACCATTTTTGGTTATTGAAGAACGAGTTATCAGCCAGGCTTATTCTTCATTGCCTTTAGCATTCTAAATATCTTAGGCTAGTTCTTAATCTCTGTGTGATAAATGTATCTCCTCCTATGCTGTTTTTCCATACCTGATCTCTTTTGCTTTCTAAAAATCACAGTCTTTCCTGATACTAAATACACCTACACAGATGGCAAGGGGTTGCTAATGTAAGGGTCCCATAGCTCATGAGTCATTAATGTAACAAAATGGAATAGGAGGACTTATTTATTGCTACCTCAATTTTCTGAAAGCTGCCATGTCATCATTTGATTCAAATTTCCATTCTTTGTCTACATAGTGTCATTAAGTGCACTAAATGGAAATATGAGCTGGGTGCTGGTGGCTTAAGCCTGTAATCCTAGCTAATCAGGAGGTTGAGACCACAGGATTGTGGTTCAAAGCCAGCCTGCTCTGCAAAGTCCATGAGACTCTTATCTTCAATTAACAACCAGAACCTCAGAAGTGGTGACATAGCTAAAGTGGTAGAGCACTGAGCTTGAGCTGAATAGCTGAGGGACAGCACCCAGGATCAGAGTTCAAGCCCCAGGACCAACAAAAAGTGAAAATATGACTTTAAGTTTCCCCAAAAGGAAGGACAAGGTCAATAGTAATCTTCCAAAGCAGAAAAAAATAATACCAAAATAATACAGTGCACTTACTTTTGCTGAGTTATTTAAGTTATGGCTTCTTGGCTGGACATATTCTCTTCTTTTAAAAATTGTCAAATATTAGCTTTATAATAAACTTCATTTAGTATTTCTTGGTTCAAAACAGAAGTCTTGATACAGTTGATGTCACTTGGCTTTATTTTTTTGCCAGTCATGGTGCCTGAACTCTGGGCCTGGGCACTGTCCCTAAGCTCTTCAGCTCAAGGCTAGTGTTCTACCACGTGAGACACAGCACCACATCCAGCTTTTTCTGCTCTTGTGGTGCTGAGGAATCGAACCCAGGGCCTCATGCATTCAAGGCAAGCACTCTACTCCTGAGCCACCTTCTCAGCCCAAATCACTTGGTTTTCTTACTATCTCAGTTCAAAGCAAACCCAGGCAGGAGAGTCTGTCAACCTCTCATCTCTAATTAACCACCAAAAAGTCCAGAAGTGGAGGTTTGGCTCAAGCAGTAAAGTACTAGCTTTGGGGGCAGGTGGATAGGAAAGACATCTCTTCAGGGACATGGTCCAGCCTCTGCGATCAAGCCCCAGAATCAGCACAAACTGAACTAACAACCAAACAAACAAACAAAAAAAAACAGGTATTTCTTTGGGACCCTCCTTAAAGGAGAACTGGTCTGAGAAGAGACTGCTTTTGCTGATTATACTCACTGAATCCTGCTTTTGTGGAATCCTTATTGCTATGGAGAACTCAGGACCAGACTAAAGGAATGGATAACTAAATCCTGCAACAAGAGAATCATCTCAGGAGTGAAATATCCATCCATAAAGCACTTTAAAATCTCCATGTCTTTTTTTCTTTGCAGTAGAACACTTTTAAAACAACGTTATTTCCTTTTGTTCTATGCTGGCCCTCAAATGGCACATTATTTCCTTTTGTAATATTCTCGACCAGAAGTTTACAAACAAGTTTTATATGAGTAAAATACACACTCGAAAAGTCAGGGACAGAGTTTACCTCAATCCTTGGATCCTTTTCTTGTACAGTAAAAAGGAAAGCACAAATTAACTTGAACTTTGTCATACCTTTACATTCAATTCCTCTCCTGGGATCAGTTTCCACCTTCAGTAATAGTTATTTCCCGTAACAATTTACGGTGCTGCTTGAGGTATAATGAATGTTTGCTGGCTTCATTGAAATAGCACAAGGACACCTTTGGTCATCATGTAGCAGTTTTTCAGAGACAACTTGGTAAAGAGAAAATATGAAATTTAAATTGCTTATAAATACATTATCCATGAGTACATTGAGTTCAAACATCATAAGTGCTCTGTAAATTAAGGTGAATTTTAAATGGGAAGAAGGTTCTCAGATAATTTTTTTGTGAGTGTATGTGCTGTGCATTATTTTCCAAGTGTACAAGAGTTAACAATAAGAGAAACAATAGCAATAATAGGAGAAAGAGAAGTTCTGTGTTTAAGGGTTCAATACAATATAGAAGACTCTACAAATAAGACAACATTGAAACAATGAAGCCAAGTTCAGTATGTAGATTTACAGAAGTGATATAGAGAAAGCATTTCTCCTAAGTGGAACATGAAGTATGAGGCCATTCCCTTTCTAAATCACACTTCAAATCATGCAAATTTGTAAAAAGTAGAATAGAAGAATGATTCTGGTTCCATGCAAGTCAGATATAAGCGAATGGACTTAATGGAAAAAAGTCCATCTTGAAAGAGAAGGGATTATACTAGCAATGAACCGGAGGCAAAGATCATATTTCTTTTTATTTCCTATATATATATTTACATATAAAAATATATAATATATAAATAAATATAGGTTTATAAATATATAAATAAATATATATAAAATGTATATAAAATATATATATAAATAAATATATATTTATATATTATTTCCTATATATATAGGAATGTATATATTGTTGGTTGTGGCACTTGAACCCTGGGCGCTGTCCCTCTGCTATTCAGGTCAAAGCTAGTGCTCTACCACTTGAACCCCAGTGCCACTTCCAATTTTCTTGTAGTTAATTAGAGAAAAGTGTCTCCAGGACTTTCCTACCCGGGCTGGCTTTGAACCTCAATCCTCAGATCTCACCACCACCCAGCTTAAGATCACATTTCTAACAGTGTACATTCAGCATATGTAATGTGTATGTTCATCTATCTTTATATGAATTTTTTAGTTAAAAATCTGGGCTACAGGTTAGACTTCACACTCACAAAAAATGTTTGTAGTTTAAAAGTTGATATTCCTGGAAAAATAAAACTTAAGAATGTAAAGGAGTCTGGGAAGAGCAGTCTTTGAGACACTATCTATAATTAACCAGCCAAAGCTGCATTGGAAGAGCAGTTCAAGTGATGGAATACCACTCATGAGCAAATTGTTGAATAAGAGCTTGAGGCTTTTGCATACATACATACAAGCATACGCCTACACACAGAGGCACTTATATGTGCACACATGAATACACAAATGAAACAACTCTCAGAATATGTAGAAAAGTTAGAAAGCAATAGAAAATATGTCCTGAGTAAAACTAGAATCAAGTGATAAATTTTAACACTAAAAAGTCCTCAAGTGAACTTTCTTCAAAGAAGTTTGAGACTATTACATAGGTAGGGGCCAGAGATAATAAGAAAGTCAAGTAATCATTATTAAAGGGATCGGATCCATGGAGGAATGAATCAGAGACCCCTGCATGTGCATCTGAAAATGTTCATATCCTGTGTCAAATGTTAGAACATCTTTCAAAATTGTACATAAACAGTCTGAGCATTCAATGGATAAGATCATCAGAGAAGTTCAGAATTGCTAGTGTGTTTCTAGATTAAATAAACCAACAAACAATGGCAGGGCAATTTGATACAAGCCTGGAATTCTAGCACTCAGACTAAGACAGGAGATTAGAGAGTGGAATTACATAGTGATACCTTCCCTGGACCAGATAGTATAATTTTGTCTCAATAAAACAAACCAAATTACAAGAAAGGAATACGGAGTTCGAAGTTTGGGCTAATTTTGTCATTATGTTTTGAGAAGTCAAGTTTCCTATTGAAATGCAACTGATATATAATCCTCAGTTGTATTTAAATGATCTCCTAATTACAGAACATTCTTAGATGTAAAATAGCTCATGATTCCCATCCAAAATTTGAAAAAGTAAGTAAGCGTCATTCTGTTGGATGCCAAAGAAATGATGAAGGTTTACAAAACTTAAGCCTGGAGAAATAGCACAGTTTGTCTAATGTAGGACTTTGTGGACCTTGCAAAATTAGAATTCAGATTCAAAATAAATAGTTTGGTTTTTTTTGTAATTCTATATTTTATAGGATACTACAAAATTCTTTTTAAGTAGAGGTCTTAACTGACAAATTCACAAATGATTCTGGCATTCTATTTCCCTGGAATATTCTTTCAAGAGAGTTATAATTAGAACTTAGTTAATAGATAATTCCAACAGTTCATGTATAAAATGATAATGTGAATAATCTAGACAGAGTTGCCAACAAATGGATGATATTAATTTATAAATTTAGAAAAAGCATTTTTTGAGGATTTGGTATGACATGGTATGAAGAGAATAATTGTGTGACATCTTCCTTCTTCTACCTATATGTTACACAGGAAGCTATTTCCTTATGTGCCTCTGTATACAATGAGAAAAATGCTAGGTTTGGGTTCATTTTTATTTTATTTTTGTGGGAGGGGGTCCGGTCATGAGGCCTGAACTCTGGGCCTGGGTACTGTCCCTCAGCTCTCCAGCTCAAGGCTAGCGCTCTACCACTTGAGCCATAGTGCCACTTCTGGCTTTTTTTCTTTTTGCTAATGTGGTGCTGAGGAATTGAAACTAGGCCCTCATGCATGCAAGGCAAGCTCTCTACCACTGAGCCACCTTCTCAGCCCAATTTTTGTTTTTGTTTTATTGGTTTGACCTAGGGCTTGAAATCTGGGCCTGGACTCTGTCTCTGAGCTCAAGGCTCCTGCCCTACCACTTCAACCTCAGTGCCACTTGTGTCTAGCTTTTTCTGAGAAGTTTATTGGAGATAAGATTCTAAGGGACCTTCCTGCCTGGATGGGCTTTGAACCATAATCTTCTGATCTTAGTATCCTGAATATCTATAATAGTTAAAAAGTATAAATATAAATAATATTTGCAAGTGTTCTGATCTCAAGAATACCACTGGGGGAAAATTGATGCAACTGAGTTTATTGTGGTGTTCTTTGCAGAATAAGGGCATCACAATACCAGAGGTGTAGCATTTTTTCACAGTAGAGATAAGCTATTCATGATGTGAATTAAGGGAATTTTAAGGTGCAACTAACAAGTTGGAAACTGTTGGGCTAGGATGACTTTATGGCATAAAGCTTGGGATTGCTTACTCTTGAAGAATTATTACAGATGCTTCATAGTTTTATCCTCTACCAGAATGTGGCTATTTTTCTGTTGACTTCTCAATCTGTAACACCCCATTGGAAACTGCATCTATTGCAGAATTATATAACGTGAAAACAAGTACTGTTTTGAATCTCTCAGGTATGGAATGTTTAGAATTTGAAAATGAGTAGTTATTAGTCATAGGAATTTTGAAGAACACATGTATTCTGTCCTAACAACTTATTTAATTTTAAAAGTTATGGGTTTCCATAGAATTAAACTGTTTTCGATTTTATGTGTGTGAAAGCGCTAAATTTATTTTTTCCAAAATATGCAAGTATATTGTGAAAATATTGTCTAGTTGGATAATATTCAAGTTGACGACCTTCTGATAAAGGGTAATTAAATCAAATTAGATGCCAAATAGAATTGATTTTTAAAATTTTACTACATAAAGAATATTAACTATACCAATACAGTGAAATTTTATTTTATGCAGCTTATTTTTTAAATTTAATTTTATTGTCAAAATGATGTACAGTCGGGTTTCAGTAATTGTAAGGTAGTGAATACATAACTTTTCAAACTTGTTACTCCCTCCCTCACTTTTCTCACAGTTTTCCTTCAGCTCAGTACCCCTCATAAGTTGTAATATATATTCCCAACATATTGTCTTGTGAGTATTGCTAATGCATTGGTTTGCCCTTTGTCATTTGTTTCACCATTGTGATGTTCCTTTTCCCTTCCCTAATAAAGGTAAATGTATACAAAATACACAGGGTACCAAAATCAAATACAGCAAGGGATAAACCAAAGGGGAAAAACCAAAGAAAATAGAAATCACATAATACATAAAAAACAACAACCGCAAATAAAAATCTCTGATTCCATATTTTGGAGTTCATTTTGCTCAGCATCAGCTTATGTGGTCATATATACGCATAACGAAGCCACTGGAAAATAATAGTTGCATGGACACTATATCATGAAAACAACATGTTAACAGTTTTTGATGGTAAAAGTGGAATTAGGATTGATGAATTCGCGATTCTGATAAAGGAATTTCAAAAGTTTTAAAATTATGACATGTAATATTTTAATTGTTCAAACTTTTTAACAACATAGCCTATTAAGAAAATTTAAAATTTCCTGGGAAAATAGGGTTTCATGCAAAGAAATCCATGGAGACTTAGTGGAGAGGGAGCAATGTGAGTGAAGATGGCTCATTTTCACACTAAACAAACAAACCTCAGAAACCTTGCTGTAAATCCTGTAGCTTCCCTTGAAAATTGTCCTTACCCAGGAAATATACTCTCACTTTGTGAAACAAGGTTATAGTGCAATTTAATTCAAATTTCTTTAAAAAAAAAGACATCAAAATTTGTGAATTGACCTTTAATTACCAAACAGTAATTCTCTGAAAAACATAATTTGGGTCAAAATATTTAGAGAGAAAGTGTCCTCCACAATGAAAAAAGGTATTGGGTTTACACTTTTCTGTTTGTAATACTTTCCACAATGTCTTTGCACGTGAAGCACTGAAACACAGAAAAAAAAATCTGATTGGATACTTCAAACCAGTGATTTCACATTTCTAAGTGGCTCACAAATATAATATCCTTATTAACATGAGATAGCTTATTACATAAGCCAAAAAGTTTTGGGTTGAGAAAAAAAATTGAGCACATGAAAAAGGTAAGAAATCAGTGTTCTTAGAAGCCCTAGCTAAGCAAATTGGCTTTAGCAGTGGAGGGAGCCCAAAACTTTTTGATATAGATTGTAATATTTTTGCTACCTAAAGTGATTTTACAGAGCCTATTTGGCTCACTACAATGCAGAACTGATTGAATGAAGACATGAAAATAAATCCCACATCCAAACGAGGCAACTTCAAAGAGTTTTAAAGGAGAAACCATGAAGATGTAGCAGTGGGAGAGGCCTTATAGTCCTTCAGCTTCACTAGACTTGAAGCCAAGAAGCTGTGATTAATTGGAAATCAGGCAAGAGCTAAGATGAGGACATAGAAGTAGGACATAGAAGCATTGTCCTTTGTAACAGACACTGTCATCCAAGGTATGGATGATTTAACTTTATTCTCTTCCATACATCTTGTTGAGCAAATGCAAGACTAAGAGAAAAATAATCTATTGAAATAATTTTGCAAAGAATAACTTCACTGTTCCTGATATGGTATCTAAGGAGAGTCTTAAGAGAGAAGATAAAAGTGGAGTAATCTGTGGTTTCCTCTAAGCATCTTGTTAGCAAAATATATCTTTGAGGTTAGAAGTGATTGAACCAAAAAGTGGTGGAGTACTTATGTTTGTGCGCACTTTAAACACAAGAAGACTTTCTTTTTTTGGGGGGGTGGGGGGGTTCCGGTCGTGGGACCTGAACTCTGGGCTTGGGTGCTGTCCCTCAGCTCTTCAGCTCAAAGCTAGCGCTCTACCACTTGAGCCACAGCGCCACTTCCGGCTTTTTTTCTTTTTGCTTATGTGGTGCTGAGGAATCAAACTCAGGGTCTCAGGCATACAAGGCAAGCGCTCCACCACTGAGACACCTTCCTAGCCCGACACAAGAAGACTTTCAAGGTAAAAGAAAAAAGAAAAACGGATATCCAAATATTTATGATCACAGTTTCTTGGACTGATTTTTTTGGAGACAAAGTTTTACATTAGAGTTTGTCCTGATTAACATCAATGTTGGGTTTTTATGGCAACCAAATGCAGGGGTGAAGTTTAATGGACTCCCTTGAACAAGTAAACAGCATGATAAAAAAATGGCAAATAATATTTAGTGAATTACTTTCACCAATTACTTTTACAGAACAAAGAAGGAAATATATAACTCAAAATCAACTGACTTAAAAGTATGAAGAAAGAGTAGTGAAGAGCGATGAAAGAAAACTTAGAGGATTGTTTTCTCTCCAGCGGAGTAATGGGTTCGTGATATTTTTCTCTTCCATTCTATCTTCACAAGCTATCAAGTGTGGCTCAGGACTGGAGTATCCAGTTCACTCAGAGAGAACTCACAGAAGGAAGATAACATTTGAAGCAGATATAGTTGGTTTATAACCTGAGACAATCTATTTAAATCTGTTCAAATTTCTCCCTTACCTCAAATGCCCTCTTTGAATAGTTTTGTTTGTTTTTCCCAAGACTGCCCTTCATTAACTGCTTAAAAATTTGAGAGGTCATATTCATACTTTCTAGAGATTGCTGTTTGGTTGTAATTTTTGTGTGTTTTTTTTCACTGAATTTCAAAAAGTTGTGCAAGTGTGTTACAATTAAATATGTCCATCTAATTGTCCAATGCTCATGGATCAGATTCACTCCTTCCATCATTGTCAACCAACTCCTTCTCCAAGATTTATTTCAGATTAACCACTTTCTTTATCACATGTGCACATTGATATTCTAGCTGTACTTGCCCCTTGTTCTATTTTTCATTCATTCTATGTATTTACTATTATTCCTCTCTGGTTTCAACTTCCTGATAGTCAACCTGTTAAACTGTCTGTTAAAAGTTTGAAAGGTTTATATACATTCCTGCATATACTTGAACTTATGTCAGCTTATATTTCCATAATTCATTCATCTGCAATAATAATTTGAAAGACTGGAGGCGTGAAGCACCTAGACATGATTTAATTCTCATCCATTTGGAAGATTAATCTTTAGTCAACAAGAAAGTTTAAAAATGGTTTAGAATGTATTCCAAACTACCAATTTTTATAAATGGCTTTGTACAATGGTGTGTAATCATTTTATTTTACATGGGATAATATTTTCTTTTTTTTCTTTTTTTTGTATTTTTTTTTGGTCCAGTCGTGGGGCCTGAACTCTGGGCCTGGGCGCTGTCCCTCAGCTCTTCAGCTCAAGGCTAGCACTCTACCACTTGAGCCACAGCGCCACTTCCGGCTTTTTTTTTTTTTTTTGCTTATGTGGTTCTGAGGAATCGAACCCAGGGCCTCATGCATGCAAGGCAAGCACTCTACCACTGGGCCACCTTCCCAGCCCCCAATGGGATAATATTTTCTACTACATTTAAGTTTTGAAAAAAGAAAATTAAAATGTACTATTATAGAGGAATATGATAAAAATAGAAGACAGATTTTATGTTTGTCATATCTCTGATGAGTACCCATATTCAAGACTTACTATGTTAGACAGATAGGGAAAACATAAAATAACATATTATAAGGCAACTATTTGTGACTTTTTAAAATGTACCTTATTAAATGATGAAATTTACTTTATTAGCTAACGTTTGGGTTTGAAATATGGGAGGCTGATATATTTAACAAATTTTGGAAGGCATCTAATGAACAACACAATTGGTGAGTGGCACTATTTCTACAGTTTAATGAATGGTTGAACCTGATTGGCATTAGTGCTGGGTAAACAAATCAACTCTATTGTAACTCTATTGCCACTAAGTATCATCTATTTGTCAAATGTTACTTTGGCAAATGTGAATTTTTTTTGGAAGGTCGTGGGGCTTGAACTCTAGGCTTGGGCACTGTCCCTGCGCTTTTGAGCTCAAGGCGAGCACTCTACCACTTGAGCCACAATGCCACTTCTGATATTCGAGTGGTTTATTGGAGATAAGAGTCTAACGGACTTTCCTGCCCGGGCTGGGTTTGAACCGTGATCCTCAGAACTCAGCCTCCTGAGTATTTAGGATTATATGCGTGAGCCACTAGCACCTGGTTTGCGAATTTGATTTTTCAAAGAGTATTTGAAAAAGAATACACTTGGGGCTAGGAAGATGGTTCAGTGGTAGAACGCTTGCCTTGCATGCCTGAGGCCCTGGGTTCGATTCCTCAGCACCACATAAGCAAAATGAAAAAAACAAGCCGGAAGTGGTGCTGTGGCTCAAGTGGTAGAGCTCTAGCCTTGAGCTGAAGAGCTGAGGGACAGAGCCCAGGCCCAGAGTTCAGGCCCCACAACCGGACCCCCCCCCCCAAAAAAAAAGAAATGTATAAAAAAAAGAAAAAAAAAAGAAAAAGAAAAGAAAACACTTTCAAGAGATTAAATATTTTGAGAATGACAACAGTTTTATACCACAGAACCAAGTTTTACTGAAGTACCAGTGTTTTTTTAATTGTGAAAATACTGTTCAGAGGGGTTAAAATTACATGGGCAAGGTAATGAGTACATTTCTTATCAAGCTTTGTTGCCTCCTCCTTTGTTTCCCCTTCCCATCCCTTGGCATCCTCCTCCTGCCCCCTTACCCGATCCTCCTCCCCCCCAGCACCAAAGTTGTAAAGTTTGTTTTTGACATGACAACTTGTACAACTCACAGTGTTATTAAGCACTAAGGATCTTCTCAATTAATGTTTTTTTCTGAATTACATTTGACTTCTAAGTCAAGTTTTCCTGGCCTTGATAGACCAATTGTGGATCTATCCTTCCAGGAGCTATTTTTCTGGCCCACTTATGCTGGACTGAAATCTTTCATTAATCATTAGGAGAGGGGTATTAAAAATAATCTTGTAGAGACACAGCAGAGACACAGGGGGCCGCTTTCAGAACATCAGGTACAGGTTTGCAGAACAGCAGATCGCCAGGAACAGAGAAACCTACCAGCCGGGAGTCTCCACGAGGATCCCACCCCCACCCCTCACTCTCCACCCAAGCAGAGAGGCTCCATCCCGCCAAAGCCGCTCTGCATCCGCATCAGCAGAGTGACAAAAGGACCTGTCGGCAGACCACCCAGCCCGCCTGATCGCGATCACAACGATCCAGCACTCTCCACCCGAGCATAGAGGTTCCATCCCGCCAAAGCTGCTCGGCACCAGCAGCGCACCAAAGGGTCCTGTCTGCAGACCACCAGCCCGCCCGATCACGATCGCAACGACCTGGCGGGGTCACTGGGGCCCCAGAGGTACGGAGAAGAAGCTGCCTGAGCGTGGACACTCTTGACCCGACAGCTTCGACAGAGGCAGAGACAGAAAAGAATCACACAGAGCCACCACCGCCCAACCCAGCCCGGATTGCAACAACAACTGACGACCTACACCACACAGAAACAAAGAGCTCCAGGGTGAGTACCCCACAGGGGAAGTGTATCCCTCAAGGGAGACCAGAGCTGGAGGGAATCCCCAGACCCTGACCTAGACTCCCTACCCCTGCACCCGGACCACAGGACCCACTAAAACTGGGAACTGTTTGAGAGCTCCACCAGCCCATGGAGCACACTCAGCTGGCCAGGCTAGAGCAAGAGCGCCCCTGGAAGGGAGCTTAAATGCCCAAGCCAGGAACAGCGCCCCTGGGTCAAGACTACCAACAGTAGAAGAAATTTGAACTGTGTCCCCCAGGCTGTATAACCTAGGTGGTATACACATCAGCACAGGCCCAGCGAGTGCGCTCCAGGCCTAACGAGTGCACTCCAGGCTGCATAACCTAGGTGGTATACACATCAGCACAGGCCTAACAAGCGTGCTCCAGGCTGGGGCCGGAACCAGGCCCGAGGATCTGGCGCCTGAACAACACAACCAACTCCTCCCAATTGAAGTAAAAAGCTGAGCATACGCCTCAACAGAGGGGAGAAAACCAGGAAACAACACTCCCCCAGGAAGCACGCCTGTGACAACAAAAGACCTGGAGGCCCAGGACAAGAGAAGCCCAAACCCCACCAAAACTCCACCCATATAACCTAGACTGGGAATTGGGCAACACAGGCTGCCAGCACCTGATAGTAAGCAGGAGCTCAGACTGTTAAGGTGGCTCAGCAATAGAGTGATAGTCTTGGATGTATGAGGCCCTGGATCTGATTCCTCAGCATCACAAAAGCAAAAAGGGTCAGAAGTGGTGCTGTGGCTCAAACGGTAGGGTGCCAGCCTTGAGCTGAAAAGCTGAGGGACAGCACCCAAACCTAGAGTTCAAGCCCACAACCAGCCCAAAACAAACAAAAACACATCAGGAGCCCATAGCAGACTCCAGCATTTGGGAGAGTGCATCCAGAGCATCTGTTCTTCACAAGAGCACCCGTAGGAGCAAACACAAGCAGTCTAGGCTGCTCAACCATTCGAAAGGTGGGAACTGCCAGCAATCTACCGCAGAGAGCTGAGAATCCTAAGTAAGTCAGAATAGCAGCTGGAAATAGGCTCCCAACAGAACCCAGATCAGGCACAGACTCTCTCTACCAATACAGAACCAGCAACCAAGCAAAGACAGACACACCAAAACAAAATTGAAGAGCAGTCTCCTGAACCTCCATGCGAAAATCACAGAGAAAAATCACAAGGTTTACTACCACCCAGGACAGCAAGCTCACCTCAAAAGCCAGCAGCCACACAGGGGAGAGCCCCAGTGGGAGCAAAACAGGAATGGAAGACAAAGGCTACTTCCAAGGGTTGCTGGAGGCAATGACTCAAGAAATAAAGCGAGAAATTGATCAGAAATTGAAAGAGCACAAGGATGAACTATCCAAAGAGATACAGGGTATCAAACAAGAGATGCATGCAAAAGTAGAAGCTGCACAAACCTCAGTAAGAAGTGAGATAAACGCCAAATTAGAGGTAATGCATACCTCATTGAGAGGTGAGATCAGTACTCTGAGAACCAACATTGAATCCATAAAGGGATCCATTTCCTCCATGCAAACCACAATAGAAGCCACTGTCAACAGAGTGAATGAAATGGAAGGTAGAGTGTCAGATACAGAAGACAGAATACACCAACTGGACCAAAAAGTGACAGATATGGAAAAATCACTCAAATTAAAAGAAAGGGATATTCAAGAGCAAGCAGATAATGCTAAAAAATTTAACCTTCGCATAATTGGAGTGGACGAAGGTGAGGAATTCCAGAGCAAGGGAATGCAACACCTATTTAACAATATAATCAATGAAAATTTTCCCCACCTCAAAAACGACCATCTTAACTACATCACAAAAGCTTATCGAACACCCAACAAGCAAGACCCCAGGAGAAACACTTCTAGACACATTATAGTAAAAATGATAGATCTGAATAATAAGGAAACAATCCTGCATGCAGCAAAAATGAAGAAGGAGCTATACTACAATGGGAAAAAAATAAGAATTACTGCAGATCTCTCCACACAAACAATGAATGCAAGAAAAGCCTGGGAAAGCACCATACGAGCCCTGAGAGCCAATAACTGCCAACCCAGACTGATCTACCCGGCAAAGCTAGCATTCACATTTGACGGAGAACTGAAAACTTTTAATAGCAAAGAAAAACTAAATGAATACATAATCATTAAGCCAGCATTACAAAGAATTCTAAGAGGGGGCACACAATCTGAAGAAAGCAGCCAGGAACTGGGGCCTGCCCCAAACAGGCGTTACTCAAAGTCTAACTGAGCAAGCACAGGAGGAAAGGAAAAAAGAAAAACTTAGGAAAACGGAATGGCAGGGACAACAATGCATCTCTCTATACTTTCTCTTAATATAAATGGGCTGAATTCGCCAATTAAAAGAAAACGAAATGAGGACTGGATCAGAAAACAAGACCCATCCATCTGTTGCCTTCAGGAGACCCACCTCTCAGCCAAACATACAAACAAACTCAGAGTGAAGGGGTGGAAAAGGATCTACCAATCAAACGCCCCCAGTAAGAAAGCAGGTGTAGCTATCCTGATATCTGACAAAATAAACTTTTCATTAAAATCAGTACAGAAAGACAAGATGGACACTACATATTAATAAAGGGAACAATCCAAGAGGAGGATATAACCATCATCAACTTATATGCCCCAAATATTGGTGCACCCAGATATGTAAAACAAATGCTCTCAAACTTACAGAATAAAATAGATCCCAATACGATAATACTACGAGACTTTAACACACCACTCTCACCAAAGGACAGGTCTACCAACCAGAGGATTGGCAAAGAAGCTACCGAATTAAGAGAGGCCATACTTCAAGCGGAATTAACTGACATCTACCGAGTATTTCACCCTAAAACAACACAGTACACATTCTTCTCAGCAGCTCACGGAACTTTCTCCAAAATAGACCATATCATAGTTCATGCAAGAAACTTAAGCAAATACAAAGGGATCGACATAATCCCCTGTATCCTATCTGACCACAGTGGAATCAAGCTAGCTCTCAATAACAAAGCATACCGCAGAAATTTCTCCAATACATGGAAATTGAACAGCACACTCCTTAACAATGCCTGGATAACAGACGAGATCACAGAAGAAATAAAGCATTTCCTACAACTCAATGAAAATGAAAACACCTCACAAAGAAACTTGTGGGACACAGCAAAAGCAGTCCTGAGGGGCAAATTTATTGCCCTCAGTGCCCACATCAAGAAAATGGAGACAGACCAAGTAAATAATCTCATGTTGCAATTAAAACAGCTAGAAAAACAGGAAAAAATGGGACCTAAAGCTACTAGAAGAAGCCAGATAACCAAATTAAAAGCAGAGATTAACCAATTAGAAAATCAGAAAACCATAACCAAAATAAACAAAACAAAAAGCTGGTTCTTTGAAAAAATAAACAAAATTGATGGCCCATTGGCTAGATTAATTAAAAAAAGAAGAGAGGAAACCCATATTAATAGGATTAGGGATGGCACGGGAAACATCACAACACGTACCCAAGATATCCAAACAATTCTAACAGACTACTTTCAAAAGCTATACTCTCTAAAGGAAGAAAATCGGGCAGAAATGGATGCATTTTTAGAGAAATACAAGTTGCCCAAACTGAGCAAAGAAGAAGTTAACCAATTAAATAAGCCAATATCCTATAATGAGATACAGGAAGCTATCAAAAGTCTTCCAACAAAAAAAAGCCCAGGACCAGATGGATTCACAGCAGAATTCTATAAGACCTTTAAACAAGAACTAATACCCATACTCCTCAAGCTCTTCAGAGAAACAGAGAAGGAAGGAGCTATCCCAAACTCATTCTACGAAGCCAATATCACACTCATCCCCAAACCAGGCAAAGACCCAACCAAGAAGGAGAATTACAGGCCAATCTCCTTGATGAACACAGATGCAAAGATCCTTAACAAGATTCTAGCTAACAGAATCCAGAAACACATAAAAAAAATAATTCACTATGACCAGGTAGGCTTCATCCCAGAGACACAGGGATGGTTTAACATACGTAAGTCAATAAATGTAATCCAACATATCAACAGAGCCAAGGTCAAGAATCACATGATTATCGCTACAGATGCAGAAAAGGCCTTTGACAAAATTCAACATTAATTCATGCTAAAAGCTCTGGAGAAAATAGGAATAGAAGCAACATTTCTAAAAATAATAAAGCCATTTATGACAGACCAATAGCCAATATTATACTTAATTGGGAAAAGCTACAACCAATTCTCCTAAAATCAGGAACAAGGCAAGGATGCCCACTGTCTCCACTCCTCTTCAATATAGTCCTAGAACCCTTACCCAGGGCAATAAGGCAAGAAAAAGACATTAAAGGGATCCGCATAGGGAAAGAAGAAGTTAAACTATCCCTTTTTGCAGACGACATGATACTATACCTCCACGATCCCAAAAACTCCATCCCCAAACTCTTAGAAATCATAAATCACTTCGGCAAAATAGCAGGATACAAAATAAACCCACAAAAATCAGTTGCCTTCCTATACACTGATAATGTACAGGAAGAGAGGGAAATAAAGGGAGCAACCCCATTCACAATAACCTCCCAAAAAATATAATATTTAGGAATTAACCTAACCAAAGATGTAAAAGAACTATTTAATGAGAACTATAAAAAGTTAAAGAAAGAAATTTCAGAAGACACTAGGAAATGGAAAGACCTCCCATGCTCCTTAATATAGTAAAGATGGCAATACTTCCAAAACTAATATACAAATTCAACGCAATTCCTATTAAAATCCCAATGACGTACATCACTGAAATACAGAAAACAGTCCAAAAATTCATATGGAACAACAAAAGACCTAGAATAGCCAAAACAATTCTAGGGCATAAAGACAATATGGGAGGGCTATCCATGCCGAACTTCAAACTCTACTACAGAGCTATAATAACAAAGACAGCATGGTACTGGCACAAAAACAGACCTGAAGACCAATGGAACAGAATAGAAGATCCAGAAATAAATCCACAGGCCTACAGCCAGCTGATATTCGACAAAGGAGCCAAAGACATACAATGGGAGAAACACAGCCTCTTCAACCGCTGGTGCTGGGAAAACTGGGCAGCCACATGCAGAAAACTTAAAGTGGACCCCAGCCTATCACCATGCACCAACATCAACTCAAAATGGATTAAAGACCTTAACATTAAACCTGAATCTCTGAAACTACTGCAGGACAGAGTAGGAGAGACACTTGAACTAATAGGCACACCAAGGAACTTCCTGAACAGAGTCCCAGGGTCACAACAAATTGGAGAGAGACTCGACAAATGGGACTACCTTAAAATAAAAAGCTTCTGCACAGATAAAGCTATCGCAACCAAGCTAGAAAGACAACCAACTAATTGGGAAAAAATATTTACCAGCAATATATCAGACAAGGGGTTAACATCCTGTATATACAGGGAACTCAAGAAACTAATTCCTCCCAAACCCAACAAACCAATTACTAAATGGGCAAGGGAACTAAAGAGGGACTTCTCAAATGAAGAAATAAAAATGGCAAAGAAACACATGAGGAAATGTTCATCATCCCTGGTGGTGAAGGAAATGCAAATAAAGACAACCCTGAGATACCACCTTACCCCAGTCAGAATGTCCCACATCCACAAATCAGCCAACGACAAATGCTGGAGGGGATGTGGAGAACGAGGAATGCTATTACACTGCTGGTGGGAATGTACACTCATACAACCACTTTGGAAAGCAGTCTGGAGGGTCCTTAGAAAGCTAAAGATTGACCTCCCTTACGACCCAGTCATACCACTTCTAGGCATCTACCCTGAACAACAGGAACCAATATACAAGGACACGTGCACCTCCATGTTTATTGCAGCACTGTTCACAATAGCTAGGATATGGAAACAACCTAGATGCCCCACCACAGATGAATGGATCCAAAAATTGTGGTATCTATACACAATGGAATATTATGCAGCCATTAGAAATGACAAAATAATGGCATTTGCAGGGAAATGGATGGAGCTAGAAGGAATCAATGTGAGCGAGGTAAGCCACGAACGAAGAGACAAACAGTACATGGTCTCCCTGATAAGTGGATGATGAATCCAAAATGTTAGGTGATATGACAAAACTAACAGGACTTAAGAAACAAAGAACTCCCACTCATCTGGTTGAACCACTACTAAATATCCCCATGCTGCTGATCACATATATGGTATATAACATATGAGCACCGTTATATATTACAGACTGTGATAGACAATTTGCTCCAGGAAAGTTAGAATGAACTTGTGACTTTAAATGTGCATCATTATTCCACAATACTGTGAATTTCCGGAAATTAAGTAATCACTTAATCACAATCAAAAAAAAAAAAAAGAACCTTGGGGAAGGGAGGGAGGGAGGGCATGGTAGGGGGAAAACAATGGAGGGGGTAACAATGTTCAAGAGGAAGTGGAAGTGTACTCATTACCTCACTCATGTAACTGTAACCCTCTGTATAGTATCTTTACAATAAAAAATTAAAAAAAATAATCTTGTGACACTTTGTGATTTTTGTTCACTCATATGGGCTAGTCATCTGTAAATTGAAAGTTTGAATTGCAGTACTTTCTCTTAGATTTTGTGATCTCATCCATCATTTTAAGTTGACTTACATTTCACTATTGCTTACTGCTAATTCCTGTTTCTCAAGGAATTGGGGCCCTGAAATATTATAGGAAATGAGAAATTGACATGACTCTTCAATTACTTTCTGTTGGCATGTTGCCTGGGCCTAGTTGAGAAGTCTTGAACCTGTTATCTGATGATGCAGGTAACTGGGACATAGGATCTTAGGACCCATACATCTTGCAGAAGAATAATATCTTTTATACATCATATCAGAAAAATTTGGGTATAATCAATATGAATGCTTCAGAAATGTGGAGAAAAATATTTTGGAACCAGTGAGTTAAAACAATAAACAGAGCAGCAGATTAAAATCCCTTATAGATTAGAGGAAAACATTTTTTTTTAACCATGTGAATTCAGAACAACAAGAACACTTAGAAGGTATAGCAAGTTTATAGTGAAGACATTACATTGATACTTTTTATATTCTAGTATGTATTCTAAACCTAATTATTTATATTCCAATTCTCTTTATTGGAATAAATAATTATCAATTTATTTGTCAAATTATCAATTAATTCTACTGAGTTTCACTGTGTGAAATAAGAAATCAGCACATATAAATATAAAATATATAACTATATGTAATATAATAAAAAGGGCACATGTTTTGCATTGTTCTGTTGTGGTTAGGATATCAAAGACAACTCTGTTTTAAAGTATTATTGCATTATCTGTACCTCAGTGTTAGGTAGAGTTAGACCTAAAGCTTTACCATTTGTAGATTTACAGCCTGGAGGCAAGAGGAAACACTGTGATTAAAACATTACCAATTTAAGGCCTAATAATGAGGAGAAACATGGACTTCTCCTGGAGCTATGGAAATATTTGGTGATAGAAAGGCAGTAGTGTAAGTTCCTGCCTGGTTGGAAGGTAGACAGGCCACACATCAGGAAATCATGCATATGAAGAATTTTTTTTAATTTAATTTTATTTTATTTGTGAACATACTGTACAGAAGAGTTACAATTACATGGGCATGATAATGCGTACATTTCTTACCAAGCATTGCAGCCTCCTCCTTTGTTTACCCTTCACATACCTTCCCAGCCTCCCCCCTCCCCCCCAATCCCAATCCCAATCCTTCTCCTTCCCTCCCTTCCCTCCCCCCCCCCGCATCGACGTTGTAAAGCTCGTTTTGGACGTGACAACTTGTACTTCTCATTGTTGCAACAGGTCCACCTGTATCCTTAAACAACTGGATTTTCCCCATCTCCTCCACAAGTTATACTGACATCAAATATAGTGAAAGCAGGGGTTATACTGTGGGGGAGGGACATACAAAGCAATCAAGAGATAATCTTATAAATGCATTAGAAACACATGCATAAAAGAAAAAAAACATTAAAATATATATCTAAGGGTTCATTTTCCTGACATCACATTATCTGACCTTTTCCACTTGACTCATACATCTACTAGATATTACAAACAAGGGAAACCATGGGAGCTATGTTTCTTTGGGCCTGGCTTACTTCACTTAATATAATTTTTTCCAAGTTTTTCCATTTCCTAAAAATTGGGGCAATGTCATTCTTTCTGATGGAGGCATAGAATTCCATTGTGTATATATACCACATTTTCTTGATCCATTCATCTACTGAGGGGCATCTGGGTTGGTTCCATATCTTAGCTATGGTAAATAATGTTGCAATAAACATAGTTGTGCTGGTAGCTTTAGTGTGGTCTTGTTTGTAAACATTTGGGTAAATGCCCAAAAGTGGGATTGCTGGGTCATAGGGGAGTTCTATGTGAAGTCTTTTGAGCAACCTCCATACTGCTTTCCAAAGTGGTTGAACAAGTTTACATTCCCACCAACAATGAAGTAAGGTTCCTTTCTGTCCCCATCCCCTCCAGCATCTGTTGCTGTTAGAGTTCTTGATTTTTGCCGTTCTCACTGGAGTGAGGTGATATCTCAATGTTGTTTTGATTTGCATTTCTTTTATGGCTAGGGATGTTGAACATTTCTTCATGTGTCTATTGGCCATCCTTCTTTCTTCTTCAGAGAAGTTTCTCTTTAAGTCTTTCGCCCACTTATTTATTGGGCAGTTGTTTCTTTGAGGATTTCTTATTGGGGGGTTTAATTTTTTGAGTTCCAAGTATATTTTAGATATGAGACCCTTGTCCGTTGGATGGCTAGTAAAGATGTTCTCCCAATCGGTGGGCTTTCTATTGATCTTGCTAGCTATGTCATTTGCCCTGCAGAAGCTCTGCAACTTTATGCAATCCCATTTGTCCAACCTTTCTTTGATTTGTTGTGTTTCCAGGTCTCTATTCAGAAAATTTCGGCCTGAGCCAAGGAGACCTAGGGTTTCTCCTATTCCATCCTGTAATGTTTTCAGAGTGTCTGCTTTGAGTTCAAGGTCTTTGATCCATTTGGAGTTGATTCTGGTGCAGGGTGATATATAAGGATCTAGCTTAAGTTTTCTACATGTAGTTACCCAATTTTGCCAGCACCATTTACTGAAGAGGTTGTCTTTCTTCCATTCTATTGTTTTAGCTCCCTTATCGAAGATTAGATGGCTATAGGTCTGTAGGTTCATTTCTGTGTTTTCATTTCTATTCCATTGGTCCTGAGGTCTGTTCTTATGCCAATACCAAGCTGTTTTGATTACTATGGCTTTATAGTAGAGTTTGAAGTTTGGTATTGATATTCCTCCAGCAGTGTTCTTTCCGTTGAGGAGCGTTTTTGCTATTCGGGGTCTTTTATTGTTCCATATGAATTTTTGGATTGCCTCTTCTATTTCCTTGAAGATTGAGGTTGGAATTTTGATAGGTATTGCGTTGAATATGTAGATAGCCTTGGGAAGTATTGCCATTTTCACGATGTTAATCTTTCCAATCCAGGAGCATGGGAGGTTTTGCCATTTTTTAAGTTCTGTGTTGATTTCCTTTTTCAAGATTTTAAAGTTTTCATCATAGAGGTCCTTCACTTCTTTAGTTAAGTTAATTCCTAGGTATTTTATTTTTTGTGGTGCTATTACAAATGGAGTTGCTTTCCTAATTTCAGCCACACTTTTCTCATTGTTGGCATACAGAAAAGCCATTGATTTTTGGGGGTTAATTTTATAACCTGCTATTTTGCCAAAGTTTTGAATCAGCTTGAGTAATTTGGGAGTGGAGTCTATGGGATTCTTTAAATACAAGATCATGTCATCTGCAAAGAGGGAGAGTTTTATTTCTTCTTTCCCTCTTTGGATCCCCTTTATGTCTGCATCTTTTCTTATTGCTGTAGCTAGGCATTCTAATACTAGATTGAAGAGAAGTGGAGAGAGTGGGCATCCTTGTCTTGTTCCTGAGTTAAGAGGAAATGGCTTTAGTTTTTCACCATTGAGTATAATGCTGGCTGTAGGTTTGTCATATACAGCCTTTATTGTATTGAGCAATGTTCCATGTATTCTTAGTTTTTCCAAAACCTTCATCATAAAGGGGTGTTGGATCTTGTCAAATGCTTTATATGAAGAAATTTTCACGTTGGCGTTAGCTACTTTTGAAATGGTAGGTATAATAAACACTTACATTTTGATAAAATACCTTCTAGTCTGACCAGTTCTGTCCGAACTGTTCATCTCTCTATGATCCCTTGTAACTAAGATTAGTTTTGTTCTAGTAAGACAAACTATGCTGTCAGGGTAGGATATTTTGGTTGGTCTGTTCCTACGTGGAAGAAGGATAAAAGGTAGACATTTGTGCCAGTAAGACCTCATTTGGGAAAATTTCAGCTGCAGAAGTTTAGAAGTAGCTCTTAAGCAAGGCTTACTTTGAATCTATTAACTCCACAAAGCTAACTCATTTACGTAAATAAGTACTCGAAAAAGTCATCACCTTAGGACCTAGCTGTAAGTGCTTCAAAGTATGATCAAATCTAAAATGAAAAAAGACTTAAAATTGTCATTGACAAAAAATGCAAATGTGAGCAATCGACCAAACAATATAATTTTTTTCCCACTATACACATTATTTTAGGGAAATAAGATCAATAGTATTGTTAGGAACAATAAGGTTTCCTTGCTACAAATAGGCACCCAAGGATATAAGCCTATATAAAGATTGCATCATTAACTACTTAAATTTAGAGGATACTACATGCTTCAGCAGCACGTATACCCAAATTACAACAATACAGAGATTAACATGACACTTGCACAAGGATAATATGAAAATTTGTGAAGTATTCCATATTTTTCATTCTTCAGTTGCAGAAATGAAAAACAGTTATTAAAAAGTTGATTACAAAATTACAAGTGTAACAATATTTGCAAGTGTTAGAATTAAACATTAGTTTGACATCAGTGTATTAAATCTTCACCTTAGAAAGGCCTCTACATAGAATAACCTTTACAAAACTTTTGAAATTAGTTAACATTGTCATTTTATCCAAAAAAATATACTACTATAAGAACCTAGAAAAAGGGGCTGGGGAGGTGGCTCAGTGGTAGAGCGCTTGCCTTGCATGCTTGAGGCCCTGGGTTCGATTCCTCAGCACCACATAAGCAAAAAGAAAAAAGTCGGAAGTGGTGCTATGGCTCAAGTGGTAGAGCGCTAGCCTTGAGCTGAAGAGCTGAGTGACAGCGTCCAGGCCCAGAGTTCAGGCCCACGACTGGACCAAAAAAAAAAAAAAAAAAAAAAAGAACCTAAAAAAAAATAATCTTAAATTTTCTATATGGAATACAATCTGAAAGGACACATTTATTAATGAATATATATATATATTATAAAACAATGTTGAATGCAAAGTATATCTAGGAAACAATGAAATAGATTATGGATATTATGCAAACACAGAATATAGAATATTTTAAAATATACTTTTTTCAGACAAGAAGCAGAAATATCTTTAGTTTCTGTACTACTCATTTCAACAGATAAGATAAAATTATTTCTGATTAAAAAATCACAAACTCTGCAGAAATCATTGTAGATGTACACAAACAACTCAAATACATTTGACATCAAAGTCAGGCAATTCACTTGGAAAAATTCCACGGAATTTTTACAGTAAGATATTGCTGTTATTTGAATTCTGAAAATATTTTATATGGACACAAAGAGTGGACTGGCATTTTGATGTTTAAGAAAAGTAACTGATATCTTAGCTATGCTAAATAATGCTGCAATAAACATAGTTGTTTTGGTAGCTTTTGTATGGTCTTGTTTGATGCCCTTAAGTAGATGAATGGATTAAGAAAATAGAATTCTATGGAATGGAATTTTATTCCTCCCTCAGAAAGAATGTCATTGCCCCACTTGTTACAAAATGGAAAGACTTGGAAAAAATTATATTGAAGTAAGCCAGGCCCAAAGAAACATACATCCCATGGTTTCCCTTATTTGTAACTAGTATATGTCTCAGACAAGCAGAAATGGTCAGATAAGTTGATGTTAGGTGAAATGAACACCAAGATAAGGATTCAAATGTTTTTTTCTTTCTTGTGATTGTTTCTAACATATTTATAAGATGATTTCTTTGTTGCTTTGTATGTCCCTCCCCCACCGTATAACCCCTGCTTTCATTGTATTTGATGTTGGTATGATTTGTGGAGGGGAAGGGAAAAAACAAATTGTTTAAATAGGGACACAGGTTGACCCATTGCAACAATGAGATGTACAAGACGTCATGTAGAAAAACAAACTTTTCGACTTTGGCCGGGAAGGAGGAGTAATGAGGGGGGAGGGGAGTGGGGGGAGATGAGAAGGTATGGGAAGGGGAAATAAAGGAGGAGGCAACAATGCTTGATAAGAAATGTATTCATTACCTTGCCCATGTAATTTTAACCCCTCTGTATGGTGTTTTCACAATAAAATAATAAAACTCAAAAAAAAAAAAAAGAAAAGAAAAAGAAAAAAAAGAGAAAAGAAAAGAAACTTAACCAAACCATTACAACTAAATAGAACAATTTGTACAGCCTTCCACAACTTCAAAGAGGTAGTGATACATACTTATCCTTTTGGTAATATCAAAGGCAGTTTCTTCCAAGTTGTTCTTCAGACCTGGTTTGATATAATGGTTCAACAGAAGGAGATCCAGTGTATCTTTGCTATCTATATTCCCAGCAGCAAGATGCAAGGGAGTCAAGAGGCATTTAGTTTGGGCATTGGTAACTGCATCATGATGAAGTAAGAAAGACGCCACACTGGTATTATTTCACGAGTAAGCACTGTGCAGGGGTGTCCAGCCATTAACAATTTTTGCATGAATATCTGCTGCTTGAGCCACCAACTCATGGACAATATCTAGGTGTCCACTGTATGCTTCCCAATGAAGAGGGGTATATTCATTGTCATCCCTAGTATTCACATGAGTGGCCTTTATGGAAAGTAGTCACCACACTCTAGTAAGCCGATTATTTTCAGCAGCCCAAAGAAGAAATTTGCTTGGATCCTACTCCATTTTTTTTCTTGCAATTGATACGATTCCTCACTTTTTCATTTTGTTCCTCATCTTCATCAGAATTGCCTAACTAGAGACTTTCAGTGCCAGTGAGAATATTTCCCCAATAGTTTATAATGGTTGAACTTGTGAGAAAAATACAGTGAATTTTCTGCATCTGTTTATTTTCATGATGATTTATTTTCTCTTTTTCCATTTTTATTATTCCAAGTCATTCTAACTGGAAAGTAGGTAATTGATGGAGAGCAGAGGAAAGATGTTCGTCTGTATTCAAAGGTACAGACTGAAAATGAAGATCAGTGTTGTTTTTATGTGCAGCTTCTTCTAGGAATGAAAAAATAGAAAGTGGCTCAGTGGTGGAGTGCTTGCCTTGCATGTATGAGTAACGGCAGGTCATGTCCACTTTGCAGCCTTGTCATTCAGACCCACTGTGCAAAGAAAAAGACATAATACCCCAGCCCTCTGAAGCTCACCACTTTTTGTGGTATCCTACTTTTTTTTCCTCCTGCAAACCCTCAGGGCCTAGGATCCCAGGATCGGCTATGGGTCCAGAGACTGCACCACAGCCTAGGGTGATGAAAGCTGAGTCAGAGTTGCCACAACCTGAGTTCAAGACGTGTGGTTGGCAAAAGAAAGAATAAATAAAAAATTCATTAATTATTTAACTAAATTAAAAAGAAATAAAGCTCTCTGGTTTGGAATTTCTGCCAGTTTCCTTCCTTAGCCTGGGATTTGAACTCAGGGTCTTGGTAAATCTGTAGCAATGTGAGGGAAGGTGCAGAGTTGCCACTATTTGAGTTCAAACCCTTTGCCAAGCCAAAAATAAAAAAAAAGTCACTGAGCTCGGCAGGGGGACTAGTTGTGGAGATGGGAGGGAAGGGATGGTAGGGAAAAAACAAAAGAGGAGGCAACAATGCTAAATAGGAAATGAACTCATTACCTTGCTCATGTAACTGTGATCCCTCTGTACAACATTTTTGCAATAAAAATGTACAAAAATGAAACAATGTAGTGCTCAGAGAAGCACTTTGGGGATAAGGTAAGGATGTCAAAAGCTGTACAAAATTCTACACTGCTTTTTTTAAATGTTCTGTATAGAACTGAATGAACATAACTGCTTTCATTTAAAAAATTAAGCCACTGTCTTGGAACTGGGGCCAGTATTTCTGTAATTGCTTTGATTTGATCTCACCTTCCAGGTAACTCTTTTGCACCATGGGTGAAGATGAATCTTACTGTCTTTGAGGAAAACAAATTCAGGCTAGAGTTCTGAGGGCCCAAATGAACACCCTGCAATGGAAAAAATATTTCTATACATGTGTAATATATGATATATACTTACATATGTATGTTTATTACATATTATTATTTTTATTATTGATTTTGTATTTTATTTTTTATTTTATTCCTTTATTTATTGTTTATTGTATTTAGTATTATTATACACATAATATGTAGTACATGTTTTACATCTATTATAAAATGATTCACAATAATTTAGGACATTGACTCATTTTCATTTATACTTTATTAAGTGTTGAAACATGATACATAATTAAATGGAAGCATTTGTCACAGTCTTCACATGTTTAGAGTCTCTCCCACAGATGAGCTTTGTCTTCTTTATTTTTGGACACCTTCCTATAGGGATTTCATTAGATGATTTATGATCAGAGGCCTTTTCTTGAGGATAGGCAAGTTGAGGGATAAAATTGTAAGGGTGGGGCAAGAAATGTGACTTAGTGGTAAGGAGCTCGCTCAGCATGCATGAATGCCATGGTTTGAATCCTCGGTGCCACATACACAGAAAAACTCAGAAGCTGTGGAGTGGTTCAAGTGGTAGAGCTCTATTCTTGAGAAAAAGAAGCTCAGAGAGAGTGCCCAGGCCCTAAGATCAAGCCCCAGGACTTTCAATAATAATAGGTTAGATGCTAGTGGCTCACACCTGGAAAACTAGCTTCTCAGGAGACTGAGCACTGAAGACCACAATTCAAAGAAAGGCTAAGCAAGGAAAGCTTGTTAGACTCATCTTCAATGAATCACCAAAAGACACTGTGGCTCAAGTGGTACTGTTTGCTTTGAACTGAAGGGCTCAGGGACAGTGCCCAGGCTTGAGTTCAAGACACACAACTGGAAAAAAGTGAGGGTTAATTAAAGTACTTTTCCTATTTGCTAATTAAGAGAACATTCTCTGGAAAATGAACGCTGATGTATACCAGAATTGGAGTCAGAGCTCAAGGTTTAAGTTTAGTAGATCCATATGCCCAGTCTCTGAGACTCTAGCATTATAACCTTGTGTCCTACAGGGTTCTAAAAGGTCCAATGTTGAAAGGGTTAATATGCTTCCCAAGCCCTTTTTGACTTGTACTTACAATGTCATTACAGTTCTGAACCTAGCAGAGAATTAGTAGCTAACGCCCGTCACCCTAGCTTAGGTCTCAAGATCACGGTGAAGCCAGCCAGAGTAGGAAAGTATATGACACTCTGACTTCCACTTCTGAAAGGTCAGATATTCAAGAGCTTCCTGGGTTTCCCTTGGTGATGAGAGGTTACTTGCACTCTAATTGTTCTTAGAGTTCTCAAGCTATAGAAGCAGGAAAGAAACATTATTGACCCATCCTGGGTTCAAATGAAGTTCTCAGGATCCAAGCCCTAGCCCTGTTAGCAGGAAGAACTCCATTGTAACACTGTATTTGAAGGACAGAAAATAGTTGCAAAATCCAGGCTAGGTGAAGAGACCAAGGCCTGCAGGATTAGGAAGCAGAATGTACACACTCAACAGGGAAGTGAGCTGCAAAACCATTCATTCCAGACACAACCAGCAATGGGGGTGGGTGGGGCGGGGAGAACTTCAAACATTTGTTAGAGTTACACCAGGGTCAGGCTTTTCTCAGCCTCTTCACACAAGGATTGATTAAACTTCCTCCCTCAGGTGAAGGGAGCCTCAAGCTATCTTTAGGTTACCAATAGAGAGCCAGTTTAGTGTGTGAGTGTGTGTGTGGGGGGGGGAGGAACAGAGTTGAAAACCCTGATCTCCGGTTGTAATGAGTGGGTTTTTCACTCTTCATCTGTCAGATTTGAAGGCCCTTCTTCTACCTCGGTGAGTCCATTCTCCTTCCCTTATTCTGCACATCATTATTGCTAATCCCCAGTCCAAGGAGAGGCAGGGCCATTTCTCTTCTCTCTCCAAGCACTTTATTTAGAACCTGGGTCTTCCCTCTTGGCTCTGGGGCCCTCAGCTGCCTGAAAAGTGGGAGAGAGACAGTCTTCCTGCTCTGTGGTTATGTGAATGCGATGCTGGTATCCTGGCACACTGCAGAAGGCCTCATGACTGCTAATTGTTCCCTTTTTCCCTCTTGATATCCACGACCAGATTCATCTATCATCTTTGTATCTATCTATCTATCTATCTATCTATCTATCTATCTATCTATCTATCTATCTATCTATCTATCTATCTATCTATCTATCTATCTATCTATCTATCTATCTATCTATCTATCTATCTATCTATCTATCTATCCATCTATCTATCTATCTACCCACCCACCTACCTACCTACCTATTTATCTCTTTGGCAGTTCTTGGTTGAACTCAAGGCCTGGGCACTGTCTCTAGCACTCTACTACTTGAGCCACGGCACCAATTCTGGCTTTTTCTGTGTATGTGCTACTGAGGAATTGAACCCAGGGCTTCTTGCATGCTAGGCAATCACTCTCTCTCTAATTCACATTCCCAGCACCCTCATATTTTCTTAATGGTAGTTTTTACATAAGTAGGCTGCCATTTTTAGTCCCCAAGTTAATTTTTCTGAATACTGGTTACTTCTAAGAAACCTGATTTTGTCTTCCCCTGCTCGATTTGTGATTGTTCCTGTGTTGGCCTCATAATAAAATGTAAATAAACCCTGCTGAGAGCCTAAGTGTGTATCATATAAGGACACAGGCCTGGAACCCTGGAAGAGAAAAGTGATGGGCCTGAAATGAAGATTATGTTGCAGTATGTGAAACAGGCATCTCTGAAAAATAAATCAGTAAATAAAAGCAGAAGCATTGCATATGGTCTGTTTGTAATCAGGGAGGTAATACACACATAAGTAGGTAAGGCACTGATACATAACTTGGCCTTCTCTCTTTGAATTTTTTTTGTGGTCATCCCAGGGCTTAAACTCAGGACCCTATGCAATTCTGAGTTGTGTTACTCAAGGCTGAGGCTCTACCACCACCACAGCTCCACTTCCAGCCATCTGGTCGATAAAAATTGGACATAATTGCCTCCCAGGCTGTACTGCCTGCTCTGGCCAGTATCTCCTGCTTGGCTTTTTCTCTCAAAGCTGGAGCTCTACTCTCTGGGCCACTGCTTCACTTCTGGTTTTCTGGTGGTTTATTGGAGAAAAGAGGCTCACAGACTTCCTGCTCAGGCTGACTTTCGACGGCTATCTCCTGAGGAGGATTCAAGCAACTTTCCTCAGGATTCGCCGAGGAACCGCTCCACACAAACCTTTAGTCTAAATCTCGAGAGGTATTAGAGAAAAACAGAAACTAGAATATGCTTCTAGTGTGTTCTAGATACTTAAGGTTGGAAACACTCATAATTATTAGTTCATTTTACAGGCAAAAGGAGCACTGCAGACTGCATGAGGATCATTCCAGCTTTCGATCCACTCATCCTGAGACAGTAAATTTCCTGCAGCTCAATGCTAAGTGACCGAACTGGCATGTCCTGTGGACATTTGCTCCCAAATCCTGGAACACTCATTTCTCACTTTTGGCTGCAAACCTGTGACAAGAGGAGAAGATGAGGAGAGAAAATCATTCTCAGAGAAAGCAGCTATAAAGAACATTGGGTAGTTTACTTATAAATTCAAACCAATGGAATGACCCTGTTAAGAAGTCAGCTTGTCCAGAGTAAAAAATGAAGAAGGAAAGAGAGGGAAGTGACAATGGCTGCTGACTGTAATCTCAGCTCTGAGCAGGCTGAGATGTAGAGAACCTTAGTTTGAATCCAGCCAGTATTGGAAAGTCCATGACACTGTTATTTCTAAGTCATTTAAGGATACAGGTTGACCCGTTGCAACAATGAGAAGTACAAGTTGTCATGTCGAAAATGAACTTTACAAGTTTGGTGCATGGGTGGGGGGGAGAATTGGGAGGAGGGAGGCTGGGAAGGGATGTGAAGGGTAAACAAAGGAGGAGGCTGCAATGCTTGATAAGAAATGTACTCATTATCTTGCCCATGTAATTGTAACCCCTCTGTACAGTATGGTCACAAAAAATAAAAATTAAAATAAAAGAAAAAAGAGATCACAGAAAAGCCCAGATGTGGGGCTGGACTGAAGGTTAATGCAATACCATTGAGCAAAAGCAGCTCAGGGACAATGCTTAGGCTCATAATCCAACCCCAGGACCTGCCTCCGCAAAAAGGGCCTATACCTCCATGTCTTTGCATATGTATGGATGTATTACTTTAGGTGTAGCTCCAGAGTAGTTATAATGAACAGCACCAAACTAGGAAATTTGTTTTTAATACAATGATTTCATAGCATAGAGAGTGCTTTCAAAACAGTGCATGTTCAGGGACTCCCCTCACTGTTCCCAGTGTTGCCTGAGGGTTTCTCCCCACCCCATGCTGTGGGAAGAATTCTCACTCATTGTCTGAACAGGCAAACAAAAGGCCTCACTCCTGTACAGCTGTGTAACAAACAACTCCATCTGGGCCAATTAGTGAGGATGAGTGTGGGTAGGCTCTGAAGGCCAGGAGATAAAGGCCTCTTTGTACCCCAAGCTATCTCTCTCACCAGTTCTCTGTTTTGATAGGATGCCTTCATTTGTGTAACCTCCCTTGGCAGGCCAAGTTCCCTGCACTTATCCTGCCTTTGTGAAACTATATTCCGGTGTTCAGATACAGTGCCCAATATAACTCAGGAGTCCTTCTGCCAGAAAACAAGGACATTGAACCTAATGAAATGTTTATTTGCAGTCGATGATGGGCCTATGATGCCTCTCCTAGGTTTCTGGAACCTTGGGAAATCCAAGCACATATCGTATATCACAAAGCTTCCTGTCATCTAGGGCTGGTGAAGCTCAACATGTTTTGAAACATTTGACCTCTCCTAGTTGGGCCCTGGGTGGCTAGGTTTTGGGGTTGAACACAGGGCCTGGGTGCTGAACATGAGCTCAGTGCAGAAGCCCAGTGCTCTACCATTTGGTGTCACAGCTTCACTTCTGGTGTGTGTGTGTGTGTGTGTGTGTGTGTGTGTGTGTGTGTGTGTGTGTGTGTGTGTGTGTGTGTGTGTGTTTGTGTGTGTGTGTGTATGTGTTTGTGTGTGTGTGTGTGTGTGTGTGTGTGTGTGTGTGTCCCTGTGTTTGCATGCATACACCAGTCCTGGAGCTTGAACTCAGCACTGTACCTTGTTTTTCTTGAACAAGAATAGCTCTCTCCCACTTGAACCACAGAGCTACTTCAGGCTTTTTATAGTGAAGTGGTCCTGAGAAATCAAGCCCAGGGTTTCATACATGCAAAGCACTCTACCCCTAAGGCACATTCCCAGCCCTCTACTTCAGGTTTGTTAGTTTCTGCTTTTTTGTTGTTGTTGGTTGTAGATGATGTATCGGCCTGCGTGCTGTCCCTGAGCTCTTCAGCTCAAGTCCGGTGCTCTACCACTTGAGCCACGGAGCCGTTTCAGGTTTTCTGGTGGTCCATTGGAGCTAAGTGTCTCAAGGACTTTCCTGCCCAGGCTAGCTTTGAACCATGATCCTCAGATCTCATCCTCCTCAGTAGCTAAGATGACAGGCATGACCAAAACTACCAATCTTCCACTTCAGGTTTCTTAGTGGTCAATTGGACATAATAGTCTCAGAGGACCTTTTGTGTCTGGGATAGTTTGGAACCCAGATCCTCAGATCTCAGCTTCCTGAGAAGGGAGCTATCGACCCCTAGGTCATGGCACTCTGTAGCAAGGGGGTCCGTGGTTCCACATGGTGGAGTGGTAGCTATGCGCCCAAGAGGTAAGGGTCAGAGCCTAGGCACTGAGTTCAAGGTTCATGACTGAGCCAAAACAGAACAAAACCATTGTCTGCTGTAGACAACTCACTAGTCTTCAGTTATACATAATTTTTTCCCTGCCATGGAGACATATCTGATCTCAAAATTCTTGTCTACATAATCATCTCAGTGTGTAGCTCTTACAAGGACCCAATGAAAGATTGCATTTTGAGAAGGACACAGCACATGGCACTCTTCGCATGACTCAGCACACAGCATCCTGTGAAAGACTCAGAACACAGCACCCAATGCAGGACTCAGCACACTGCACCCTGTGAAAGACTCTGCACATAGCTCCCTGTGCAAGACTCATCACAGAACACCCTTTGAAGGACTCAGCACATAGCTCTATTCCAAAAGCTGTCATTAGAATTAGGGAAATTTTAGAAATATACTGTGACATCATGAACATTGTGACATCACATGGCTAGATGTAATGACTGTTGTGTCACATTTTCACATCACAAATCTGTTCTGACTTCATCACATTTGTGCCAACAAATGCCTTTGGAATCCTCACAATCCCATTCTAAACTTATATACTCATTGTGAGTTAATGACAATTGAGGTCTGGAATGCCATTGTCACATCAGCAATCTACTGCAACATCACAAAGGTATTTTGAACTCATCACTATTATGACATCACCAACTAATTGTCACATAATACTCTTATGACATAATTTGACATCATATTGCAATTGTGATATTACTGTACCATCATGCTTTCACAAATCTATTATGCCCTAATCACATCTTAGAAAATTCATGGCCTTTGGGATATCAAGCTATTTCTATGAACGTGTATCATTGTGAACTTGTAGCAATTGAAATTTGAAATGTGATATTACAAATAACCTATTTTTATATCATTAACATTTTGAAAACTGAAACCTGTTAGGAATGTTAGCACTTTTGACAAAAAAACATGGCCTCTGTGTTATCACAGTTCATTTGTGTATGTCATCATGATTTCATTCTCATATCCTCACTATAAACTAATGGCAATTAAGATCTGACATGCCATTTTGACATTACAAACACTTTGTGACATCATCATCAATGTGACATCAGACTGTCGTTATGACACGATCAGCTCATGGTGACATCACCAAGCTACAGTGACACCATAGCATTATGACATCACATTGCCATTTTGCTGTAATAGACACACTGTGAATGTATATTCTGTGATTTGATAATATTTAAAATGTGGCATATCAGTTGATATCAGAAACACATTGTGACCTCATAACCATTGTAGCATTATAAACCCTGTGTGATATCATAACCAGTGTGATGTCACATTGTTATTATGACATCTTTAGCTTATTGTGACATCACAAAATGACAATGACATTATGGCATTTGCCTTTATGTCATTGTGACATCATAGTTACATTATGAATGCCTAATCTGTGATTTCATTGTATTTGAAATTTGGCATATGGTTGATATCAGAAACTCATTGTGATGTCATAACCATTGTCACATTAAAATCCCTTTGTGACATCAATTTGGCAAAGTGCCATCACAATGGCTATGTGATGCTACTATGGCACCGTCATATCACAATGGTCATGAACTCACAATGGGTTTCTGATATCAACCAACATGCCACATTAGAAATAGAATCAAATAACATAATAGGCAAACACAACGTGTATATGACATCAGAATGACAATGCGATGTTACAATGCTATAATGTCATTGTAGTTTCACATGTCAAAATGGGCTGATGGTGTCATAATGGCAACATGATGTCACAATTATGATAATGTCAGAAAAGATTTGTTATGTTTCAATGGTATGTATGATGTCAGTTGTCATTAGTTCCCCATGAGGATATGGATACAAAAAAAGTGCTGTGATGTCACAGAGGTCACGTGTGTTTTCAAATGTGGTAAGAGGTCATAATAGGTTTGTGATGGTACAATGTGATTCATAATGTCACAATGGAAATTAGATGTCACAATGGAAATGAGATGATTTATTGTGTTTTTGATGTCACAGTGGTGATGAGGTCACAATGGTTTTGTGATATCAGTGTATTTGTAATATCAGAATGATATATCCAATTTCAATTACTCATAATTCAATGTGAGAATACCAGGTGATAGAAGAAGCTTCATAGTATGAGGTCATAGCATTTGAAAACCCAATAGGACAGTGATTTCACAATGACAATGTGATGTCTCAACATCATGTTATAATAATGTTTTGAGGTCACAATTGGTGACACCATAATGATGAGGGGTCACAATAGATTTGAAATGTCCCAAGGGGTTGGTGATGTCACAATGGCATGTAGGATCTCAATTGTCATTAATGCACCATGAGTATATGAGTTTGGGAAGGGATTCTGATGTGACCAAAGTATATGTAGTCACAAAGGTGAAGAACTAACAGGTCTGAGATGTCCAAAGTGACACAATGGTTATGATGTCCAGTGGTGTGATATCATGATGTTACACTGGATTTTAGATATCTCATGTCATATCTGAAATATGAGGTCGAACACAGATTTTCAACTCACAAAGGTCCTAAGATATCACAATGGCATGTCACAAAAATTATGAGGACAGGAGAGGTATTTGATGTCACAGTGGGTTAATGATATAACAAAGGCAATACGCTGTGACAAAGAGATTTGATGTCACAAAGGTTATGAGTTCACAATGGTTTCCTGATATCAACTCACATGGCACATTTGAAATTGAATGAAATCAAAGAATAAGCATTCAGAATGGGTCTATGACATCAAAATGACAATATGATGTAAAGGCAGCAATGTTAGATAGGATATGTACTCATTACCTTGCTCATGTAACTGCAATCCCTCTGTACACTATACTTACAATAAATAATACACAGAAGAAAAAAAAAGAAAAAATGGTATGGTGCATTGGGGTTTAGTGATGTCACAATGAGATGATAATGTCATGATGACAATGTGATTTCACAGTCATGATTATTGCTCAAAGTATTTGTGATGATACAATGCTATGTGTGATCACAATTTTCATTAGTTTACTATGAGGATATGGGTACACAAAGGGTCTGTGATGCCACAGAGGTCATGTGTTTAATAAAGGTGCTAAGAGTTCACAATAGCTTTGTGATGTCACAATGTGATTGTGAAGGCACAGCAGCAATGTGATGTCACAATGGGTTTGTGTTGTCACAGTGGTGATGAGGCCAAATGAGTTTGTGACGTCACTATGAGTTTGTAATATCACAATGACATGTGTAATTTCAATTTCTACTAGTTCACAATGAGGATAAAATTTCGAAGAAAGAAATTTAAGCTCAAAAGACCTTGAGTTTTTTTTTTTTTTATCATAACTCGTGTTATATGTGAAAGATTAAAAATTAGAATTACATTTTACAATTGCTAACTGCTGATTTGTTTTTGTAAACTTGCTCGCCCTAGCACTAAACCCCCTCCCTTCTGGAAATAAGGAATTGAGTAAAAAGTCTCGGAGCCCAGATGCCGGGCCCTGCGACAAGGTTTGTGGTCATAGATAAAGAACAAACAGGTATGTTTTTCCAGTTCCTGTTTGAAAATTCCCTAAGTGGCTAGATGGGACCCAAGATAGGGACCCAAGATAAGGACCCAAGATAGGGACCCAAGATAAGGACCACCTGGCAAGTCCAGCAAACTAGGCCAAATGTTAATCAATCACAAGCCTGTAACTCTGTAAACTCCCTAACCCTTATCTCCCAGAGTGACTACCTCCTTTTGATCACCTGCACCAATTGTTTTATTACAAAGAGTGTTATAAACTTCCCCGTGTAGTAAAAAATGATTCCTGGAGTGTATAGTGACCTCTAAACGGGCCAATCCCCAGACGCCTTGTGTTATGTGTCAATCTTAGGGTTTCTGCCTTTAAAAATGCCTGTAACCACTGCTCGGGGCTCTCTGACTGACCGGGGCAGAGAGTCCATTTGCGCAAACACCGAATAAATTCCTCTTGCTTATTGCATCTGCTGGTTTGGAGTCTTGGTTTCTGGGGCGCACTCTCGTAGACGAAAGTACCCTGCGGGGGCTGGGGTCTTTCATATGCTGCCATTAGGATATTTTAGGCCTTCAGTAAGCTTATAATGTTTTCAAACTCATAATAATTCAGGTATGACATATGATATTCGAAATTGACTCTGACATCATGAACATTGTGACATCACATTGATAGATATCAAGACCACCATGGTATCACATTGTGAACTCACAAATCTGTTAGGACTTCATCACATTTGTGCAAATACATGACTTTGGAGACAATACAGTCCCTTTGTGAACTCATAACTTCATTGTGAATTTATGACATTCAAGATCCGGCATGGCATGATGACATTTCCAACCAATTGTGACAACACAAACCTATTATAGTAGAAACACATTGTGTTCTAATAGCCATTGTGGTAGTACAATCCCTTTGTGATCCCACATTTCCATTGTGATATCACTAACCCACTGTGAAATTCCAATCCTCTCATACCGAATCCAGGAAAGAAATGTGATACCTGAATTGTGTGACATCTAGATCATGGTGACATCACACTGAGAGATGCTATGAGTATTTTGTCACATTCTGACAACACACACCTGTTAGGACTGCATCACTTTTGAGACAACGCATGCCTTTGGAGACATCACAGACCCTTTGTGAGCTCATATATTCATTGAGAGTTAATGACAATTGAGATCACATGTGTCATTTTGATATCACCAACCTATTGTGACCTCACACACCTCTTGTAAATTCATCACCAGTGTGGCCTCAGCAATTGTGTATCAAAATATTATTAAGTCATCATATTGCAACATCCATTACCATTGTGATACCACTGTTCCATTGTTTTTTCAAAAATCTAATATGTCTTCATAGCATTTTAGAAAATTCATGGCCTTTTATATTTCAGTCTTCTTCTGTTAACTCATATACTCATTGTGAAATAGTAGCAACTGAAATTGGACATGTGATTATGAGATGTGACTTCACAAAACTATTTGATTTTATCACCAATGTGACATCACAAACCCATTGTGAGCTTTCATTGCCATTTGACATCACTATCACATTGTGACATCCCAAACCTATTAGGACCTCTTAGCACCTTTGAAAAAAACACATGGCCTTTGTGACATCACAATCGCTTTGTGTAACTATACCCTCATTATGAACTGACAATTGATATCAGACATGCCATTGTAACATAACGAACCCTTTGTGACATCACCAATGTGATATAACATTCTCATTATGACAGCATCAACTACTTTTGACATCACAAAACTACAGTGACAAGATAGCATTATGAGAACACATTTTCATTGTGATGTTATAGACAGATTGTGAATGTCTGTTTTTCATCTTTTGTGTGTGTGGGGGGGGGTCGTGGAGCTTGAAATCTGAGCTTGGGTGCTCTCCCTGCTCTTCAGCTCTAGGCAAGCACTCTATCGCTTGAGCCACAGCTCCACTTCTGGTTTTCTAGTGTTTTTTATTGGATAGAAGTCTCATGGACTTCCCTGCCTGAGCTTGCTTTGAACTGTTATCCTCAGATCACAGCCTCCTGAGTAGCTAGGATTACAGGTGTGAGCCACCGGCGCCCAACTTTTTCATTGTATTTCAAATTTGACATGTGTGTTGATATCAGAAACATAATGTGACCTAATAACCATTGTAGCATCATAAATCGGCAGTGACATCAAATTGTTATTATGACACCATCAGCTCATTGTGACATCATCAAATGATAATGGCATCATAGCATTATAAATCAGAGTGACATTGTTACATCATAGACCTAACAGTGTGAAGGCCTATTCTAGGAATTCATTCTATTTCTGAAACCCATTTTGACCATATAACTATTCTGATATCACAATCCTTTGTGACATCACATTGCCATTGTGATATCATTAACCTGCTGTGACATCACAAACCAGTCCTGTCCTTATAAGTTTTGTGACATGTTGCCATTGTCATATATTAGGCCCTTTGTGAGCTTATAATCTGTTTTCAATCTATTTCTGGTATGACATGTGATATCAGAAATCCCCTGTGACATCACACTGCCAGAGGTCATGACCATTGTGTCACATTGTGATATCACAAAACTGTTAGAATGGCATCACATTTGTGACAACACATGCTTTTGGGGACAATACAGTTCCTTTTTGAACTCATATATTCATTGCCAATTAATGACAATTGAGATCTGCCATGCCACTCTGACATCATGAACCCATTGTGACATCACAAACTTATTGTAACTTCATCCCAAGAATGGCATCAACAACTAATTGTGGTCATAAAGCATTATTTTGACATGACATTTTGGTATTGCCATTGTGATATCACTGTCCCATTGTGTTTTTACAAACCTATTATGGCCACATCACATCTTAGAAAATTCATGGCCTTTGAGACTTCAAGCTCTTTCTGTGAACTCGTGTACTTATGACCTCTGAGGCAAGGAGAAAAACCATCGAGTCACATTTAATATAATAAACCAATTTACACTAGAAAGGGGACTGTGATTACCTTATCCTGGACTGGATAACCAGGTCCAAGAGCAGCCTTGACCACCAAACCTCAGACCTCCAATGGGCATCCTTTCTTAATTGGTCTGCAAACCAACATCCAAAAAATTATCATCTCCAAAGCTCCAAACTTCAATGGGCAAGGCTTTTTACTTTTCCATTCCTCCCTCCTTCGCCACAGACCTGTCCTTCCTTCCTGGTCTTTCCCTTTTTCCCTTCCACCACTTCCTTCTTCTCTTCAGGCCACTCCACTCTCCACAGGCCTGCCCTACTCTGCCCCAGTGACCAATTGCCAAACTTCTGCTTTCCTTCAACTTCCTCTCTTCTCAGGTTTTTGCCTTCCTGCTGTCCTACCACTTTCTTCCATCCGAGTAGCTACCATTTTTATCTCCCCTTCTAGTGCTCTGAAAATGCAACCTGTATATAGATTGTAACCCTCCTCACTCCAACGGGACTCCTGCCTAACAGTTTTCAACCATCACTTCCCAAACTGCCCAATGCTCAATCACTTCTTGACAGCTCACCATGTGAGGTTTGACATCTCCACCCTTGGCAGCATTCTCCACACTCTCCAGTGGACCAGGCCAAGAATTTAAAATGATTATCAGCTCCCACAGATAATTCTGGCCCCACTGGTTATTACAGTATCCTGATAGTGAATTAGAAGAAATTGAAATTGTATATGTCACTGATATATTACAAACTTGATGAGACATATCCCATTGTGACCTCATCACTGCAGTGACATTACAAACTTATTGTGATATCACATTACCATTTTGCCAAAATGATCACATTGTGATATCCCAAACTTATTATGATCTTAAAAGCTTTGAAAAAAGCATGGCCTTTGTGACACCACTGGCCTTTGTGTACCCATATCATTTTGAGCTGACAATTGAGATCAGACATGCCATTTTAACATCTCAAAACCTTTGTGACATCATCACCAGTGTAACATCACATTGTCATTATGACAACATCAGCCCATCGTGACATCATAAAACAACAATGAAATCATGGCATTATGACATCACAATGTCACTGTGATGTCACAGATACATTGGAATGCCTATTCTGTGATTTCATTCTATATGAAATATGGCAGGTGAGTTGATATCAGACATACATTGTGACCACATAACCATTAGGACATCACAATACCTTGATGACAACATATTGGCATTATGATATCACTAACCGACTATGACATCACAAAACTGTCATATCCTCATAAATTTTTTGAGTTCATAAATTGTTTCCTTTGTTTTTTGTTTAGTTTTGTTTTGTTTTTTGGTACGGTCGTGGGGCCTGAACTCTGGGCCTAGGCGCTGTCCCTCAGCTCTTCAGCTCAAGGCTAGCACTCTACCACTTGAGCCACAGCACCACTTCCGGCTTTTTTTTCTGCTTATGTGGTGCTGAGGAATCGAACCCAGGGCCCCATGCATGCAAGGCAAGCTCTCTACCACTGAGCCAACTTCCCAGCCTTCATAAATTGTTTAACTCATAATACATAAGGTATGACATTTGATATCAGAAATCCACTGTGACATCATGACCACTGTGACATCACACTGCCAGATGTCATGACCACTGAGTCACATTGTGACATCATAAACCTGTTACGACTCATTAGACTTGTGCCAATATATTCCTTTGGAGAAATCATTAACCCTTGTGAACTTATATATTCATTGTCAATTAGAGATCTGGCATGAGACTGTGACATCACCATCCCATTGTGAAATCACAAACCTATGTGACGTCCTCACCTGTATGGCATCACCAACTACTTGTGACTTCAAAAAAAATACTATCTCATGTAATGGTAACATCACATTTTCAATGGGATTTTCACCATTGCCTTTTCAGCAATCTATTATTTCCTTGTATTTTACAAAATTCATGGCCTTTCTGACTTCTAGCTCCTTATGTGAACTCGTATATTCATTGTGATCTAGTAGAATGAAATTGGACATGTAATGGTGATATTACAAATTCACTGTGACATCACTATCCATGTCATATCCATGTGATATCACCACAGTGATATCACAAACCCATTGTGACATCACATTACCACAGTGATATCATGATCACCTCGTGACATCCTAAACCTTTTGTGACCTCTTAGCACCTTTGAAAAAGCACATGGTGTTTGTGACATCACACGCCCTTTGGGTAACCATGTCTTCATTGTGAACAAAGGACAACTGACATCAGGCATGCCATTGTACCATTACAAATGCTTTGTGACATCATCTCGAGTGAGATCACATTGTTATGATACCAACAGCCCATTGTGACATCTCAAAATGACAATGACATCATAGCATTATGACATCACATTTTCATTGTGAGGTCATAGAGACAATGTGATTGCCTATTCTGTGATTTCATTCTATCTCAAATGTGGCATATAGGTTGATTTCAGAAACCTATTGTGACCACATCACCATTGTGACGTTACAATCCCTTTGTGAACTCATATTGACATTGTGATATTATTAATGCAATGTAACATCACAAACCTGTCTTCTCTTTATAAATTTTTAAAAAGCAACTACCTTGACCTGGGCTGGATGCCCAGAGCTAAATTCAGTCTCAACAATGAACCCTCAGACCTCCAAAGAGCAGTTCAGCCATTTCTTAACTGGTCTGCAAACAACCAACCCCAAAAATAATGATCTCCACAGCTCCACACTTCTAAGGACAAGGCTTTTTCCTTTCTCTTCATTCTCCTTCTCTACAGATCTGTCCTACCTTTCAGGTCTTTTCATTTTTTCCTTCCACTATTCCATTCTTCTCTTCAGCTACTCTGCTCTTGACAGGCCTGCCCTGCCTTGTCCAGGTGGCCAGTTGCCGTCCTTCACCACCTGCTCTCCCTCAATTTCCTCTCCTTCCAGTTCTTTACCCTCCTACAGTCTAATCACTTCATTCTTTCCAGGACTTTTCCCTTTTTCTCTCCCCTTTGTTGCTCTGAACATGCAGCCTATATATATAGGCTGTGCCCTTCCCCCACTGGAATATATTTCCTGCATAAGCATTTTCAATCAGAACTTCCCAAATGTCCATGCCCAATCACTTCTTGGCAGCTTACCATGTGCGGCTTGACATCCTATCTCCTTCAGCAGCATGTCCTTCCCCCTGCAGTTGTATGCACTTCCCTCTCTGGTGGTCCAGACCAGGAGGCTATGATGACTATCTGTTCCTTGTGGATTATAGGGGCATTGCTGGTTATTACAGTGTCCTCATGGTGAACTAGGAGCAATTGAAATTGGACAAATAATTGTGATATTACAAACTCATGACATAACTAACCCATTATGACCTCATTACCACTGTGACATCACAAACCCATTGTGAAATCACATTGCTGTTTGACACTAGGATCACATCGTGACATCCCAAATCTATTATGACCTCTTATAACCATTGAAAAAATACATAGCTTTGTGACATCACAGTCCCTTTGTGTACCCAAATCCCCACTGTGAAATATTAACAATTGAGAATCATACATGACTAACATCAAAAACAGTTTGTGAAATTATCACAATTGTGACATCACATTGAAGTTGTGACATCATCTGCTCATTGTGAAATCACAAAACTAAAATGATATGATAGAATTAGAACTTCACATTGTCATTGTGACATCATAGACACAGTATGAATGCCTTTTCTGATTTCATTCTATTTCAAATGTGGCCTGTAGGTTGATATCATAAACAAATCGTGAACTCATAACCATTGTGACAGCACAATCCCATTGTACATCACGTTGCCATTGTGATATCACTAACCCACCGTGACATCACAAACCTATCCTGTCATCATAACTTTTGTGACATGTACCTTAGGCCTTTTTTGTCCTCATAATCTGTTGTTGACCTCGTTATATTTCACATATGATATTTGATATGACAAATTCCCAGTGACATCATGACCGTGGTGACATCACACTGCCAGATGTCATAACCATTTTGCCAAATTTTGACATCACAAAACTTTTAGGATTTCAATATATTTGTGACAACACATACTTTTGGAGAAGCCGCAGTACCTTTGTGAACTCATATACTCATTGTAAGTTAAAGACAATTGAGAACCATCATGTCATTGTGACATGCCCAACATATTGTGACATCACCAATCTTGTGACTTCATCACCAATGTGGCATCATCAACTAATTGTGACACCAAAAGAATATTTTCACATGATGTAGTGAGTTGATATTGTCATGGTGATATCACTGTCCCATTGTCTATTCACAAACCTAATATGACCTCATAACTTTTTAAAAAATTCATGTCCATTAAGAATTCAAACTCCTTCTGTGAACTTTATGCACATAGTGAAATACTAGCAATTGAAATTGGACATGTGTTTGAGATATTACAAAATCATCATGACATCAAAAACCCACGATGACCTCATCACAACTGTGTATCATAAAGGATCATGACCCATAAGTAACTTTGAAAACACACATGGCATTTGTGACATCACAGACCATATGTGTACCCCTATCCTCATTGTGAACACATGACAATTGAATTCATATATGCCATTGTAACATCACAAATCCTTTGTGACCCCATCACCACATATTCATTATGACATCATTATTTCCTTGCAACATCACCAATTTACAATGACCTCATAGCATTATGACATTATATTGTCATTGTGATGTTATAGACACATTGTAAATGCCTATTCTCTTATTTCATTCTATTTCAAATGTGGCATGTGGGTTGATATCAGAAAATCATTGTGATCTCATAAATATATAGCATCATAATCACTTTGTGACATCACAGTGCCATGGTGATATCACTAATACACCATGGCATCACAAACCTGCCCTGAACTCATAAGTCTTGAGATGTGCTGCAATTGTGATGTCTTAGGCCCTTTATAAGCTTGTAATCTGCTTTAAACCTTATAATATTTCAGTTATGATATGTGACATCAGAAATCCACTGTGACATCATGATCATTATGACATCATACTGACAGACATCATGAACATTGTGTCACTCTGTGACATCACAAGCCTCTTAGGACTTCATCACATTTGTGACAACACCTGCCTTTGGAGATACCACAGTCTGTTTGTGAATTCTTATTCTCTGTGATTTCATGACAAATGGGATCCTTTATACCATTTGGATATCACCAATAAAGTATGACATCATAGACCTATGATTACCCCTTATCTGTATGGCATCAGCAACTAACTGTGACATCAAAACTTTTTGTGAAGTCACAATATGACACGATGATCATGACATCTGTGTGTGATATCACAATGGTCATGATTCACAGTGGATTTCTGGTATCTCATGTTATAAATGAAATATGAGGTTGAAAACAAATTATGAGGGCAAAAAGGATTAAGATATCACAGTGTCAGCATGTCACAAAAGTTATGAGGACAGGAGAGTTTTGTGATGTCACTTTGTGATAGTGATAGCACAACGGCACTGTGATATCACAAAGTGTTTATGATGTCAAAATGGTTATGTAGGCACAAAAGTGCGTTTCTCATATCAACTGTCATACCACATTTGAAATACAATGAAATCACAGAATAGGCATTCACAATGTGTCTATGATGTTACAAAGAGAATTGTTGTCGTAGTGTAATATGTCATTCAGTTTGGTGATGTCACAATGAGCTGATGTTTCCATAATGAAAAAGTGATGTCACACTGTTGAGGATGTCACAAACACTTTTTGATGTTATAGTGGCATGTCTGATCTCAATTGTCATTACTTAACAACAAGGATATGGATACACAAAGGGACTGTGATGTTGAAAAGGGCATGTGATTTCAAAGGAGCTAAGAGGTCATAATAGATTTGAGATGTCACAATGGAATCATGATGTAACAATGACAATGTTGTCACAATGGCTTTGTGATGTCGTGGTGGTGATGATGTCAAAATGGGTTTGTGATGTCACAATGAGTTTGTAATATCACAATTGAATTTCCAATTTCAATTGCTACCAGTTCACAAGGAAGATACTGTAATAATCAGCAGGGTCCCAATAATATATAGGGTCCGATAATCAGCGTGGCCCCATCTCCTGGCAAGCTGGAGAGGACAAAGTATGCCACCAAAGAAGGTGGTGCATTCTGTGGGAGAGGCTGGTGTATTAATCTCCACGTGTTGAGCTGTTAAGAAGTGATTGGGCTGTGGGCAGTTTGGGATGTCACAGTTGAAAACTGTTAGGCAGTTGGAGTAGAGAAGGGCTACAGACTTTATATAGGCTGCTTGTTCAGAAGGGGAGAGAAAAAGGGAAAAGTCCTGGAAGGAAAAAAGTGGTATGATAGCAGAAGGGGAAAGACCTGGGAGGAGAGGATGTTGAGGGAGAGCAGGAGGTGAAGGATGTCAACTGATTACCCAGGTAAAGCAATTCAGGCCTGTGGAGATTGGAGAGGCCTTAAGAGAAGAAGGAACTGGTAGAAGAGAAAAAGGGAAAGACCTCGAAGGAAGTATAGGACTGTGAAGGAGAGACAAAGTGAAGGGGAAAAAAGGCTTGCCCTTTGATGTTTGGAGCTTTTGATATCATAATTTTGGGGTTTGATGGTTTGGAGAACATTTATTATATTAACTGTGTCTCGATGAATTCTCTTGAACTATAGAGGTCCTAATTTTTGGAGACTCCATTGACATAATTCATTTGGATTGCATCAGGCCTTGGCCCCAGAGAAAAATCCCCATAGGAGAGAGTGTCAGCACTCAGGGTTGAGAGTCCACCTCGAGTGTTTGTCTCCAGAGGACCAACATGGACAAAAGTCATTTAGGTACCTCTAAGGATACGTCTGGGCAAGCTTGCCAACCTGTTTTGAAGACCCCCTCTAGAGGTCAAGTGTCGCTTCCTTGGGAAGCCATCGGGGAACTCTTTGAGAGGCCGTGTAGGGCTTCCATGGGAAGCCATCTGGAACCTCCTTGAGAGGTCGTGTAGGGCTTCCTTGGGAAGCCATCTGGAACCTCATCAAAAGTACATCTGCGACTTCCTTAAGAAGACATCTGAGACTTACTCTGGAGGTCATCTGGAGCCTTCTCCAGGGGCCATCTTGGACTTTCTCCAGAGGTCATCTGGGGCTTCTTTGGGAGGCCACCTGAGACCTCTTCAAAAGTAGTCATTTGGGCTTTCTTAAGAGGCAATCTAGGACCACCTCCTGAGGTCATCTGGAGCTTCTTTGGGTGGTCATCTCAGGTTACCTTGATGAGAAGTATATGACCATCTTCGGACATCATCTGGGACTTCTTGAGAAGCCATATAAGACCTCTGGATGTAATCGGTGGCTTTCTCAATAGGGTTATCTGGAACCTCCTCTGGAGTTCATATGTGGCCTCTGTGAGTGGCCATCTGGAAGCTACTCAAGAAGTAATCTCAGCCACATTGAAAGGACATCTAACACTTCTTTGGGAAGCCATTTGAAACTGCCATGAGAGGTCTTTTAGGGCCTCATAGGAAGGACATATGTGACATCCTCCAAAGATCATCTGTGGCCTCCTCAAGAGACAATCTGGGACATTCTCTCTGTCATCTGGGACCTCCTATAGAGGTCAACATTGAGAGGTGTGGGGAATGTGGGTTGTCTGTGCCTATTGGTCTGTGTGTGTATGCTGATAGTTCTGTGTCTTGTATGCACCTCTGTTTACTCCTTTTCTCAGGATGGGAGAACAAGGCCTAAAGGTGTCATCTCCAAAAAATATTCTCCTCCAGGTTTACAGAATCCCTCAGAGGAAGATGCACTGATGTACTCTCTCTCCTATTCTTTGCCATCAGCACCTCTAATGTTAAGTCCTCCCATACCAAAAGTGGTTACTTGTACCAGTCTGAGGTGGTACAATGTGGTATGTTACCCTTATTGCCTTTGAGACAGGAACATGGAGGAGATGGTGGGCAAGCCCCATTTCTAATATATGTTCCCTTTACAACTAGTAACCTGTATAACTGGAAACAGTAAAATTCATCCTTTTCAGAAAAAAAGGGTCTCATTACTTCATTAGAGACAGTAATTTTCACACACAAGCACATCTGGGATGAGTGCCAACAAATTTTACAGGTGCTTTGCACCTGGTAGAAAAGGGAGTGAACCCTGCTTGGTGACTTGAAGGTGGTCCTTGAACCAGAGAGTAGCCCCACTATTGAACCAGCAAGTCTTTCCACAGACTTACCCAAGCTGAGACTAACAGCAATTGAGGTATGGAGGTGCTTACCTATCATTGCCGGGTTCTGTTAGCAGGGATACCGCTAAAAAGCGAAATCATCAATCGAAGGTGAGTGAGATGGTACAGTTCCCCAGTGAGTACCCTAATGCTTTTCTGAAACTTCTCCAAGAATCCTATAGGACTTGTAGGCCTATAGATCTTAAAGCCCTGGAGGGTGAAAGAGCCCTAAATAGGGCCTTTGTTACCCAGACAGCCCCAGATATTAGAAGAAACTTCAAAAGTCAGAAGGTTTTGAGGGAAAAGTTTATTCTAATTTGGAAGTAGTTGCCCAGAGGGTTTTGGTAGGAGCACCAAAATAAGGATCGATAAACCCTTGGCAAAGACAGTACAATTCATTTGCCAGTGGCAATAGGGAACCTCTAGGCCTACATCAGTGTGCTTATTGCAAACAAAATGGACATTGGGGAAAGGAATGTCCAAGGAGGCGAAAGATAGAAAATGACAAGTTAAAAAATCACATTAACTACCTGGAAAATGTGTTCATATCTCTGGAGAAACATGCAAAGGAGCTTGGAGCTCCAACTATGTTCAATTTAAAAAGCAGCCCTCTGAACTTAAGAAATCTGGCAAAGAAAAAATTCAAACCCTTCTATCTCAAAACATAGTCTTATAAAAGACTGAGTCTCCAATATGTGCCAGTCAAAACCCACCAAGAGATTAAAAGCACATAGAAGAGCACATTGGAGAAAACAGAGAGAATTATTTGATGTGAAGAAAAGATTTGAAAATATAAATTAGGAACTTGTGAGAGTCAAAAATGAGAAGAAAATCCTCAAAAGGAACCTAGAAAACACTCAAAATCAATTGAAATTCAAGTACATTAGCCTGGGTGAGCATGAGGCAAATTAGGGGACCACAGCTCAGAGGCAAACAGAAGCACAGGACAGCAATGCTGCCATCCTTGCTAACCACAAGTGAGGCCAAGAAGAGATTCTGATGCTGCATTAAGAAATCATCGCCATGAAAAAGGAACTGGACCTGATATACGAATGTATTAGGCTGAAGTACACGTCGATTATAAGCTTTGAAGAGTGTCACCAGAAATTCAAAACAACAGAGAAAGAAGGAAAGGTTAGTTAGCAGAGAAGATGAGGAAGTGCTGTGTCATAGAAAATGCGGCCAAGAAAAATGAACAGGAAAATATCAGGCTCAAGAAAGAGATTGTTTCTCTTCAGAAAGAGTTAAAGGACCACATGCTCTGACAGAGAATGCTGGGGAAAGGGAAAGAGCATTAGGAACAAAAACAGAAGAGCTAAACAAACAGTTGGAAGATCTGTCACAAAAATACACTAAAGTGGAAAACTAGAAAGAGAAACTACTAGAATAAAAAGCCAAAAAGACTGCTGAGATCTTCACCATAAATGTAATGCTGAAGCTTCGTGTCCCAATGGAACAGGTGGAGGTGGGAAAAATACCTCTCAATAGCACTTTTGTGAACTTAAGGGAGGAGCTGAAGAGCAAGCAAAGGTGTGAGAAGGAGCGGCAGTTGGCCAGTCAAAGGAACTCTCCTGTGACCCTGCCAAAACACTTGCAGGTTAAGGAGCACATTGAGAAGGAGGGTGGGATCATGAAAGCAAGTCTGAGAGAAAAGGAAGAGAATAAAATGGAAGAAGTCTCCAAGGTTCAGAGTACTATACAGGAAGTAAAGAAACTAGAGACCCTAAGATACACGGAAACATCTGAGCTGATCAGGTAGCTTAGGAGACCACTCTAAAACAAGTTGGTTCTCTAGAGCTACTAGTCTTTAAGATGAAAGGAAGTAGCAAAAACAGTGGTAATAAGTGTGGAAATGTTGATACTGAACTTGTGAAAATAGCATACAGGCTCAAGCTTTCTGTCAGTTTACATATAGATATTTGCACCTAGGTAAGTTGAGGGAGGCCACTGCCTAAAACTTCTGAAAACCAGTGGGGCCTCAGCCTGACAATTCTTTGTAATGTGTGTAGGTAATTTCCAATAGGTAAATGCTGAAAAGTTGGAACTTATGGAAAGAATGGACATATGAGGAACCTCAGATCGTGAATTTGGGAAAATGGACTCCACAGAGGTAAAGCCTGGAAAGTATGAGTATTGGTATCTGTTAGTAATAGTGGACACTTTTTCAGGCTGAGCTGAGGTGTGTAATAATTCCTTGATTTGGCTTACCATTAGCTTTGGGGTCCAAAGATGGCCCTGCATCCATGGTCCAAGTTCTCAATTATTAACTAACACCCTAGGAATAAATTGGAAGTTACAATCCATTTATAGACCTTAGAGTTCAAGGCACTAGAAAGAATGAATATGACCTTAAAGGAAACTAACTAAATTAAATACAGATACTGGCCATTGCTAGGTAAGCCTCCTCCACTTTGCTCTCCTTCGAGCAAGACGTAGCTTCTATGTTAAAGGATTTAATCCCTTTGAAATACTTTAGTGTAGACCACCCCCTTTGGTTCCTAAACTTGGGAAGGTTATATTAACAGAAATGTCTAACTACAGTTTGCAGGCATTACAACATATTCTTTTATATACCTATCCTTTGGTAATCAAGGCCCCCTGGACACCTAAGAAAAACTCCACCTAAAGGGGAGGGGCCAAGATGGTGATGGAACAGCAGGGAAACACCTCAGCTCTCTCCAACCAAATAGAGTTTGGATTTCAATGCTCTGTTTCTCCAAGTGACCCACAAAAAAGGCAATTACTCCGAGAGATACAGGAAGTGAAAAAAGAAAAGGGAAAAAACTACATAGACAGTAAAGTGGGAAGACCCTTCCCCCACCCCATGTTGGTGATGGGGCTCCACCCTAAGCAGCTTAAGTGGTGGGGTTTCATGCCAGGCTGCTTAAGTGGCCAAGCTCTGTGGACCACACACTCACAAGCATCCCAAGGCTCTCAGAAGACTCCCAAGAGGTGGTGCCAACCTAGAGAATACAAGCAGAAACCTCAGAAGGCAGAGCCAGCAGGAAAACACCCCTCACCCTCCCTGACATGGTGCCTCTGCCTGGCTGGTACAAGCAGTCGAATCCAGTGAGGAGCAGCAGCAGCTGTCAGTAGTGGCGAATGACCCTAGACTGGCAGTGTGGCACCTCTGCCCTGCTGGTGTAAACAGCCTTGCCTAACCTGGAGAAGCAGTGGCAGCTGGCAGTGGTGGCAAACCACCCAGACTCCGGGCACAATGCCTCTTGGCACTAGCCCACAGGAACAGCCCAGACCAGCCCGGGGCAGCAGCGGTGAATGGGACAGCGACAGCTGCAGTGAACAACTCCAGATCGGTGATGGTTTGTGCCTCTCCATACTGGCCTGTATCAGGAGCCCAGCCTAGCCTGAGGCAGCAGCAGTGGTTAACACCTGACTCGTGGTGGGGTGCCTGGCTTGCATAAGTGGCCCAGCTGATCCTGGGGCAGTGGCAGCAGCTGGGGCAGTGGCAACAGCTGTGGCAGCAGCAACGGCATCGACAGCAGCAGTGAACAACTACGGACCTGTAGTGGGGTGCAGGGCTTCTCCATACTGGTTTTCATAAGCAGCCTAGCCCAGCCCATGGTGGCAAAGGGGGTGAACAACCCCAGACTTGAGGCAGGGTGTGGTGCTGAACAACCCCAGAAAAGCCTCATGAACTTTCCTGTCTGGACTGGCTTTGAACCTGAATACACAGATCTGGGCCTCCTGAGTGGTTAGAATTATAGGCATTCACATCAGCAAGGTCTTATTCTTGCCAACCCCCTAATTTTTTCTAAAATAGATCATTTCTTAGTTAATACAAGGAATTTAAGCAAATACAAGAGAATCAACACAATACCCTGTATTCTATCTGACCATAGTGGAATCAAACTAATTCTCAATAATAAAGCATAAAGTAGAAAATATTTAAACACATGGAAATTAAACAGAACGCAGTTGAACAATACATGGGTCACAGAAGAAATTAAAGAAGAAATTAATAACTTCCTACAATTCAATGAAAATGAAGAAACATCACAACAAAATTTAGGGGACACAGCGAAAGCAGTCTCACTGCACACATCAAGAAAACAAAGGCCAGACTGGGAAAATGGCTCAATGGTAGAACACTTGCCTTGCATGCATGAGACCCTGGGTTCGATTCCTGAGCACCACATAAGCAAAAAGAAAAAAAGCCAGAAGTAGCGCTGTGGTTCAAATGGTAGAGTGGTAGCCTTGAGCTGAAGAGCTGAGGGACAGCGCCCAGGCCCAGAGTTCAGGCCCCATGACCGGACCCTCCCTCCAAAAAAAAAAAAGAAAAAAGAAAACAAAGACCAAGTAAACAATATTATGATGCAACTAAAACTGCTAGAGAAACAAGAAAAATTTGAACCTAAAGTTGCTAGACAGAAAGAGATAATCAACACCAGAGCTGAAATTAATGAGGTAGAGACTAAGAAAATTATAAATAAAATTAATAAAATAAAAAGTTGTTTTTTTTTAAAAAAAAGTCAATAAAACTGAAGGACCACTGGCAAGAGTAACTAACAAAATAAGAGAGGAGACCCAAATCAATAATATCAGAGATATCACAGGAAAATTACAAGAGACATCCAAGACATCCAAACAGTCATAAAGAAGTAATTCCAGACTCTACTCACAAAGGAAGAAAACCTAGAAGAGAGGGATGAATTTCTACAGAGAAACACATTTCTATTCCCCCCTTTCTTTTCAGTCACGCTTCTCTACCATGTATGGTGGGGGCAGCAGTTCAGTAAACGAACATCTTTTCCTGCCTGAATAGCATGTGGTGTTCTCTTCATTGGCTACCTGATGAAACCTATCTATTTAATATACCTTACATATGGTGTCATGATTCGGATGAGGTTTTTGAGTTGGAAATATTAGAATTTCCTAACCACCACTTTTCTGTGAACCAAATTACCTTGAGACTTTTAACCAATACCATTTCTGGCCTTCACATACACATCCACATCACTTCTCCAGTCTGGTGAGTGAAACTACTCTCTATGGCTCTCTGTTGCTCAATCTCTTTGCAGATATGGCACCATGACAGAGAGCTCCTATGGCCTTTAGCCGAAAGGCTAGTCACCTATGAAGCTGAAGATGGTAGGTTTGGGCGGCTTGGCCATTTCTCTCAAGAGGGCTCTGGAGGAAGTTTGGATGCCGCTTCTGCCTGGTCAGCTCTCCTTTATTCACCAGACTGACTCTCCTACACATTTACTGGGGTGCTGTGAGTCATGCCCGAGCCGTGAAACCCCTTTGATATGCTCCCTGTGCTCTCTGGATAGCCAGAGCACCTAATGTTTTAATGCTATTCTCATATTTAGACAATTTTTGCCTCTGCAATGGTGCATGGTCAGAAGTCTGTTTACTTTCAGGCTCTCTATGCTCTCTGTTATTCATGTCCAACTTTCTATATCTCTCCCTTGTTTTCTACAACTTTTTGTATTGTGTCCTGAAGAATGCCACATTGTCTGGGTCCCAGGGACCCCCACTAGTTTCCCTCTCAAAGGCTTGCCAAACTAGGCTTGATTTTGTTTAGGCTTTCTTTGCATTTTTTCAGAAATTCACCATCTTGAGTTTGCCACATGGTGGGTTAAGGGTTTGGCCCCATCCAACCCTTACCGTTCCACCAATCTTACTACTTCTCCACCCATCGATTCTAATGTGCCTTGCTAACAAGTTGCTCTTTTCACAGACCCTGGAAACTGAGGCCCACCCATTTGATGTGCTTTGTTAGCAAAGATGTCTAAACAATGTTGTCAAAAAATTTAGGTTTTGCATTTTGCCTTTTTTGTTTTGTGTTGTGTTCTAGTACTGACAACATGATTCTAAAATATTGGGTATATCTGTCCTAAGATTCTCTCATCTAATGAATTTGTTCATTGCAGAATATTTGGTCAATTCTTGATAAGGACTAGGTAAGCTCTACTTATTCTATTTGATCTCCTTGTTGCTTTAGTTGGAAATAACAAAGGGCTTTTGTGGCAAAGATTGCAGTTCAAAGCCAGCCCGGGCTGAAAAATCCCTCAGCCTCCATTTCCCAACTAACCTGAAACAGCCAGGCAGGAAGCATTTGCTCAAGCCTCTTATCTCTAACCAGCAAACACTGCAAGTGGTACTATAACTCAAAGTGGTAGAGTGCTAGCGCAGAAGTGCTCAGGGACAGTGCACAGGCCTTGAGTTCAAACCTCCTGAATACCAACTGGGACAAACCATCCCAGCAACAAGCACCTAGACTCAGCCAGTCTGGGGAACAATGAAAAATGGAAAGGAGTAAGAGGAGATGATATCACATCATCCACTTTGTGCCTGCCCTTTCAAAATTAACCAGAGCCAGGAGATCAATAGAAGTAAGAAGACTGCCCATCTAATGTCAATACCTGTCTAACTTTCAACTGGAAAGGAATTTATATTCTTGCCTTTGTTACTTGACTTATTCTCTACCTAGTCACCAGATGTCAGAAATAGCTAGCGACATTTGTACCAACATTTTCAGCCCCAAGTCCTTCCTCTTGCTATTTATTTGCTCTATAGTATTTTTTTCAGTCCCTCAATGCCTGAGTCTTCTCCAGACTTCTTCCAAAAGACTTGCCTCCTCTAGACTTCATCTAAGCACTCAATGCCCAAATGACAGCTGTTTCCTGCTGCCTTCTCCTAGAGGGGACCATATCTCAGGCTTTTACCCCTACTGTTGACACCCGTGAAAACAGGAAGTAGCCAGAGAGAATATTCACCCTTTTTCATAATTATTAAAAGGTTGGAATATAAGTTCTGAACAGGGACACCTCCCTCCCTCTTGGCTAAGTTTCAGCCCAGTATCTGTTACATAGATAACTGGCAGACCTGGAAGCAGTCACCTTCCCCTCCTGCTAGGTCACATCCTGGGCCATCTCTGGTCACATGCCTCCCATCAGACCTTAGGAGGGTCCCAGACCCTGAGATCACATCTAGATCCAGTGTGGCCACACCCTTCCCCCACCTGGCCACACCTCCTCCTGTCCCTGGCCTAGATAAGTCCTGGCACAGAGGTGGGTCCCCCCTTCCTTTTCAGCCATGCTTCCCAACCATGCATGGTGGAGGCAGCAGTTCGGTAAATAAATTCTTTTCCTGCCTGAAAAAAAATTGTCCAAACAGAACCAAGAAGAAATAAATCAATTAAACACGTCAATAACATACAATGAGATAGTAGAAGTAATCAGAAGTCTTCAAACAGGAAAAGCCCTGGACCTGATGGATTCACTACAGAATTCTATATGGCCATTTTTTTTTAATTTTTATTTATTTTTTTATTGTGAAAATACTGTACAAATAGATGGGAAGATAATGGGTACATTTCTTATCAAGCATTGTAGCCTCCTCCTTTGTTTCCCCTTCCCATCCCTTCCAAGCCTCCCCCCGCCCGTCACCCAATCCTCCACCCCACCAAAGTTGTAAAGTTCGTTTTTGACATGACAACTTGTACTTCTCATTGTTGCAACGGGTCAATCTGTATGGCCTTTAAAGAGGAACTAATACCCATACTTTCTAAGCTTTTCAGAGAAATAGAAACAGAGGGAGTAATCCCAAACTCATTCTATGAAGCCAGTATCACCTTGATACCCAAACCAGGCAAAGACCCCCAAAAAAAATAACTATACACCAATCTCTTTTATTAAGACAGATGCAAAGCTCCTCAATAAAATTGTAGCCAACAGAATCCGGAAACATAACAAAAAAAATCATACATTATAACCAAGTAAGCTACATCCCAGAGATGCAGGGATGGTTTAAATATGTAAATCAATAAATGTAATCCATCATATCAACAGATCCAAGGTCAAGAACCACATGATTATCAACATTGATGCAGAAAAGGTTTTTGATGAAATTCAGCACTCATTCATGTTAAAAGATATGGAATAAATAGGAATATATGGAACATTTGATAAGACAATAAAAGCCTTACATGGCATATCAAAGGCCAATATTATACTTAATGGGGAAAAACTACAACCAATTACCCTAAAAAAGGAACAAGGCAAGGATGTCCACTCTCTCCACTCCTCTTCAATATAGTTATGGAATTCTTAGCCAGATCAATAAGGCAAGAAGAAGACATTAAAGGGATCCACACAGGAGAGGAAGAAGATAAACTATCTATTTTTTCAGATGGCATTATTTTATAAATTAATGATACCTAAAGCTCAGCCCCAAACTCTTAGAGCTTATAAACCAATTTGGCAAAGTAGCAGGATACAAAATTAACCCACAAAAGTCAGTCGCCTTTCTGCAAACCAACAATGTACAAGCAGAAATGGAAATCAAGGAAACAACCCCATTCAAAATAAAAAAAAGTGCTGGGCGCTGGTGGCTCACGCCTGTAATCCTAGCTACTCAGGAGGCTGAGATTTGAGGATCGCGATTCAAAGCCAGCCCGGGCAGGAGAGACCGTGAGACTCCTATCTCCAATAAACCACCAGGAAACCGGAAGTGGTGCTGTAGCTCAAGAGGTAGAGCACTCGCCTGGAGCTGAAGAGCTGAGGGACAGCGCCCGGGCCCAGAGTTCAAGCCCCATGACCGACAAAAAATAAAATAAAATAAAATAAAAAATAAAAAAGTATCTAGGAATTAAACTAACCAAAGATGTAAAGGGTCTATTTCATGGAAAGTATAAAAGCCTTAAAAATGAATCATAGAGTGTGAAGACTCAGGGTCTATGTTGAGGGGGCAGAATGATACAGGCTCCAGACTCAGGATTATCTGAGGACTGTGTTTGGGATTAGGAAAGCTTTTGGCACGCCGTGCTAGAGAGGGAAAATGTTCTCTTTCCCTATCTCAAAACACATGTCACAGACTCCTGGGAGCTGAGGAAGTAGCTCTTCTGCTTGCTTAAACATAGATGAACAGCTGGTCAAGCATTTTCCTGAGATTGGAGAAGTGGATTGAGCTTGCCCTAAAATAGTTTAGATAATAATATACCAAGACATTTTCTCATAGGTCAAGTAAAAATGTATCTGTTGAAATTTTTGTGTGAATGTCTTCTGACCAAATCTCAGCAAAGATCATGCTTGCTTGTCTTTAAATACCCACTAACAATAAAGCACAGCAGGCAGTGGCAATTGCTGTTTGTACTCTGCATCCCCTGTGTCCTGGTGATTTTGTGATCCTTACCCAGGGACCCCAATGCAATAGACGTTGACAATAGAGGATACCAAGCAATCGAAAGATTTCCCATATTCCTGCATAGGCAGAATTAATATGGTGAAAATGGCCATACTGCCAAAATTAATAAACATATTCAATGCTATTTCCTTTAAATTTCCAGTGACCTACTTTTCTGAAATAGAGAATAGTCCAAAAATTCATATGGAACAACAAAAGACCTAGCATAGCCAAAACAATTTTAGGCAAAAGAAAGAATGCAGGAGGGATCATGATACAGGACGTCAAGCTATACTACAGAGCCATAATAACAAAGACAGCTTGGTACTGGCACAAAAAGAGACCCAAAAATAAATGAGGTAGGTTAGAGGACCCAGAAATATAGCCGCATATTGACAGTCAGTTGATATTTGACAAAGGAGCCAAAGTCATACAGTGGAAGAAGCACAACCTCTTCAACTACTGGTGTTGGGAAAATTGGCCACATGCAGAAAAATGAAAGTGGATCCTAGCCTATCACAATGCACTAACATCAACTCAAAATGGATTAAAGACCTTAACATCAAGCCTGAAACTCTGAAACAACTGCAGGACTGAGAATGATAGACACTTGAGCTTATAGGCATAGGCAGGAACTTCCAGAACAGATGCCCAGGGTCACAACAAATTTGAGAATGACTTGATGGGACTACCTTAAAATAAAAAGTTTCTGCACAGATAAAAAATAGCAACCAAACTAGAAAGAAAGCCAAATAATTGAGAAAAAATATTTAGCAACAATATATTAGACAAGGGTCTAATAGCCATTATATATGGTGAACTCAAAAACTAACTCTTCACAAATCTAACAAACCAATCTTGAAATGGTCAAGGGAGCTAAAGAGAGACTTCTCAGAAGAAGAGACGAAAAACAGCAAAGAAACACGTGAGGAAATGTTCATAATCCCTGGCTGTAAAGGAAATGCAAATAAAAACAACTCTGAGATACCACCTTACTCCATTCAGAATGGCCCACATCCTAAATTCAGCCAATGACAAATGCTGGAAGGGATGCAAAGAAAGAGAAACATTACTGCATTGCTGGCGGTAATGTATATTAATACAACCACTTTGGAAAGCAGTCTGGAGGTATCTCAGAAAGCTAAATATCAACCTGTCCTATGAACTGGCCATACGACTCCTAGGCATCTACTCTGAACAACAGGAACCAGTATACAAAGACATATCCCTCAATGATTATTGCAGCACTGCTCACAATAGCCAAGATTTTGAAACAACCCAGATGAGCCACTACTGATAAGTGGATCCAAAAATTGTGGTGCCTATATAAAATGTAATACTATGCAGCCTTTAGAAAGGACAAAATGATGGCATTTGCGGGGAAATGAATGGAACTAGACCAAATTATTTGAGTGAGGTAAGCGAAGAACAACAAGACAAACGGAACAGTGTCTACCTGATATGTGGATGCTAAAGCAAAAATGCAAGAAAGTATGACAAAGTAAACAGGACTCGAGAAACAACGGACAGCCATTCATTTTGTTGTATCACCATTAATGACTCCATGTTCTTGACCATGTAGATGGTAGAAATATGCACGCAATGGAGGGAAGCCAGGAGGAGGAACACAATAATTGGAAAATGGAACAACATACAACACAGTGGCCCATCAGCTGCACTGGACATAGAAGAAAAATAACTAAACAACCCAAACGCAGTGATGGGAAGGGAGGAATGAGTGGGAAACAGGGAAAAAGGGAATAGCCTACACTAAGCAAAAGGAAATAAATGTAAACATCATCTGAGGTGGGAAAAATAATTTGGATTGTCAAAGCTCATAGAATTAACAAACTTTAGACCATGATAACAATAATTTGCCTTGTCAAGGTTAAAAAGTGTTTGTGACTTTAACTAAGTATTACAATTCCACAATACTGTGAAATATGTGAAATATATGTAATCACTTATCTCAATTTTTACGAAATGTGTGAGGAAGGAAGGGTTATGAGGGATGAGTGACAATGTTGTCAGACACCTTGTATTCATGTACTGTTTTGTAGGATGGGAACTTCTCTGTACAACTACTTAAAGATAATAATAATAATAATAATAATAATAATAATAATAATAATAAGTGTTTAAAAATAAACATTAGGATGACGATAAAAAGTTCAAATATAAAATAAGAAATTAAATCCAGTTGGAAGGAAAATTTTTTTGGAGAGAATAATATAGTTTATTCTATAGCAAGTCTCACTTCAGCATTAAATTCAAAAGTTAGACCTCAAGTAAATAAAATAAACTAAGAAATTGAGTTGAAAAAAGAAAAAAAAGAAACTCCACCCATTCTTCCTTGCCTGTACAGCTGGTGTGGGTAAAAACGCATCATGCTCCTGAATTGGAACTGAAGTGGCAAGGACCTTACTTGGTCGTGCTAACTTCACTGTTGCCTATTATATTAGCACAAAAACAGCATTAGATCCTTCAGTCTCTAGTGAAATAGGCAGTGGACCCATATATAGAGAAGGCTACAAGATGGACTGTGCAGACACTCAGAGGATCCCTTAAGGATAAGACTTACTAAGTGTTAATTAGTAATAACTAGTATGTTTCTATAATTTACTTGTTTACAATTAAATTTACATTTTAAGACTGTTCATTGTGTGGAGAGATGTGAAATTTTAGGATTTGGTAAGAAGGAATCAAGGATTTGATTGGACATGAAAACCAGTGGGGGATGTATAAAGCAGCAAAGCCATAATAATCAGCATGAACCACTAATCAATGTGGCCCCATGTCCTGGCCCACAGGAGTGCATGTGTCATGCCACCAAAGGGGAAAGGGCATGCTGCTGGAGGGGGTAGGATGTCATCCTCAAATGTGAAAAAGTTATTGAGGAATGCACAGTTCATGAAGTGATGGTTGAAAACTGTTAGGCAGGAGACCCACTGGAGTGATGGAGAGGTTCAACCTATACATAGGCTGCATGGTCAGAACAATGGAATTGGAGAAAATCAAGTGAAGACCTGGACGGAAGGAAGTGGTGAGATAGCAGGAGGGGAAAGACTTGGGAGAAGAGGAATTTGAGGGAGTGCAGGAGGGGAAGGATGTCAGAGAAGTGTACGCCTGTGGATACTGGAGAGGCCTAAAGAGAAGGAAGTGATCGAAGGGAAAAAGGGAAATGAAGGAAATGTCTATAAAGAAGGAGGGAGTAAGAGCAAAGGAAAAAGTTTTACCTATTGAAGTATGGAGTTTCGGAGATGATAATTTGGGGGGTTTGTGGTTTGCACACTAATTAACTATGCGCATGGCTGCCCATTGGAGGTCTATTTGGTGGTTGGGCTGGCTTGTCACTGAGTGTACAGCCCAGGACAAGGTAAATTCAGGCCCATTTCTAGCGTAAATAAAGTTATCCTCAATGTGCCTCATTAGATTGTCTTGTGTTTTATGCTACGTATGTATACGAGTTTATAAGTGCATAGTGTCAAAGGCCACAAATTTTGTAAAATGTTATGAGGTCATAATAGGTTTGCAAAACCCAATGGGACAGTGATATCACAATGGCAATATTATGTCACAATATCAAGTCATAGTAATATTTTGATGTCATAATTAGTTGGTGATGCCATCATGGTGATGAGGTCACAATAGGTTTATGATGTCACAATGGATTGATGATATCACAATGGCATGCTAGACTTCAATTTTCCTTAACTACAAATGAGAATATAAATTCAGAATGGGATTGTGAGATCTACAAATCATGCATTGGCCTAAACGTTATGAACTCCCAACAATATGTAATGTCACATTGTGATACAATGTTCATGATATCTGACAGAGTGATGACATAATTTTCATGATATCAGAGTGCATTTCTAATATCACATGTCATACCTGAAATAAGTAAAAAACAGATTATGAGATCAAAAAGGGCCTATGTATCACAAGGGCATCATGTCAAAGTTATGAGGAGAGGACCAGTTAATGATGTCACACTGGTGATTCTGCTTCAAAAGGTTTGTAATATTACAATGGAATAACTGATCTCAATTGTTAGACCACAATGAATATGTGGGTAAACAACCAAACTTTTTTGTCACAAAGGCCATATGTTGTTTCAAAGGTGCTAAGAGGTCATAACCGATTAAAATGTCAGAATGTGATGGTGATGTCACAATGGCAATGTGATGATGCACTAGGTTTGTGATATCATGGTGGACATGAGGTCACCCATGAAATAGTGATGCCATTGTGAGTTTGTAATGTGTCTGATTTCAATTGCTACTAGTTTACAATGAGGGTAAGAATTCAAGGAAGGAGCTAGAAAGAAGTCCTAAAACCCATGAATTTTCTAACATGTGATGTCATAATGGGTTTGTGAAAACAGAATGGTAGAGTAATATCAAAATGTCAATATGATGTCACAATATCATGTCATAATAAAGTGTTAAGGGAGTTCTGAGGAAGATGGTGGAGGAAAAGCCTGAGGCTAAACAAGCTCTCTCATAGAAAGCAGTTTTAGTGTTCCAGTGAACAGTCCTAGAGTAGAGAATCACACCAAATGTGCCATCACAGTACAGAGAGTGTGGCCAGAGAGGGAAAATCCGGGCAAGGAGACAGATCTGAGCACTTGCTACTAGCCATGGCTGCAGTGGCTGCAGCAGCAGCAGCGGCGGCCATAGCCACCATCCCTACAACAGAGAGACCCCAGGATAAAGGTGCCAGACACAGCGGACAAGTGGATTCTACTCCACACCAGCAAGAACTGAGAAGGAGCAGATACCTTCATCCTTCAGATTGCAGACCAGAGAGTGACCAGGAACCAATATTCTGACATGAATAGAACCCTGAAATCTTCACTCCTTCTCAGGGAGCAGAGGTGGGGATGCCAGCCCTCTCCCCTACCACCACTGAAGATCTCCATCTTTGATACTGACAAAGGCCAGGCTGAGCAGCTAGCTCCAACTCAGACCTTGGAAGAAAACAAAAGTGTCATTTTGCAAGTCACAGGAACTAGAAGTGACTTGCCAGGCTCAGTTCCACCCAGGGGAAAGTCACCCCGCCCAGGCAGAAAGAGCTCTGCCCTCAGAGAAATGACTTTCTTCACCGTGTAAACAGAGCCAGAGTCTATCCTTCCCTACAGAAGCCTACACAAACAACTGAAATTCAGTAAACATAAATCCTAACAATGGCTCAAGGCTGGACTCTGTGTCTCAGGAGCTAGCCCCTCAGGGAAAAGCTACTGTTTGCTGAAAGGCCTCAACCCTACCCAGAACCTAGCCTCATCACAGCATCTCCAAACTAGAGGAAATTGCCATTTCCCTCTTTTGGGATACTCAAAGCAGATCTCGCTCCCATTGAACTAGCCTGGGAGGAGGATCACAAAATCCTGCCTAACACAGAACATTTTCTGCCTGCCCAAACAAACTGACTTAAGAAACCAATCAAGCCATAGGAAAACCAAACACCACAAACAGACCAGAGACTCGACCAAGAGACTGGTTATGGACACAGGGGAGTTACAGGTTCTTCCTATTCCCCGTCCCCCCCCCCAAAAAAAAAACTCAAAAAAACCAAAGAACTCTTTTAAGAATTTTTTTTTAAAATTTTAATTTTTAAAGTGTTTTCTGTTAATATTTTTTCTCATAATTTTTATTTTTGGTGTATGTGCGTGTGTGTGTTTAATATCTTTTGACCTTTGGTCCTTTTTATTGTTTTCATATTTTCTCTTTCTTTTTTGCATGACTTAATTGCTGTTCTGCTCATCCCTAGATATATACCTGTTGTCAATTATTACACCTTATCCCCCATTTTGTACATAATTAATCCAGAAATTTATTACTCAATTCACAACCTCTTAGGCTTAAATTCATTATGAGCAGTCTTATGTCTTTATATCTACATAATTTTCTAGTAACCAATTTAAAACATTTTTATTTCTTAGTTTTTCATGTCTCCTTTCTCTCCTCCCCTCTTTTCATTTTATTCTTTTCTTCTCTCAATATCACTTCTTTAAACTTACATAAATTGTGTTTCACTTCTTAAATTTAAATTTTTGTTTTTCTATTTTTTCTTTAAAAATCTCTCCTATCATTCTGCTCAATCCATTTCCCTCTCAGAGATTAGGACTTGGTTAAATTTACTCTCCTTTACTCTATCCACATCCCTCTAGTCCTATGTTTCCCCACATTTCTACCTAAAGCTAATAATTTCTGGTTTGCCAAATCCTTCTTTGCTGTTTGTAACCCATTAATCCATGGTTGTTTGCTGTTGAATAGATTGTATCTGTTGAACTATATTGTATTTGAAGCCATTTTGATTGTGCGACTACAGGACTCTGGTTTATGCTTGCCTTAAAATAGTATTCTAGCACAAAATTAGTGTTACTTTCATACCAAATTGGCAGAATAACCTGGAAGAACACAAGAAAAATGGCAAGTCCAGGTGTCTGAACTCCCACTCATGATAATCAGGTGACAGAATATTTAATGAATAATCCAGAGGAGAGTTATCAAAAGCTCTAGAAACACTGCTGGTAAACATGGTGAATGAAATGAAAACTTGCAAAGGACTCAGTGTGAGTATGAGAGAGAGCGAGAGGAGGCAAACAAAAATTAATACAGGAATCTTGAGAGCATTAGGAAGATACTTAAAGATTAAAACAGGAATTGCATAAGCAGGTTGAGAACAGTCAAAGAAAAATACAGGGATAACAAGAGAAGGCTGAAAACAGTCATAGAGAATTACAGGAAATGTGTGAATGTGAGGAAACTTATCAAAGTGTAATACAGGAATTGAGAGAGCAGGATGAGAATAGACGAAGATCAATACAGGTATTCATGGAATCCATAAACAGACAGCTGAAAAAATTCAGAGAGATCACAAAAGGAATGATGAATGAAGCCCAACAGAAGGAATAGGAGTCCAAGTAAACCATAACCAATCAACTAAGTGATTTGAGAATAAACACTCAACATCAATATATAAACGCTATTGAAACAATATCTAAACAATATCTAAAATATCTAATATTGAAACAATATCTAAAACAAATCTCCAACAAAGAATTTGAAGCCATCAAAGCCGACCAATTAGAAGGAAAAGAAATTAAAAAAAAAAAAAACAAAGTAGAAAGACTTGACAGTAAGTTAGACCATGCAGAAGATCGAATCTCGGAGATTGAAGACAGCATGGATATTATAGAGAAAGTACATACAATTATCCAAGACAAATCCTAGAAATATGATCTATTCAATATTTGGAAGACACCATCTGAAGGCCAATGTAAGGATACTGGGTGTAGAGGAGCACCTAGAGACAGAAGTTAATGGTCTAGAAAATTTATTTAACAGAATCCTAGCAGAGAACTTGCCAAACATGCAAAAATATAGGCCTATTCAGATACAAGAAGCTATTAGAACCCCATATAGACCAGACCAGAACAGAACATCCCACCATCACATTGTAATCTGCACAGGATCAATCCAGACCAAGGAAAGGATCCTTAAAATTGTCAAGGAGAACAGATCAATCGCCTCTAAAAGGAAAACAATCAGAATAACCTCAGATTTCTCAATAGAGATGAATAAAACAAGAGCCTGGCATGATGTATGCCATGTCCTAAAGATAAATAAGTATCAGCCAAGAATACTGTTCCCAGATAAACCCTCCTTCAAATAAAACAGTCAAATAAAAACAGTCCATTGCAAAGAAAAATTGAAACAATATATCTCCATCAAACCAGCTGTACAAAAGATACTTAAAGATGTCCTACACATAAAAAATGAACAAGACCACAGTAACGGGCGAGAAACTGCATTCAAGGGAATAAAATTAGAACTCAACACCAAAAGCCAAAAATGAAGTCCTGTAACATATGGAGATTGAACAACACACTGTTGAATCACAAATAGGTCATGGAAGAGATTAGGAAGGAAATACAAATGTTTATGATATTCAACACAAATGAACACACAAATTACCAGCTCCTCTGGGACACAGCAAAGACAGTACAGAGAGGCACGTTTATAGCTATGAGTTCCTATATCAATAAAGTAGAGAGATCTGAAACCAACAATTTAATAAGACATCTGAACCTACTTAAAAAAGAGCATCAGGATAAACCCCAATCCAAGAAATGGAAAGAGATAATTAAAATTAAATCAGAATTAAATGAATTAGAATCCAAAAACACCATATAAAGAATCAACAAAACAAAGAATTGAAAAATTTAACAAAATTGATAGACCCTTAGCAATTCTTACCAAAGAAGACAAGACACCCAAATAAGCTCAAAGATGAGAATGGAAACATCACCACAGAAACAACCAATATTCAGAACAGTATAAGGGATTACTTCTCAAACCATTATGCTAATAAGTTTGAGAACCTGGCAGAAATGGACATTTTTTTTACTAGCTAATATCGACTTACAGAAACTCAACCAAGATGAGATAAATCAAGTAACATGACCATATCAAGCATAGAAATAGAAAGAACAATAAGAAACCTCCCATCTAAGAAAAGCCCAGGACCAGACGGATTTACAAAGGAATTCCACAAGGCCTTCAAAGCAGAGCTCACACCAATACTCCAACACTCTTCAATGAAATTGACAGAGAAAGTTCACTACAGAATTCTTTCTATGAAGCCATCATAATCCACATCCCAATGTTAGGCAGGGACTCATCAAAGAAAGAGAACTATAAACCCATTTCTTTGATGAACATTGATGTAAAACACCTCAACAAAATTTTGGCCAATCCATTTCTTTGATGAACATTGATGTAAAACACCTCAACAAAATTTTGGCCAATCGACTTCAACATTTCATCCAAAAAATCAAACACAACGATAAATCACTATTTATTTCAGTCATGCAAAGCTGGTTCAATATATGCAAATCAATTAATGTAACTCATCACATCAACAAGAGCAAGAACAAGAACCACATGGTTATCTCAATAGATGCAGAAAAAGCATTTGACAAGATCCAACACCCCTTTATAATGAAGGCTCTGGAAATACTATGAATCCAGGGAACATTCCTCAGTACAATAAAGGCTGTATATGACAAACCTACAGCCAGCATTATACTTAATGGTGAAAAACTAAAGCCATTTTCTCTTAAATCAGGAAGGAGACAAGGATGTCCACTCTGTCCGCTTCTCTTCAATCTAGTATTAGAATGACTATCTACAGCAATAAGAAAAGATGCAAATAAAAAAGAGATGCAAATAGGGAAAGATGAAGTAAAATTCTCCGTCTTTGAGATGACATGATCTTGTATTTAAAGAATCACAAGGACCCACTCAGAAATTACTCATGCTGATTCAAAACTTTGGTAAAGTAGCAGGATATAAAATTAACTCTCAGAAATCAATGACTTTTCTGTATGCCAACAATGAGTAAAGCATGGCTGAAATTAAGAAAGAAACTCCATTCATAATACCCTACAAAAAATAAAATACCTAGGAATTAACTTAATCAAAGAAGTGAAGGACCTTTATGATGAAAACTTTAAAAACCTTAAAAAGGGCCGGGCTCTGGTGGCTCACGCCTGTAATCCTAGCTACTCAGGAGGCTGAGATCTGAGGATCGCGGTTCAAAGCCAACCGGGGCAGGAGAGACCATGAGACTCCTATCTCCAATAAACCACCAGAAAACCGGAAGTGGCGCTGTAGCTCAAGTGGTAGAGCGCTCGCCTTGAGCTGAAGATCTGAGGGACAGCGCCCAGGCCCGGAGTTCAAGCCCCACGACCAAAAACAACAACAAAAAAACCTGAAAAAGGAAATCAAAATAGAACTTAGAAAATGACAAAAACTCCCATTGCTCCTGAATTAGAAAAATCAAACTCATGAAAATGGTAATACTTCCCAAGGCTATCTACAAATTCAATGTGATACCTATCAATATTCCAAACTCATTCTTCAAGGAAATAGAAGAGACAATCCAAAAATACATATGGAATAATAAAAGACCCTGAATAGCAAAAACAATCCTCAACAGAAACAACAGTGCTGAAGGAATATCAATACCAAATTTCAAACTGTACTACAAAACCATAGTAATCAAAACAGCTTGGTACTTGCACAAAAACAGACCTCAGGATCAATGGAATAGAATTGAAAACCCAGAAAATGAACACACAGACCTATAGCCACCTAAACTTTGAGAAGGGAGCTAAAAAATAGAATGCAAGAAAGACAGCCTCTTCAGTAAATGGTGTTGGCAAAGTTGGTTAATCACTTGTAGAAAACTAAAGCTAGATCCTTATATATCACCCTGTACCAGAATCAACTACAAATGGATCAAAGACCTCGGAGTGAAAGCAGACACCCTAAAAACATTACAGGACAAAATAGAATTTACTGTAGGTATCCTTGGAACAGGACTAAATTTTCTTAGTAGAGATCCATAAACACAACAAATCAAAGAAAGGTTGGACAAATGAGATTGCATGAAATTGCAGAGCTTCTGCATGGCAAAGGACAAAGCTCCCAAAATCAATAGAAAGCCCGTGGATTAGGAGAAGATCTTCACTAGCCATAAAAGGGACAAGGATCTCATATCTAAAATATACTTGAAATTCAAAAAATTAAATCCCCCAACAACAAATCCTCAAAGAAACCACTGCCCAATAAATAAGTGGGCTAAAGACTTACAGAGAATGTTCTCCGAAGAGGAAAGTAGGATCACCAATCGACACATGAAGAAATGCTCATCCTCCCTAGCCATAAAAGAAATGCAAATCTAAACAACACTGAAATACAACATCACTCCAATTAGAATGACTATAATCAAGAACTTTAATAACTACAGATGCTGGACGGGATGTTGGTGAGATTGTAAACTTGTTCAACCACTTTGCAAAGTAGTATAGAGGTTCCTCAAAAGACTCTACATAGAGCTCCTTAATGACCCATCAATCCCACTTTTGGGCATTTATCCAAGTGATCACAAACAAGAACATACTAAAGCTACTAGCACAACTGTGTTCATTGCAGCATTATTTACCATAGTTAAGATATGGAACCCACCCAGATGCCCCTCAGTAGATGAAGGGGTCAAGAAAATTGGTATATATACACAATGAAAGTCTATGCCTCCATCAGAAAGAATGACATTGCCCCATTTGTTAGGAAATAGAAATACTTGGAAAAAATTAAATTAAGTGAAGTAAGCCAGGCCCAAAGTAATATAGGTCCTATGGTTTCCTTTATTTGCAATAACTAATTTATGTCTGAGACAAGCAGAAACGGTCATATGTGATGTTAGGCAAAATGAACCCCATGGTAAGGACTCAAATTGTTTTTCTTTCTTGCTATTGTTTCTAGCATATTTATAAGATGATTTCTCTGTTGCTTTGCATGTTCCTACTCCACGGTATAACCCGTATTTTCAGTATATTTGATGTTGGTATAATTTGGGGAGGGGAATAGATAAACAAATTGGGATACAGGGTGACCCATTGCAACAATGACATGTATAAAACGTTATGTCGAAAACCAAACTTGATAACTTTGGCGTGGCATGGGGGCATGCAGAGGGGGAGATGGGAAGGGATGAGAAGGGGAAACAAAGAAAATAACAATGATTGATAAGAAATGTACTCATTACCTTATTTGTGTAATTGTAAATCCTCTATATATTTTTACCATAAAATATCATGAAATAATAAAGTAAAAATCCATGTCAATTTTTTTGTCGGTCATGGGCCTTGAACTCCAAGCCTTGGCACTGTCCCTCAGCTCAAGGACACCACTATACCACTTGAGCCACAGTGCCATTTCTAGTTTTCAAGCGTTATATTGGAGATAAGTGTATCACAGACTTTTCTGTCCAGGCTGGCTTTGAACCACTATCCTCAGATCTCAGACTTTTGGGTAGCTAGGATTACAGGCATGAGTCAACAAAGCCCAGATCCAAGACAACTTTAAAAAAGCAAGCTTATTGAAACTTCTGGCTTTTTCCAAGAAACAATCTTACATTTTCAGCATTAGTTTATAACTATGAGTTACTTTTAGATGTTACTGTGAGTTTTTCAATAGAATCAAATATAAGTTTTATTATTATTAAGTAGCTCACAAAAATCCACTGTAATTGATTTTCCCCAAAGTCAATTATTACATACTATATTGCTCACTATTATTGTTAGAGTCTATATTACATATAGTGTGAAGTGAACCATTTCATATAAATTAGTAGATGCTATTTTAGCATTATAAATTCACATCTGTGATTTTAAATGAAGGAAAGAATATTTTCAAGTTAAAATGAAATATGAATGTGTAGTGTGTCCCAACTGAACCAAAAATTCTGAGTTCATACAAAATTATTTTCTTTCCACTAAAGTCTTTGAAGTAACACTATTAGAAATAGTGAGGCAAGAGGAGGAAGAATTAAAATCATGTCAAACAATGTGTCTGTTATTCTGCTAACCCCTCCTCTTTGATGACCTGCCAATTCCCACTTTGTCACAAGGCTTCAAATGTCTCTCAGAATTCTATTTGGAAAAGTTCTCAATCACTGATTCTTTTTGTACTTTCTGTTATATGACACAAAATATAGACACAAAACAATTGAAATGAACTGCACACATATGTTGAAGTCACCACAACTGGAAAAACAACCAACAAAGTAGAACTCCCCCAGGAACAAAAACCTGTTGTGTCCAGTTTTTTATGAAAGCACAAATAACGCAAATACATGTTAACTTGGAGGAGAGCCATAAAGATAACTGTGTCTCAAAAATATGGTTGTGTTAATTTGTAATTAAATTCATCTAGATGAACCTAATATAGCAAATCCTTTGAATGGATAAAATTGTTTAAAACAAATGTGACTGTATTTGGAGTGAGATCTGCACATATTTAAAAGAATAAAATAACAAAATCATGACATACTTTAAAAATTCAGAAATGCAATGAATAAGTCCAATAATATCCATATTGAAAACTAATTCCTACTGATTTAACAAGAAAAAATATACAACTAATACAATCTGAGCAGTATACATGAGTCTACATAATTTTAAACTTCTCCAAATTACACTTTGTAGAAGACTGAATGTGGGTTATCTAAAGGAAAACTTCAACACATGATATAAATGAATTAAAAATCTCATGAAAAGAGAAAAGTAGTTACTGGAAAATACTAGTTTAATAAATGGTGGTCAAAATCTTTCTAGTACTGAAAAAATTGCACACCTATTTAGTTAGATTCAGAAAAAGACCCAAGTTATTAGAACGGTGCTTCTTTGGGTGGGAGCCACTAGATTGACAAGGAAATGCCTGTGCTCCAGCTTGTACCTTGTCCCAGAGGAGGAACTAACAAACTCAGGAGAGACACTGCTGAGTCTATTTGTGTGTGCGTTTGTGTGTGTGTGTATGCATAAGAGAGAGAGAGAGAGAGAGAGAGAGAGAGAGACAGAGACAGAGACAGAGACAGAGACAGAGACAGAGACAGAGACAGAGACAGAGAGACAGAGAGACAGAGACAGAGAGACAGAGAGACAGAGAGACAGAGAGACAGAGAGACAGAGACAGAGACAGAGAGACAGAGAGAAAGAGAGACAGAGAGACAGAGAGACAGAGAGAGACAGAGAGAGAGACAGAGAGAGAGTGTGGGGGGGATGGAGAGGCAGAGAGAGGAAGAGAGAGAGAGGGAGAGAAAAAAGGAGAGAGAGATCATCTTTCTCCTTATACCTGCCTGTCTGTGCTCAGGTGAGTGATCAGTTGGCAAATTGCAGGTGCTGCTTGGAGTCTTCTGTCACAGGTCTGTATTTATGTATCACAGGTCTGGATTTATGTGTGTGTGTGTGTGTGTGTGTGTGTGTGTGTGTGTGTGTTAGGAGAGCAGGGAGAACAATGAAAACATATTTAAGTCACTGTGTCTAAAAAAGAGCAAAAGCATTTTTGTGTGTGTGTGTGTGTGTGTGTGTGTGTGTGTGTGTGTGTGTGTGTATTTGTTCTTCTTTTTTCATCAATGCCAAGTATGAGTCCAGCCATAATTTTTGTATTCTCCTTCACCGTTTCATGGCTCCTTTGGGGAAATTTTCAGTAGACGTTCCTTTCCACCTACCTCTTCCCCTTTTCCTATTGCCCACAGTAGCAGCTGGGCCTGTGTGGGTCTCCCCTAGGAGGCCTGTGTGAATTGCAGACCAGAGTGGACAACTGTCCTTCTGTCTTCAGCCAGAAGGCTCATGAGGCAAGGGTGAATGCAGCCGTACTCTTTTAGCCAGACAGTCTGCTCTCGTGTGTATAGTTGGAGCTAATTCAAGGGTTGGGAATGTGTCTGCCAAACATAATTAAGGAACTAGATACGGTGGGAGGGGGGAAGTAGGACAGGGGCTGTGAGGGTAGGAGGGTCTGGGGAGTGGCGAATGGTGTGACATGGCACATGGTTCACCACGACCGAGGATGAGAAGGCAACCTTACCCAGGGCATTGACTGTGTCCGTGGGCATCTGGGAAGGGTGCTCCAGGCCCCCACTGGTGACATGGATTCCGTCCTGGGGCATTGTACCAGTAGTCAATCATCCCTGGGGCCCTGCAAACTCCAATCTGTGTCCTGCCTGGGCAGTTTCCAGCTGGGCAGTGCTAGGTAAGTGCATTCCCCCTGCAGAGCTTGCTCGGTATCAGGCCATGGCAGTTAGCTAGGGCTCTCTGAATGCCAGTTTCTGTAACCTGCTCTAGGCTGTCTGGAAGGAAAAGGGGACTGCTGACTTTGGAACCCTTTGTTGGAACAAATTAAATACCACATTTTCCAGGGTTTTACCTTGAAGCTGGCAATTTGCACTAATACCTGGGATTATGGGTCAAATTAGATGGACCATATCAGCCACCAAACAATGACGTTCAAAGCAGCACAGGTAGAGTTCCCTAGCCAGATAGTCTCCTGCTATGAACGTCATGCCTTGACTGCCTTTCTCTGGCAGCTGGTGATTCTATTCCTGCTCTCTCTAGGGTGACCACCACAGCCGACATCATGGAGAACAGAGATTGTGACCTCGCTATCCCCAGCCTGCCAACTGTGAACAGAGATGATTCCCAGCACCTGCACTGGACTCTTGGAGATTCAGAAACCCGAGATGCTTCGATGATCCTTTCTCTGCAACATGAATCTTGGGTGCCGGATATGGTAGACCATCCTGGCTGACCCCATGAGGAGAAGAGGAGGACACTTCAGCCAGGCCTTCAGCTCAAGGCAACCTCTATCATACCTGTTTGGGGAATTGAGTGCCACAGAGATGGTCAGCCGCTGGACAGAGATCTTTGAGAAGATAGGCATCCCAGAGGCCCCAGAATCCAGAAAGTACATCGTGGCTCACTTCTTCGGAGCCAAAACAGTTAAGTGCAGTGGCACCAGGAGGGTGGGAAGACGGAGGATGGAGAACTGTGGGAGAGCTACATCAGGCTTCCCCTCCACCAGGATGCTTACCTGTATCAGATGGGACTTTTCTGTAGTATTGTCATAGGAAGGTGCTCATTTATTTATCCAACAAACAGTTTCAGTGTGAGCCAGGCTCTGAGGGGTTCATAGACAATGAAAGGTTCCAGTGCTGGTTCCACAGCACATGAAGAAACCTTGGTTTGAGCTGGATACCATTGCTTCACTCCTGTCATCCTAGCTACTTAGGAGGCTGAGATGGGAGGATTGAGGCTTAAGGCTGGGGCAGGAAAGCCTGTAAGATTGTTATCTCCAACTAACTAACAAAAAGAAAACAGCAGAAGTGGATGTGTGACTGAAGCTGTAGTCTGTTAGCCTTGAGTAAAAAGGCTCAGGGACATCACCCAGGTTCTGAGTTCAAAGCCCAAGAGTGAGAGAAACACAGGAAAGAGAGAGAGAGAGGAGGGAATTACAGAATGAGAAAAGGAAGGAAGGAAGGAAGGAAGGAAGAAGGAAGAACATGCAAGCCTTGGTTTGGAGTCCCTGGATCAAGGGAGCCAACCATTCACACCTCTGTGGGGACAGTTTCAGAGCATAAAGGCAGTATGTAGGACTAAGCCACTGACCCTTCAGCAACTTCATGACATCCAGGAGCCTTGTGGTCACCGACTACAGAGGGAAGCAGCCTCGGGTAGATCCTTGGGCTCAGGGTGGGTCATCAGGTTTCAACCATCTCTAGCCCCAAGGAGTTTATTTTCTGGTCAGATAAGAAGGAAATGTCTAAGGGCTAGGGAGGTTTTGGGGTGATGGAGTGTCAAGAGGGGGGAGCAAGGGATAAAAAGGAAGATGAAGAGGGAGAATGATCCCAGGTCAGGTGTGTCAGGACCTTGCCTGTCAACCTAGATCATCAGTGATAGAGCTTTTGACCCAGCCACCTTGCTATTAAATGTCCTGGTGCCTGTTGACCACCTGGCTATCATCCACCACAGGATGCCTGTGCAGTATGACTTTGGGGACTGGGATTTACAGGTTCAATCTGAAGATCACATCCCCAGTGTTCATTTCTCGACCAGAGACAGAGGTAAGCATGCCACTGGCACAGGACAGACAGGGAATGAGGGCGGGAGTCGGGATCGGTGGTGCCCCAAGATTTCCTCGAGTGGGCGTTAGGACCCCGTGATTGCCATTCTCAGAGGCAGAGGTGGGTGCCTTTGCTGGCTCAGCCTTTAGTCTAGATGGCAGATCTGGGACTCAGAGAGGGTAAACTGAAGGTGGGGAAGGGTTGGATAGAGGCAGGTGGGAAAACTAGAGACACTAGGCTCTGAGCAGGGTTGTTTCTTTGAGGATACTCACCACCTAGGAACATTCCTGGGATGGATGAGACCTTTTCTCCTTCCCGAGAGAGAGGGACCCTTGGCCCAGAAATCCTTTTGTTCCCACATCTTGTGGTTGGATATCTAGAACTCACCTCACTGTCCAGTATTGAGGCAGTACAGTGAGAGATCCTGAGTGTTTGATAAGGTCAGGGGATCCTCAGTATGAGATTGTACTTGAGTGTCCTAACTAGGTTCATGGTCAGTCCCATCTAAGACTGTCATGATGTAGGACATAGAATCTAAAGAATCAGAGCATGATGGGGCCTGTTCTGGGAGTCTTGAGTATTATGTGTTAACTTCAAGCTCCCATGTGCCCACCTGCTTCTCTTTCTTGGGTGGGTCTTTGCTAGAAAAAGCATGAAACTAGGGACTGGGTCCTATCCCTTGGCTTTGATGCTGAAAGCTAGCACACTACCATTTGAGCCACAGCTCCACTTCCAACTTTTTTTGGTTAATTGGAGATAAAGAGTTCTCATGGACTTTGGAGCCAAGGGTGGCATGCAACTGCAGTCCTCAAATCTCAGTCTCCTGAGGAGATAGGATGACAAGCATGGAAAATACATTTCACTGGATGCCAATAGCTCATGGCTGTCATCCTAGGTACTCAGGAGCTGAGATCTGAGGACCATGGGTCAAAGCCAGCCTGTTCTGGAAAGACCCTGAGACTCTTGTCATCAAGGAACTGCCAGAAAACCGGAAGTGGTGCTGTGGCTCAAGTTGTTGAGTGCTTGCTTTGAGCTGAAGAGATCAGGGACAGCAACCAGGCCCAGAGTTCAAGCCCCACAACAGACAAAACGGAAGAGAGTAAGGCATCTTTGTCTGCAAAGGATGGGGAAGGTGGGGGGGAGGCAAGCGGATGCTGGGTTGGGAGACCAGGTGCTGGCCTAACTCTACAGACATTTCTAAGAACTCCCCAAGTTTGCCCCAGTTTGAAGCCACAGCTTCAGGAGGATGTGGCCTGTGGCAGGCAGGGATTGGGCGAATGGGTGCAGGGATGGGATTGTTATGTCTGTATTCTCTCCAATGAAGGATGGATTTGGATGCTGGGTGTCAGAGTCTGAAGTGAAGGTTTGCAAGAAGTTTGTGGCCTGATGAATTGGGTTTCCTCTGGGTATATGAAGGTGGCTGAAGCCAGAAGTCTCCAGTGCTCACAACTGTCATCCTAGCTACTCGTAAAGCTGTAAAGACCACGGTTCAAAGCCATCTTGGGCAGGAAAGTCTGTGAGACTCGATGTCCAATGGGCCACCAGAGAACAGGAAGTAGTGCTGTGGCTCAATTGGGGAGTGCTCATCTTCAGCTGAAGAGCTGAGGGACAGTACCCTGGCCTAGAGTTCAAACCCCATGACCAACAACAAAATAAGAGGTGACTAAGTTTTCTGTATAGCAGTGTGTATGGTAGGAAATTCCATGCTGGCTTATGAGACATTTCAGATATGTGAGAGGCTCATTGTTTTGTCTACAGTGGGTCTGAGGTTGGGAGTGCCACCTTCTTGGGGATGAGATGTGACCCTAATGGAGGGAGTTCATGGTTCCGTTCTCAGGGACTGCGGAAGCCTTGGGCTATACGTGTGTGTGTGTGTGTGTGTGTGTGTGTGTGTCTGTGTGTGTCTGTGTGTCTGTGTGTCTGTGTCTGTGTGTCTGTGTGTCTGTCTGTGTCTGTGTCTGTGTGTGTTTGGAGGTAGAAAAACTGGGCCTTGAACTCAGGGCCTAGGTGCTGTTCCTGTGCTTTTGTGCTCAAAGCTAGTTCTCTGACCCTTGAGCCACAGCTCCACCTCTGGCTATTTGGTGGTTCACTGTAGATAAGAGCCTCACAGACTTTCCTGCTTGAGCTGGCTTTGAACAGTGATCCTCAGATGTCAGCCTCCTGAGTAACTAGGATGACAGGCAGGAGCCACCTGAGCTGGCTTTGTGTGTGTGTGTGTGTGTGTGTGTGTGTGTGTGTGTGTGTGTGTGTGTGTGTGTGTGTGTGTGTGGTGTGTGTGTAGATGTGGGTTGTAACAAGGAGTACCTGAACCTTTGGTAACTTCTAACCCTGTCTTTGGGGGGTGAATGGGCTTTATGGCTGAGGTCTGGGGGCCTGGAAGGGTGAGATGCTTGAAGGGGACTCAGGACCACTAAATTATAAGATGAAGGGATTTTTGTGCCCTGTAACTGTTCACTCCCTTGGGCCTGGTTGGTGACAGAGGGAGATTGGGAGGATTTGGGGGTGGGGACCATAGGGGATGGCTCGCATGGGGACAGGGAACGTGGCTAGCACTTAGTATGCATGTGAGCCCCATTAGTATGGAGCATATTGGCATGGGTCAGACTCTGGGTCTTCTCATCAAGACGTCTGATGGGAGAGGACATCCCTATTTTAAATGTTGACCTGTGATCTTCAGATCTCAGCCTCCTGAGTATCTAGGATTATAGGCATGAGTCTCTGGCACCGGGCCTCTGATTCTTTTCGGTATATTAGGGTTTGAATTCAAGGCCTTAGGCTTTCCAGTCAGGTTTTCTACCATGGGAGCCAAGCCTTTCTGTCTTGGTCATTTCTGAGATAGACACTCAATATATGCTCAGGCTAGGCTGGATTGCAGTCCTCCTGTGACAGAAAGTGGCCACCATGCCTGGTCCTCTGTAACTGGGATGCTAGACATGTAGCACCATGTTCAGTCATTGGTTTAGATGGATTATCCCAAACTCTTAATACATGGCAGCTGATTCTTGACCACAGTTGAAGCTCTGCATTGGGCCTCAACCATCTGACCTTAGTCTCTTCACAGGACAGTTGTGAGGAAAGAAGGGATCAATACAGGGGGATCTGTGGGGCAGGGCCAGGCATAGAGGGAGCAGTCATAAGATATGGTTCTTGGTAATTATGTGAGCATATGACAGGAAGATACCTGGAAAGGGCTCAGATGGGGCCTATTATTTATCATGCTGCAGGTATGGGATTATGAAACAAAACATGGCTCTCTTTCATCCTTACCCTATCTTATGAGCAAGGGGATCCTTCAATGTTCAGTTTTGTAGCTGGAGAAGATGAGGCACAGAGAAACTGGGTGACCTACTCATGACTCCCAGCTGACAGAAAGGTCGGCCTGACTTCTCTGCCATGCTCCCTAGGACAATGAGTGCTATTCAGTCCACTTCTTGTGGTGGGAAGTCCACTTATTGTCAATTGTGGGGCTTGAACTCTGGGCCTGGGTACTGTCTCCAAGCTCCTCAGATAAAGGCTAGCACTCTACCACTTGAGCCACAGCACCACTTCCGGTTTTCTGGTGGTTCTTTGGAGATAAGAGTCTCACAGACATTCCTGCCTGGGCTGGCTATTAACCATGATCCTCATATCTCAGCCTCCTGTGTAGTTACCATATAGGCCTGTGCTACTGGCACCCGGCTTACTTGTAATTCTGACTTTCTCTCTCTCTCACTCTCTCACAGGAACTGGTTGAATAGATGTTGGAGGAGGTGACCAAGGGTCCCCATGCAGCTGAAACTCAAAGTTTCCCTCTCATTCTGGAGGTGGGCTGTGGTTCAGGAGCTGTCTCACTCAGCCTGTTGAATAGCTCCTTGAGGTAAGCCTCTCTGTGCCTGGGATAGACTGTGATGGTTATTCCTTGTCAGTCCATCTGGTGAGTCCTTCCCCACTACACTCTGCTAAGACAGTTAAAGGAAAGTGGATGAGGAAGTGTCGCGTTGTCCAACCACACAGCATGATCCTGGGCCTCTGATCCTCACCGCCACCTATCTGGCCAGACCATGATTATAAGAAAATGAATTCACTCTATGTCTACCTCACTTTGCTGGGGTGTATTGTTTCGGGAAGGGGGGTCGGTGTGCAGAGGAAAGACCCGAGTACTAACACCTCCTGGGGAACATTTGTTCTTGTGACAGAGCCAAGTCATTGCTGTGGATAAGGAAGAAGCCGCCATCAGACTGACCCGGAACAATGCTCAAAGGTAGGTAGGCTGTTGAAGTATCAAACCCACCCATGTCTGCTTCCCACTCACAACAAGGGGGGTGCAGTGAGGGTGGCCCGACACTGGCCCTAGGGGATTATACATGGATGGTGGCGGTCAGGTGACAGTGGCTCTCACCCGTCATCCTGGCTATTTAGAAGGCTGAGCTCTGATCGTCATGACTAAGAGCCAGCCCAGGCAGGAGAGTCTGAGAGATTCTAATCTCCCATAAACCACGTCTCCCCACACAAAAAAGCCAAATGTGGTACTGTCGCTCAAGTGTTAGAGCCTCAGCCTTGAGTAAAAGAAGCTCAGGGCCTGAATCCAAGACCTAGGACTCACAAAAACATAAAATAAATGAATAGTGGGCACCTGTTATCTTACTTCCAAAAAGGATGGATTCAGTCTTCTCTCTGGTAGTTGTAGCCAAAGGTAAGGGGCTTCCCTTGATGTTCCTCTAAACTTCTCTGTCTCTCTATTATCTCTCCCCGCTTCACTTGGTGTGACCTTATGTACCCTCTTCTACCCACTTTCCTTGGGGTGGAGATACTGGATGTACTCACCATTGGGAGAATGAAGCACCAGAGAGATGGGGGTAGGTATCCCCGAAACTCATAGTCAAACACACACACACTCACCTAGCCAACTCAAACTAGCCTTTCCCAAAGACACTTTATCTCTTTGGATTAACTGACCTAGGAGAGGAACTTGATCCCCTGTAAATGACTATATTAATTAAGGCTTGCTAGTTGACATGTGATAAACAAAAGCTCAAAAGAAAAGCTCTGGTGCCTGTCACCTCTGGCTCAGGATCACACCTGACAACCTGGCTCCTCAAGAGGCAGACATCTGAGGATTAAAATTTGAAGCCAGCCATAAGCTGAAAAGTCAGTGAGACTCTACTCTCTATGGAACCACCCAAAACCAGAAGTGGAGCTGTGGCTCAGGTGGTAGAGTACCAGTCTTGAGTACGAAAACTCAGAGAGACAGCTCCCAGACCCTCAGTTCAAGCCCAAACAAAGAAATGGCTCCATTTATTACCCCCAGACTGCCTGGGCCTTGAGTACCTTGTCACGGAGTTAAATACAGCACTGGTCCTTGGGTAATGTATCAGAGACTTCAGAAAGACATTGGGTGGTGGAAGCCAGGCCTTCCCCTTTGTATGCTCTCAACCCACATCAACTGTAAGGCAGAGCATGACAAGACCAGCAGCTTGCAGAGTGGAAAAGATCTTCCTCTGCCAGGGTTTTCGGAGTGGGCTTCTTAGAGACAGCACTTGAAAGGGAGCATTGCTTAACAAGGAGGATCTGACAGGAAGCACAGAGAGCAAAGATGCAGTAGATAAAGGACAACATAGCGGAGTGTGTTCATTTCCAGCCAGGGCTGCTGGTGAAAAACTCAGTAAATATATGCAAGACTGTGCCGAGACAGGCCCAAGGTGTCACAGAAGAACAGCGATCCAAGGTTGGGATTGTGTCTTAGCAGTAGTGGGCTCGCGTGGCACACAGGAAACCCTGGTTTTGTTTCCTAGGTTCTGCATACACAGAAAAAGCCAGAAGTCTCACCTTGGCTCAGGTGGAAGAGCGCTCACCTGGAGCAAAAGTAACTCAGGGACAGTGCCTGGGCCATGAGGTCAAGACCCAGGACTGTCAATATAAAACAGCACTCCACGGGTCCTGGGTGACAGGTGGATGGCTATGCCCTGTAGCTCTTAGTAGATCAATCCATGCATTGTGTCTCCTTCTTTGACAGAGGGGATCTGGACACTCCTTCTGTCCTGAGCATTCTTGGACCCACTTATCAGCAACTCTCCCAACATTTTCCACTGGGACATGGAGAAGCTGGCCCCAGATATTCTCAGGTACTGGTTGGGTGGGGCGGAGGGATACAGGGCAGGCTGCAGAAATCCTAGTGGGTCTGATCTGCTCCGGAAGACCAGGCCATCCAGAGGAGGCGGATGGGAGCTTAGAGAGGGGTAGTGATGTGAAGGGGGCCCTTTAATACCCATGGCCCTACCCAGATTCCGAGCCTCCATTTGCCATGCTTGAGGGAGGCAGAGGAGTGTCTAGGTGGTAGTGTTTAGAGGAGAATATGTTGGAAATTCTAAAGAATGAGAAACCTTAAGTCCCAAGCTGGTGGCTCACGCCTGTCATCCTGGCTACTTGGGAGGCTGAGATCCAGAGGATCTTGTTTCCCAGCCCAGGCAGAAAAGTCATGAGAGTCTCATCTCCAATCTCCAACCAGAATGGCTCAAGTGGTAGAGCACTGGCCTTGAGCAAAAATCATCATCAGGGACAGTACCCAATCCCTGATTTCAATCCCCTCAACCAAAAAAAAAAAAAACAAAAACAAAACAAAAACAAAACAAAACAAAACAAAAAAGAATGCATCCCTTGCTTGCAAGAGATGGTGAAGGAATGCGGTTGCTGTGGTTGGGAGAACAAGTGCTGGCCTCACTGTACAGACATTTCTAAGAACTCCCCAGGTTTGCCCCAGTGTGAAGTCACAGCAGGGTGTGCATTGCCTTACCAAGAACTTCAGAGGTTGTGTCCTATCTTAGGCAAGGAGTGGGCAAATGTGAGCAGAGGTGGGAGGGTAGCCAAGATTTGGGAACAGCCTGTGAAGAGGCAATGAGGAATGATAAATGATTGATAGCCACCAGGCCCCAGAGGTCTAGGCTCACATCCAACAGAGGGATAGAGAATATGGAGCCAGAAACTTTGACAACTCCTACAGTCTAGAAACTGTGGTCTCTCTGGAGGGAGTGGGCGGATGCTAGGTGTCATGATGGGACACCTCAGCTAGAATATCAAGCTTCAGTTATTAAATGGCAGAGAAGGATACTTTGTTCAAGTTTCCGGCACAGACTTAGTACTCTTCAGGGCTTGTCCTAGCTTGCCCAGGTTGGGGGGCTGGGCATTGGCAACCTGCTGAATGCCCATCATACATGCAGCATCCATCCATACACAGAGACATGGTGTTATTGCCTCCTTTGGGGGGGGGCAGTTCCGTGTTTGTACTATGAGCCTAGGCCCTTTCCCTGAGCTACTTTTGCTCAAGGGTAGTGCTCTGCCCCTGAGCCACAGCCCCATTCAGGTTTGTTTTTCCTGTAATCTCTTAGAAATAAGAGTGTCATGGACTTTCCTGACCCAGTTAAATTCAAATTGGCATTCTCTACATCTCAGCCTCCTGAGCAACTAGGATTACAGGCAGGAGCCCCTGGGTCATGGTTTTCATTTCTTCTTATTGTTCTTTTTGTAATCGTAACAATTTGAAATCTTCACGGTGTCATTCCAATAGTTTGCATTCAAAGTAAACTACCCAGGCTTGGAGTTCGATTGCCAGGACTGCCACCCACAAATGGAAGGAGATCCTGACAAACTCATTCCTATTCATGTGAATGCTAATGGAATGTTATAAAATTAATAATTAAATTTGCAGTTAATTCATGATTCTATTTTATAATTCCACACAAAATTATTGGATTTATATCTTCCATTCAAGCACCATGGTGTGATTCCCCTAATGGAAGGATATTGAATAATTTTTAATTAATGCTTCTATAAGTATTCTACTAGGATACTTTATTAAATGGAGGCATAATTTCATAACTAATAATTGGTAATAATGTATATAATGTATATAATTGAATTTCCTCACATTCCCTCTCTCTTTATGGATATATATATATATATATATATATACACACATCTATCTATCTATCTATCTATCTATCTGTCTACCAATCTACACAATCGATCTGTTTATACTCTTGTCACTACTGGGGCTCAGTGGTAGAGTGCTTGCCTAGTACATACAAAGTCTTGGGTTCAATCTTCACTACCATGTGCACAGAAAAATCCAGAAATTGTGCTGTTGCTCAAGCAATGGAGCACTAGCTTTGAGCATAAAAGCTTAGGGACGGTGTCTAGACTCTTACTCAACACCCAGGAATGGCACCAAAAAAAGATAGAATGTTCTGACTGCAACTATATAATGGTAGCACTGCAAATATCTCATCACAGAGCAAGCCAGAAGTCTAATGCTGACAGCTGCCATCTAACCTGACTTAGCCAGAGGTAAACAGCTGCAACCCAGCTCCACAGAACCAGATGGTGCTGGCTCCATCACCACTGTCATCCAAGATACTCGGGGGCTGAGATCTGACACTGGTGGTTTAAAACCCAGCCCTGGTAGGAAGTCGGCGAAATTCTGAGCTGCGGCACAAAGTGGTAGAGTTCTAGCCTTGAGCAAAAGATCATAGGATAGTACCCCCAACCTTTCAGTGAAATTCCCGTGGCTGACTCCACCTCCCCCAAAAAACCCATCCCTTTTAATCATTAGTTGTGAACTTTATGTGGTTCGTTATGTGTTTCTGAAAGAATGGTGATACTGATGAAAGCACCCTAACACTGACAGCTTGTGGGATATAGCTATGTGATGAGTCCTTAATGAGGTGTTGTGTGCTGAGTCCTTCACGGGGTAAATTCTTTCACTTGGTCCTTGTAAGAACTTCAGAAGTCGATTGTGCAGATGAGAATCTTGAGGCTCAGATATGTCCCCATGTCATTGCCAATTGTGTATGTACCTAACTCTAGTGAGTTGTCTCCTGCAGACAATTGTTTTGGTTTATTTTTCTTGGTTGTGAACCTTGAACTCAGGGCCTACCTACTGAACCTTCTCTGTTGGGCTCATGGCCAGCACCCCACCATGTGGAGCCAAGAACCCTCTTGCAACAGAGTGTTACAGTCTAGGCATCTGTAGCTGAGGTCTGTCATCCTGCCTACTCAGGAAGCTGAGATATGACGACCTCGGTTCCAAACTATCGCAGACACAAAAGGTCCCATGAGACTATTATCTCCTATTCACCACTTAGAAACTTGAAGTGGAAGCTGGGTGTCAGCAACTCGCACCTGTTATCCTAGCTGAGAGCTGAGGATCACAGTCCAAAGCCAGCCTGGGCAAGAAATTCCTTGAGATGCTTCTCTCCAATGAATTAACAAAAACCTTCAGGGGTGCTGTAGCTCAAGTGGTAGAGCACTTGTATTTAGCTGAAGAGCTCAAGGACAGCACCCAGGCCTAGACTTCAATTCCTCCGACTTACAAGAAAAGAAAGAAAGAAACTGAAGTGGATTGCTGGGAATGTGTCTTAGGGTAGAGTGCTTTGCATGTATGAATCCCTGGGCTTGATTATTTAGTACCACATCACTAAAATAAAGCCTGAAGTGGCTCTGTGGCTCAAGTGGTAGAGTGCTATCTTTGTACAGGTGAAACTCAGTTACAGTGTTCAGGTCCTGAGTTCAAGCTCCAGGACAAGTGTATGCATACACATTCATACACACAGACACACAGACACACAGACACACAGACACACAGACACACAGACACACAGACACACAGACACAGACACACACACACACACACACACACACACACACACACACACACACACACAGATACCAGAAGTGAAGTTGTGACACCAAATGGTAAAGCACTGAGCTTCGGTTCTGAGGTCATGGTCAGCACCCAGGCCCTGTGTTTAACCCCAAAACGTAGCCACCCAGGACCCAACTAGGAGAGGTCAAAGGTTTCAAAACCTGATGAGCTTCACCAGCTCTAGATGACAGGAAGCATTGTGATATTACACATGTGCTTAGATTTAGCAAGCTTCCAGAACCTAGGAAGGCACTGTTGCCAATAATGAATCATTTTATTAGGTTCACCTCCCTTGTTGTCTGCCAGAAGGACCCTTGAATTAATTGTAGCAATTTATTTCAACACTGGAACATAGTCTAACAAAGACAGGATAAGTGCAGGGAACTTGGCCTATCACAGGAGGTGGCACAAATGGAGGCTTCATGTCAAAATAGCACTGAGGAGAGAGATAGCTTGAGTTTCAAAGTGGCCTTTTTTCTCCTAGCCTTCAAAGCCTGCCCACACTCCTGCTCACTAATTGGCCCAGATGGAGTTGTTTGTTATGCAGCTTTTGTCTGCCTTTTTTCTGCCTCTTCCAACAATGAGGCAGACTTCCTCCAGCAGTCCCTGGTGTGGAGAAAACCTCAGGCTACACTGGGATCAGTGAGGGGAGCCCCAGAACATGCACTGTCTTGAAATCACTGTCTGTGCTATGAAATCATTTTATTCAAAGCAAATTTCCTAGCTTGGTGCCTTTCATCTTAGAGATTCTAACCTTCATCGATAGAAATACATGCATACATATATGGGGAGACATGGAGTTACTTTTTTTTTTTGGCAGGTCCAGGGCTTGTATTATGAGCATTTTGCTCAAGGGTATCACTCTGTCCTTGAGCCACAGCCTCACTCATGGCAATTTTTTATTTCTGTGATCCCACAGAAATAACAGTGCTGTGGACTTTCCTGTCCTGGCTGAATTCAAACTGCCATTCTCTACCTCTCAGACTCCTGAAGAGCTAGGATTACAGGCAGGCACAAATGACACCTGGCTTTCTTTTCTTCTTATTCTTTTTTCACTGTGACAAACTGAAATCTTCACAGTGTCGTTCTAATGGTTTGGGTTTTGAAGTAAACTACCCAGGCCTAGAGTTCGAATGCCAGGATTGCCTCCTACAAATGGAGGGAGATCTTGAGAAAATCTTCACTATTCATGTGAATGCTTAATGGAGTCTTATAAAAGTAATTATCTTTGCATGATTCTCTTATAGAATGTCATGATTCTCTTATAGTTCATGATTCTCTTATAGAATGTCACACAAAAAGTATTGGATTATGTCTTTCATTCTAGCACCATGGTGTGATAGTCCAAATTAAGGAATACTGACTACATTTACATTAATGCTTCAATAAGTATTCAACCATGATACTTCATTAAATGGAGGCATAATTTAATAATAATTCATAATATATATAATTTAATATCCTCACATTGTCTCTCTCTCATATATAGCAAACTACACATTTATCTATCTATCTCTATATCAATCTCAATCTCTATATCTATATATATATCTATCAACCACTACTATGGCTTGTTTCCAGGTCCTCAGAAGTGGCTGGCAGCTCAGTTTGCCAAGGGCTTTTTTTCTACACTGATCTTTTCATGAATTGGGCATTGTGGGCTGTGAGTTCAAATCCTAGCATGGCCAAAATTTTATATGTGGAGTCAGAAGTAAATTTTGACACATTTTTTCCTTCTCTGTGAAAGTCCTGGCTCTCAGTATGATATATAGTATAACACATATGTAAATATATCCATGTGATAAGATGTAATAAATGAAATAAATGTTATATATGTAATAATACTAAATAAAATAAAAAATAAGGGTAATAAATGTCATATAGAATAAACCAATGTATGTAAATAGATCTCATATATGAATATTATTTTTATCAATGGTGGGGCTTGAATTCAGGCCCTGGAAACTGTACTGAAATTGTTGTATTCAATGACAGTGAGCTTCCTCTGCCCCACAGTGACACAGAATTGCCCAGGCCCTGAGTTCAAATTCCAGGACTTCCAGAAAAATGGTGCAAATTCCAAGCTAAGACCTTATTTTTTTTTTTGGCCAGGCCTGGGGCTTGAACTCAGCTTGTGGCAACTCTGCCTCAGCTTCTATCAACCAAGGCTGGGGTGCAGCCTCTGGACCCACAGCCCATCATGAGATCCTAGGACCTGAGTTCAAATCTTGGGACTCACAAAAAAAAAAAAAAAGGAGAAGTGCTGGGAAGGTGGCTCATTAATAGAGTGTGCTTGCCTTTCATGCATAAGGCCCTGGGTTTGATTCCGCAGCACTATATAAACAGAAAAAACCTGGAAGTAGTGCTATGTCTCAAGTGGTAGAGCGATAGTCTTGAGCTGAAAAGTTGATGGACAGCACCCAGATTCAGAGTTCTGGCCTCAATACCGAAAAAAAAAAAAAGAAGAAGAAAGAGAGGGGAAAAAAGGAGAAGGATAAAACTGAGAAGTTCCAGAAGGCGGTTTTACATAGTTTATTCCTTTGCATTGCAACCATCCTGGGTCTAAATGACAGGGCCAAGAAAGTATACATGACCTTGTACTGCTGAAGTTTGGTGGACTATCATGGAAGCCATAGCCAAAACCAGCAACCTAGGCCCGGGGTTTGAATCTCACCACTGCCACCTACGAATGGTGGGAGATACTAAGAAATGCATTCCAATATATATCCACACGAATGGAATGTTGTAAAGTAACAATTACATTAGTAGTTAGTGTATGATTATGTTATAAAATTATACACAATAATTATAGTACATTGACTAATTTTCAATTAATACTTTGTTATATATTCATCCACCATTCTTACATAAAGGAAGGAATAATTTATCGATACGTTGTAGCAATATTGTATATAAAATCAAATAATATACAGATATCTCTGTCTTGTTTTAAACATACATGCATATATATATATATATATATATATATTTCTATATATCTATGAAACAATCTATATATCTGTTTCTACATTTGTCATTCCTGGGGCTCAGTGGTACAGTGCTTGCCTAGTACATACAAAGCCCTGGGTTTGATTCCTCTCTACTGTATGCACAGAAACATCCAGAAGTCATGCTGTCACTCAAGCAGCTGGGCACTAGCTGAGCATAAAAGCTTAGGGACTGTGTCTAGACTGTTACTCAAGACCCAGGAATGGCACCAAAAAAAGATAGACTATTCTAACTGCAACTATATAAGGATAGCACTGCAAGTACCTTATCACAGAGCAAGCTGGGAGTCTGAAGCTGATGGTTGCCATCTAACCTGACTTAGCCAGAGGTCAACAGCTGCAGCCCAACACCATGGAACCAGACACTGCTGGCTCACCCCTAGCTGCTCGGAGGATGAGGTCAGACACTGGTGGGTTGAAAACTCAGCCCTGGCAGGAAGTCTGCCAGACTATAAGCTGTGCCTCAAATTGGTAGAGATGTAGCCTTGAGGAAAAGATCTTAGGACAGTACCTCCAACCTATGAGTGCAATCCCTGAGGCTGATGACCCTATCCACAAAACCACCCCTCTAAACCGTTAGATGTAAACTTGTGCAGTTTGTGACATGTATCTGAAAGAATGGTGATACTGATGAAAGCACCCTAATTCGAATGAGCGTTTGTGGGATACAGCTATGTGATGAGTCCTTCCAAGGGTGGTAGGTCATTCATGGGGTACTGTGTGCTGAGCCCTTCACAGGGTCCTATGTACTGAGTCCTTCACAAGTTATACTGTTTCATCTGGTCCTTTTTAAGAGTTACAGAAGTAAGGTGATTGTGCAGAGGCTCATATATGTCCCTAAGGCAGAGTCGAATTTTTGTATACACTGAGTTCTAGTGATTTGTCCCCTGCAGACAATTGTTTTGGTTTAGTTTTCTCCATCACGAACCCTGAACTCAGAGCATAGGTGCTGACTTTCTTCTTGGGCTCATGGCTAACGTTCTACCATGTGGAGCCAAGGACCTCCTTGCAGCAAAGTGTCACAGCTTAGGTGTCTTTAGCTGAGGTCTATCATCCTGCCTGCTCAGGATGCTGAGGATCTTGGTTCAAAACTATCCCAGATTACGGTCCAAAGCCAGCCTTGGCGGGAAATTCTTTGAGATGGTTATTTCCAATAAACTACCAGAAAGCCTAAAGGGGTGCTGTAGCTCAAGTGGTAGAGCACTAGACATGAGCTAAAGAGCTCAGAGACAGGACCCAGGCCCAGACTTCAACTCCTCCAACTTACAAGAAAGAAAGAAAGAAAGAAACTGGAAGTGGAGTACTGGGAATGTTTCTTAGAGGTAGACTGCTTTGCATTTGTGAAACCCAGGGTTTGAATTCTCAGTACCATATTCCTAGGGAAAAAAATGCCTGAGTGGTTAGGAACTGAGTTCAAGCACCAGGACTGGTGTATGCACGCGCACACACACACACACACACACACACACACACACACACACACACACACACACACACACACACACACACACACACACACACGGAGGCACCGTTGCTAATAATGAATAATTCAATTAGGTTCAGCTCCCTAATTGTCTGCCAGAAGGACTCTTGAATTAGTTGTAGCAGTTTGTTTCAACACTGAAACATAGGCTTATAAAGACAGGATGAGTGCAGGGAACTTGGCCTGCCACGGGAGATGGCACAAATGAAGACTTCCTGTCAAAACAGAGCACTAGAACGAGAGATAGCTTGGGGTACAAAGAGGCCTTTTTCTCCTGACCTTCAGAGCCTGCCCACACACATCTTCCCTAAATGCTCCACATTAATTGTTTGTTTCACAGCTTTACAGAAGTGAGGCTTTTTCTCTGCCTGTTCCAACAATGAGGCAGACTTCATCCAGCAGCCTGGGGTATGAAGAACCCTTCAGGCTACACTGGGAACATTGAGGGGAGCCAGGGAACATGCACCATCTTGAAAGTACTCTCTGTGCTATGAAATCATTCTATTCAAAGCAAATTTCCTAGCTGGGTGCCTTTCAACATAGCAACTCTGCATGTTCACTGATACAAATACATGGATACATTCACAGACACATGGAGTTACTGGTTCTTTTTTTTTGGTGGCAGTTTCTGAGGCTTGAACTGTGAGCCTAGACATTTTCTCTGAGCTCCTTTTGCTCAAGGAAGCATTTTATTGTGTCTTAAACCATGATTACCCTAGGCTGGGGTGCAGCTTTTACACCCACAGATGATTCAGGGATCCTAGGACCCAAGTTCAACTCCCATCTCTGGCAAAACAAAAACAAAAACAAAAACAAAAACAAAAAAACATCAAACCAACAAAAATGGAGGAGGAAAAATACCAGGAAGTTTTATACAACAGTTTTACCTTTGTTTCCTTAGCACTGTGACCCTCCTGGGTCTCAATGACTTGGCTTGAAAATTGTATGTGACTTTGCATGGACGACGGCTGGGGGCTGTCAGTGAAGCCTGAGTCCAATCCAGACACCTAGGCCCTGAGTTCGATCCCAGGACTGCCACCTACACAGGCTGAAGATCCTAGGAAACTTGTTCCTATTTATAGAAATACTAATACAATGTTTGAAATGTACTAATTAAATTACTAATTAGCTAGTCATTCCAGTATATGATTGTAAGCAATAAATATAGGTCATTGATTAATTAATACTTTATTAAGTCTCCTACTGTGATTAATTATTGGAGGCATAATTTTATACCAACTAATTGGTAATAATATAATATATAAAAATAAGATATAGACATGACTCTTTATATACGGTTATACACTAGAATCTACATAAATGTCTATCTGTGTCTCTCTGTATCATTTATAGATGCTTATACATATATAAATATACACACACTCGCGTGTGCTCACACACACATACACACACACATACACACACGCACACACTGCATTCTAAGCATCTATCTGTTTATATATTGGCCATTCCTAGGGCTTGATCTCAGGTCCTCAAATTTGCCCGCCAACTTCACTTGCATCAGTCTGGTGTGCTAACATTTACCCATTCATGAAGTGGGCCTGCTAGGCCCTGAGTTCAAGTCACAGAACTGCCAAAAACTTAATCCTAGTGGAAAACCAGCTGTCCCACTTGTTTTCATCAGTGAAATCCTCGGTCTCAGGAATGATGTACAATACATAGGAAAATCTATGTCTCATGTAATATGATACAAAAAATGATATATGTGTAATCATACTCACTAAAATATATAAGAAATAAAACACAAAATAAAATGAATACATTAACTGCAATATGTAGTAAATATGTGTATGTAAATATAAATCATTTATTTAAAATGTATACGAATATTATTTTTTCGAGTGCTAAGACTTGACTTCAGGCTGAAGGAACAGGCCTGACTTTCTTGTCTTCCAGCATGGTGATCTTCCCCATCACCCACAGTGCTGCAGATTTACCCACACCCTGAGTTCAAATCTCAGACCTGGCATAAAAAATGGTCTGAATTCCAAGTCAAGGAGTCTCATAATATTTTAAATATGTTTAATATATGTATGTATGTATGTTTGTTCAGATGAAATGGAAATAGAGCAACTATGAACTCAAAAGGAATGTGCAAAGAAGACATAGGCACAAAGTAGAATGTCCCAAGAAATGCTGAAGTATAATTTCAAATAATATGCTCAGGTTTGAGGGTGTGTTCAAAGTACAGCTTCAATAATGTAGTTGGATATCTTGGGGAAAAAACTGCTTTAAACTATTCTGGGATAATTGTACAAGTAGAAGTCCCTAACTCTGACTCTAATCAGCCACAACATCATCAACTTAGGGACAATTTTCCAAGTGCAAAGTGAGAAAAAGAAGGCTCATCACAGTTAGTGTTTAGGTTGAAGCAATGGCAATCACATAACTTTTCTTACAAGTGTTCATTTATTTTGGAGCAGTAAAGTAAGTAAAAGCCAAGTAAATATTCTGCATGTACCTAAATTAAGTGGGACGTATTATATTGGAAGTTATAGATTATGTCTTTTTATACTCTAACTTGGGACAATGATCTACTGTCAGTTATTTTCTTCTCTTCCCCTCTTTTGCCATTCCACTTACACAATTATTATTTAAAGAGACATGCTTGAGCTTGCATTTCTAAATTCTTCAAAATTATCTGAACTATATCATACTTCTAGCAGTTTCCTATATCTTTCTCAAGGGAAATATTTTGTCACTACCATTTTTGTCCTATATGATATATCTTCTTGCCTAATTAAGTCTAAGATATACAAAATAAACTCATCCAGATACCTCAACAATTGTACCACTATAAAATACTATCTTACTTAGAAATGATTTTAGTATATCTGGTGAGTTGGCATGTCATTTTTGAATGACCATAAATAATACTTACATGCAATCATGTTTTAAACCAATATGCCACTCAGTAGATGAACGAATTGACAAAATGTGATTTATATATACACGGTGGAATTCTATACTTCTAATTCATAAGGAAATAGAAAGACTTGGAAAAATCCTACTAAGTAAAATAAACAAGCCACAAAGTAACAGATTCATGGTTTTCCTCATTTGTAATAAGTAGGAAATGTCTAGGATAGTCCTAGCAGATGAACAGAATTTCTCAACAGCTATGTATACATGACCATATAAGATGATGCTGAGCAAAATGAACTCCTGGATATTGAAACAGAGGATTTTCTTTGTGGTTGTTGTTTTTAATGTACTAGGTGATTTCTTTTTTCTTTTGTGTTTTCCCCTATGGTTTATCCCCTGCTGTATTTGATTTCAGTATCCTGTGTATTGTGCATACATTTATCTTAATTTGGCAAGGGAAAAGGCACAACAAAATTGTGAGACAAAGGACAAAGGACAAACCAATGCTCACAATACTCACAAGACAACATGTTGGAAATTTACATTACAACTTGTCAGGAGTATTGGGGTGAAGGAAAAGTCGGAGAAAAATGAGGGAGGGTGTAAAAATTTCGACATGTTATGTATTCACTACCTTACAATTACTACAACCCCTTCTATATATCACCTTGACAATAAAATTAAATTTAAAAATGAGCTGCATAAAATATAATTTCACTGTATTGGTATAGTAAATATTATTCTATGTATATTACTTTTTTAAAAAAATGAACATTTTAGCTGCTAATTTGAATTAATTACCCCTTTATCAGAGGGACATCAATTGCAATGTTATCAAACTATACAATATTTTCAGAATATGCTTGCCATTATTTTGAAAAAAATATTTTTAATATTTTCTCATACTAAATCAGAAAACAGTTCAATTCTATGGAAACTCCTAACTTTTAAAACTTAATAATTTTTAAGAGGACAGAATATATATGGTCTTCAACATTCCTATGACTACTAACTACTCATTTTCAAATTCTGAACATGCCATACCAGAGACATTCAAAACAGTATCTGTTTGCATTTTATTTAAATCTGCAATAGATGCAGTTTCCAATGAGGTGTTACATATTTAAAAGTCAACAGAAAAAGTACACACATTTTGGTAGAAGATAAAACTATGAAGTATCTATAATAATTAATTCCTCAAAAGCAAACATTTGTTCATCAGAGTAAGCTATTATTTCTATGAGAATCAATCCCAATTTTTATTCCATAAAATCATCCTAGACTAACAGTTTCCAATTTGTAAGGTACACCTTAAAATTCCCTAAATTCACATCATGACTAACTTATCACTATTGTGAAGAAATACTACACTTCTGCTAATGTGATGCCCTTCGTCTTGCGGAAAGAACACTATACTAAATTTTGCTGCATCGTTTTCCCCCCAGTGGAATTCCTGAGATCAGAGCACTTGCAAATATTATTTTTATTTTTATTTTATATTTATTTTATTATATATTTATATATATATTATCTATCATAGATATTCAGGAGATCTGAATATCTGAATATTAAGATCTGAAGATTATGGTTCAAAGCCCACCCAAGCAGGAAGCTTCCTTAAATTCTTATCTCCAATAAACTGCTCATGAAAATCTAGTCACAAGTGGCACTGAGGTTCAAATGGTAGAGCAGTAGCCTTGAGCAAAACAGGCTCAGGAACAGTGCGCAGACCCAGAGGTCAAGCCCTAGGACAAAACAAACAACAAAAACAAAATAAAACCAAACCCCCAAACCTTGTATTTTCTCATTGTATACAGAGGTAAATAATTAAGGAAATTTCTTCTTGTGTTTTGTATAGGTAGAAGAAAAAAGATGTCACACAATTGCTCTCTTCATATTATGTTACACCAAAATCTCAAAAGATTGCTCGTTTTCTAAATTTATAAATTAATATCAATTTGTTGACAACTTTGTCATGTTACACATGAACTGTTGGAATTGTCTAGGAATATTCTAGGCAAATAGAATGCCAGAATCATTTGTGAATTTCTAAATTAAATCTTCTACTTGAAAAGAATTTTGTAGTATCCTATTGAATATTAAATTTCAAACAAAAATTTTTATTTTAAATCTAAATTCTAATTTAGCCAGGTCTACAAAGTCTTACATTAAATGAACTTTCCTATTTCTCCAAGCTTATACTTTTGTAATACTTCATCATTTCTTTGCAATCTAACAGAATGATTCTTACTTTTTCAAATTTTTGGTTGGGAATCATGAGCTCTTTAGCATCTAGGCATGTTCTGTAATGAAGACAATATTTAAAACACAACTGAGGATTATATATTAGTGAAAGACCCCAGACTCCTGGGATACTTTCGTCTACGGGAGGGCGCCCCAGAAACCAAGACTCCAAACCAGTAGATGCAACAAGCAAGAGGAGTTTATTCAGTGTTTGCGCAAAAGGCCTCTCTGCCCCAGCAAGGGAGAGAGCCCCGAGCAGCGGTTACAGGCATTCTTAAAGGCAAAAACCACAAGATTAGCATATAACACCAGGTGTCCCAGGATTGGCCCATTTAAAAGTCACTATACACTCCAGCAATCATTTTTACTATGGGGGGAAGTTTATAACACTCTTTGTAAAACAGATGGCTCGGGCAAGTATAGGAAGAGCGGTCACCCTGGAGGGGAGTTTACATAGTTACAGGCTTGGTATTGATTAACATTTGGCCTAGTTTGCTGGACTTGCCAGGTGGTCCTTATCTTGGGTCTGTATCTTGGGTCCCATTTGACCACTTAGGGAATTTCCAAACAGGAACTAGAAAAACATACCTGTTTGTTCTTTATTTATGACCACAGACCTTGTCCCAGGGCCGGCATCTGGGCTCCAGAGACTTTTTACTCAATTCCTTATTTCCAGAAAGGGGGGGGGGGGTAATGCTAGCGCGAGCAAGTTTACAAAAGCGAAATCAGCAGTTAACAATTGTAAAATGAAACTCTAATTTTTAATCTTTCCATTAATTGCATTTCAATAGGAAACTTGACTTCTCAAAACATAATGACAAAATTAGCCCAAACTTCCAACTGTGTATGCTTTCCTTGTTTATTTTTTATTCCTTTCTTGGTTTGTTTTATTGAGACAAAATTATACTACCTAGTCCAGGGAATGTATCACTATGTAATTCCACTTTCTAATCTCCTGTCTTAGTCTGAGTGCTAGAATTCCTGGCTTGTATCACATTGTCCTACCATTGTTTGTTGGTTTATTTAGATACAGACTCCAATAACATTTTCCACTAGACTGATGGGTCAGACTGTTCATGTACTATGTTCAAAGCTATTCTAACATTTGACACAGGATATGAACATTTTCAGATGCACCTGAAGGGGTCTCTGATTGATTCCTCCATGGATACGATCCCTTTATTAATGATGACTTGACTTTCTATCTCTAGCCCCTACCTATATAATATTCTCAAGCTTTTTTTGGGAAAGTTCCCTTGAGGACTTTCTAATATTAAAAATTATCACTTGATTCTAGTCTTACTCAGGAAATATTTTCTATTATTTTCTAACTTTTCTACACATTCTGCGAGTTGTTTCATATGTGTGTTTGAACATATATGTGCCTCTGTATGTGCATGTTTGTATATATGTATGCAAAAACCTCAAGTTCTTATTCAGCAATCTTGCTGAATTCCATCACTTGAGCCATTCTTCCAATGTAGCTTTTGGCTAGTTAATTATAGATAGTGTCTCAAAGACTGTTCTGCCCAGGCCGGATGCAAACTGAACTTCCCAGACTCCTTTACATTATTAGGCTTTATTTATCCAGGAGTATCAACTCTTCAACTACAAACATTTTTGTGATTGTAAAATCTAAGCTGTAGCCCAGATTTTTAACTCGAGTTCATATAAAGATAGATGGACATACACATTTCATATGCTGAGTGTACACTGTTAGAAATATGATCCTAAGCAAGTTTCCAGTGGCTCACGCTTATAGTCCTAGCTACCCAGGAGGCTGAGACTGAGGATTGCAGTTCAAATCCAGCACGGGTAGGAAATTTTCTGAGGCACTTATCGCCAATGAAGCACCAGAAAATTGGAAGAGGTGCTGTGGCTCAAGAGGTAGAGCACAAGCTTTGAGCTGAAGAGTAGAGGGACAGTGCCCAGGCCTGGAGTTCAGGCCCCACTAGCATCAAAAAAAGAAAAAAGAAAGAAAGAAAAAGAAAAAGAAAGCAAAAGAGAAAAAGAAATGTGATCTTAGGCACCAGTTCATTGCTAGTATAATTCATGCTCCCTCAACATGCCCTTTTTTCCAGTTAAGTCCATGCTCTTATATCTGACTTGCTTGGAACCAGAATTATTATTCCATTCTACTTTTTTTTTTTTTTTTACAAATTTGCATGATTAGCTAGCATGTTTAGAGCTAGTAGAAGAAAGAGAGTGGCCTCATCCTTCATGTTCCACTTAGGAGTAATGCTTTCTCTATATCACTCCCATAGATCTACATACTGGCCTTGGCTTTATTGTTTCAAAGTTGTCTCATTTGCAGAGACATAAGCATAGAACTTCTCTTTCTTCTATTCCTATTGTTTCTCCTTCTATTAACTTATGTAAACTTGGGAAATAATGCACAATACACACACTAACAAAAAATGTTTCTGAGACCTTTCTTCCCACTTAAAATTGGTCTTAATTTACAAAGCACTTAGGAAATTTGAAGTTAATGTACTCCAGGATAATTTTTTTTCGTTTTTTATTGTGAAAATGGTGTACAGAGGGGTTAGAGTTACATAAGTAAGTTAATGAATACATTATCTAATAAGCATTGTTACCTCCTCATTTGTTTTTCCCCTGCCATCCCTTTTCTCCCCACCATCCAAATCCCCCCTCCCATCCCCAAATTGTAAAGTTCGTTTTCAACATAGAGTCTTGTTCATCTCATTGTTATGATGGGTCATACTGTGTCCTTGTTTCAGAATTTTATTTTCCTTCCACTCCCACAGTAGAAAAATGTATATGCAAGATGCAGGTCACCAACATCAAATACAGTGAAAACGGGTTATACCATGGAGGAAGAAAATAGAAGATAGATAAAAAAAATCACAGCATAGTAATAAAAGAGTTCCTGCTTGACTTGACTCCCTGCTGCCTCTGACTGTCTCCAGGGCTAGGGGAAGCTGGGGAATGGGCAAGCGGCGCTCTTACCTTTCCTTGGACCCAGTCCATCTTCCTCGGGATGGACCAAGACCCAACATCTGGCACCTAACATGGGTCACAAAAGGAAAATATTCCAGCCGAGGGTAAGGGGTCTCTAAGGGTAAGTGAAATCCTTAGTATGGGTAATGCTATCTCAGAGAAGGAGGAGGAGGGGGCAACATTAGGCCTAGAGGGAGTAAAAGAGGACTTGGGAAGTGGGAAGGAAAAGGGGTTACCCCCTCTGACTTGGGTGCCCCTGATGGTCCTAGGCCCTCACCCTATTCCCACAATTGGGGGGAAGGTACAGTGCCCTATGAGGCCCTACAAAGGGACCTGGGAGATCTGGACCCCTACAGACCTTCCACTGAGAAGCTGAGGGCCAGGGAAATAACCTATACTGAGTCCTACCTTGTAAAGTAAGGGCCACCTGGGAGCCTGGACCCTGGGCCAAAGGATTCAATTCCCCAAGCGTATTCAGTCAATCTGGCACCGGAGCTAACAGACCCTTGGAATAATATCCATGGGAAGCCAAGGATATTAATCAGCTCTGCAAGGCAGTGAAAGAGGATGGTCCGGACTCTCCTTGGGCCCAGACCCTATTACAGGACATTGTTTATCACACTTGTGTCCCTAAGGACTGGCTAGATGTGACTAAAGATGTCCTCACCAGTTCTCAGTTTATTAAATCGTGTGCCTTCTTTAAGGAGGAATGCAGAGGGCAGGAGGAGAATACCTGGGAGGCTCAACCCACAATACCGATTACTGATGCTATGTTAACAGGGACAGGTGAAAGATATTCCACCGGCATCCCACAGGCCGCAATACCTGGCCTGTACTGTTACCAGGTGAGGCAGGCAGGACTTGCCAAGTGGTACTAATTGGATGAAGGGCCCACTGAGTCCCCCATAGCAGGAGTGAGACAAAAACTGGGTGAGCTTCTACCTGATTTTATAGATCAAGTCCAACAGAGTGTTCACCGCAAGTCGCCAGCAGGGAACCTCTGAGATCAGTTTGTAAAGCTACTGGTTTGGGAAGGGATGAATGCAGACCACCACACAGCCTGTGTGGGATTGAAAGAGTGTTCCCTAGCACATGGGTGGTGGCCTCACAGGATGTGGAATGCAACAGCCCAGGCCCAATCACTCTCTTTACCTTTACAGGCTCAGACATCTGCAATGTCTGAGGCTATTACCCAGGCTCTGGCAGCCCAGGGCCAAGGAATCCCAAGCCCATCAGGAAGAGGGACTTGTTTTAAATGAGAACAGGAGGGCCCCTTTAAGAGGGACTATTCACAACAATCCCCCCTGGCCCCCCACCAACCAGCCCAGGGGGTTCCAAACCACCTCCTACACCCTGCCCCAGGTGCAGAAAGGGGTACCATTGGAAAAAGGATTGTCAATCCAAATTTGATTTAGATGAGAAAGCTTTAAACTAGGGAAGAGACATCTTCCAGCCCCGTTAGCTCAAGGAGGAACCCCTTCTGCTGTAAGGCCCAGGCAGCCTCATGACAGGACGACCCAGGCCCATTGGACCATCCCCCTGGGGGAAGGACTCCTCCCTAAAATGAGTATTTTCATAGGTGTAAAGCAGTTTCACTGCCTAATTGACATGAGGGCAGATTGAACCATACTCAGGGAGGAGGAAGTGTCCTAGGACTGGAAACTTGCACACGGGCTCCCGATATTGGGGGTAGGGGGCAACTCCCAGTCCAAAGAGTTTGTCGCCTTTATGAAATGGACTAGCCTAGATGGAGAGCAGGGAAAGATATGCCCTTTAGTGGCAAAAAATCTCACCGCCAATTTACTAGGGCAAGACATGCTAAGAGAAATGGATGCTGTGATCACTACAGACCTTTGAGCATCCTATGTGATATCCTGGATGGAGAAGAAGCACAAAGGCTTAAACAGGATCTAGAGGGAGTTAAGAAAAAGGATTTTTAACTTTCATAAGTACAGAGAAGTACAAAAGGGACCCACTTGAGTGCACCCCCAATCCTAAAGGCAATTGTCCCCCAAGTACCTCCCATTAGGTGAAAACCGAGAAGCCATTGACCAAACCTAACTTTGTAGCGCTTCACCTTTTGGTGGAGGAACAGATAAAACTTGGGCACATACTCCCTTCTGTGAGTCCTTGGAACACACCTGTATTTGTTATCCAAAATGTATCCGGGGCTTGGTTCATGCTCCAAGATCTATGTAAGGCAACTGAAAGGATGGAGCTAGTAAGAATTCACTAACAGGTATGCCCTGGACTCCCGCTTCAGAATATACCTTGGTTGTAATTGATAGTAAAGATAGTTTGTTTTCTTTTTTGATCCCCTTGCATCTGGATGACTGCAAGAACTTTGCCTTCTCCATCCCTTCTCTTAATTTTTTCCCATCCTGATCGGGGGTTTGAATGGACGGTGCTGCCACAGGGAATGGCCAAAAGCCTGGTCTTTTGCCAACAATACTTGGCCACACTTTTAGGGCCTGTGCTGGTTTCAGACACCTCCCTTGCCTATGCCTACATGGATGACATAATTCTGGGGCACCAAGACCTGGGCCGCCTGGAGGGCCTTCTAGCCCAGGTTCTCACCATATTAAAATATAAGGGGGAGTTTTACCAGAGCCCTAAATAAAATTCAAATGTACCTCCTTTTAAGGTGCTCGGATCCCACCTTACCTTGACTCAGGCCAGCCCCCTTAAGCCTTTGCTGGATATTTCAGCATCTCTGTCCCTAACCCAACTTCAAAGTCTTTTAGGGGAAATCAATTGACTGTTGCCATGGGTTCCCATCCCTACAGATAGTCTTGTGCCCTTATTCACCCAACTAAAAGACAGGACACCCCAAGAAGTTATTACAATTACATCAGCCATTGGACAATATTTTTACAGTTCCAAAGAGCCCTGGATGAACTTTCCTTGAAGAGGTATTCTATTCTTAAGCTCATTTCCCTCTCATTGTTTGCAGATTGATTTCTGCAGGTTTAAGTCAAATTGGGGGAGCCATTAGAATGGGTTCACACTCCCCTGGGGGGGCACACCTCGTGTGTACTCTCAGACAGAACTTGCCGATGCTATTGTCAAGGGAAGGACCCAAGCCCAAAGTCATTATGGCCTTGACACTCACTCCATTGTTTTTCCTTTTCGGGTGGCAGACGTTGAGTGCTCACTTGAGCCAATGCTCAACTTGCTCTCTCCCTGGAAGGGTTTCTAGGTCAAATTGACTACCATTATAGGTCATCTAAATGGACCGTCATGTTATGGCCACTTTCCCTCATAATGCCTTCTCTATTTTCTCCTACACTTATTCCCGGTGCCCTCCATGTTTTTACTGATGGAGGTAAAACAGGCTCTGCGTATGCAGCCTTTGAGGAGCAACAAAAGACCCCGAGCCAACAAAGGTTTCAATCTTGTCAAGGGTCAGCACAATAAAAAGAAATGTTTGCTGTAATTATGGCCCTTTGGGACATTCAAAAACCCTTTAATTTGTATTCTGATAGTTTATATATGATTAACTTGCTCCCTCATATTCCCCAGGCACATATTAAGCTGGATGGAAACCCTATTTTCCTCCTTATGGACACCTTTAAGGGCCTATTAGATGGACAGGGAGCCCCTATTCACATTCAACATTTGAGAGGGCATTCAAAACTTCCTGGGTTTTTATCCCTAGGCAATAATTGGGCTGACCAGTTAGCTACTGGCCACAAGCTTTACTGCTACAAGAAGCCACCCGTTTAAATGATTTAACCCACAATAATTTTCAACATAGATTTCCTCAGATTCCTGCAAAAGACCTCAAAAGGATAGTACATACCCATAAAACATGCCAGCCCTTCTTAAAAGTACCCCCACTACAACCACCAGGGGTAAATCCCAGAGACCTCAAACCCAATGTCCTCTGGCAAACTGATGTGACTCATTTCCCAGCCTTTGGTAAGCTTAAATATATTTTTGTTTCTATAGATACCTATTCAGGAGTATGTTGGGCCACAGCACATTCAGGAGAAAGAATTAAACATTCAGAAGCACATTTTCTTCAATGCTTTGCCACCTTGAGTCTACCAGCACAAGTTAAAACCGATAATGGACCTTGTTTTGTTAGTAAAGCAATGTCAGAGTTCTTTGACAGATGGCATATTACTCATACTACAGGAAATCCCTATAATCCCCAAGGCCAAGCAATTATAGAAAGAAATCACCAATGTCTTAACGAGCAATTAGTAAAACAAAAAGGGGGAGTTAACCCCCATATGTAGTTACAGATAGCTTTGTTTACCATTAACATTTTAAATTTTTCAAAAGGGGCAATTGAATCCAGATTTCAGAAGCACTGGGGACAACTAAATCCTAAGCCCCAAGTGAAAGTCAGGCGGAAGGACCCCCTGACACAACAATGGAGTGGACCTGACCCCCTAGTTACCATGGGCAGTGAGTTCAGATATGTTTTTTCCATAGGGGAGACAGCCCCCATTTGGATCCCGGCCAGGCACTTTAAGTTTTTACCCATTTCCTCTATACAAGAAGAAGCCCAATGATAAACTAACCAAGAAGGAAAGTAAAACAGCTATGCTGGTCGAGGCTTGTGTTTAAAAGAGTGAAAGCTTAAAAGATAATTACTAATCATCCCCAAGGGCAACCAGCCCTTGAGAAGCTCTTGTGTTCTCAAACAATTGCAGACGGCGATACTCCAGCTGTTGGCTGTCCTGACCCTCCCAGTCCTGGCAATGGCCCTATGGAATCCACATCAACCTCAAAGGGTGACCTGGGCAGTGATTAGCACTGGCAATGGAGAAATCATCAACAGCACCAAAAGAGAAGCTGTACCTTCGACCTGGTGGCCTGAGCTTCATTTTGACATCTTTGACCTGGCTAGAGGATCCTAGGATGTTGGAGATTGAGACCCCCCTTTACCAAGGACTGCCTGAGTGTGGGGGCCCACGAGGATGCACTATGCCTCATGTGTGGTAACCCAATACCCAGGCTGCTCCCATGCTTTAAAAAGGTCAACCTTATAAGATACTGACTTTTATATATGTCCCAGAAGTAATCAAACTGCTTCGGGCATTTCTAACTGTGGTGGGGCTGACGTTTATTAACTTTACTGAGGAGGGAAAAAGGATAACTAACTGGGAGATGGGCAGGATGTGGGGGTTGGGGTTATATCGAAAAGGATAGAGCCCAAGAGATCCAACGCATGGTTCTCCGTGTCTATTATGATAAGCTCAGTGCTGAAGATTACTCCATACTTTAGGTGAACCACGGAAAAGGAGTTGCCAATTGGGCGAACCTCATAAGAGGTGCCCTGACCTGAACCTCAGCAAAGAGGTGGGTCTGCCATTAAAACAAAAAGGGGGAAGCTGTAGGGCACATGGACAGCAAAGGTGGCACTGAGAGGCAGTTGAGTGGGCAGAGTCCCAGTTGTTTATGTTAAAATCTGACTGTGTACCACAACCAGGCAAAGTGACATCTGTACTTGAATAGCTCGAAGACAGCAGGGAAAGTATAGAAAGCTTTGGTGCATGATAAGGTGACCTCTACAGTGATTGGTTGGTTCCTTTCCCTCCCCTTCTATGCCACACAGTTGTTTGCTTTAAAAATTGCTTGCTGCATGGTGATAAACAAGTTCCTGCTTGACTTGACTCCCTGTTGCATCTGACTGTCTCTGGGGCTATGGGAGGCTGGCGAATGGGCTAGCAGCAAACTTATCTTTTCTGGGACCCCGTCTATTTCTGCGGGACAGATGAAGATCCAACAGGTAGGGGGAGAATAAAGGAGGAAGCAACAATGCTCAATAGGAAATGTACTCATTACTTTGTTAATGTAACTGTAATGTAGTGCTCAAAGAAGTATTTTGGGGGTAAGGAAGGATATCTGACTAGCTGTACAAAATTCTACATTGCTTTCTTTTAAATGTTCAGTATGGAACTGAATAAACATAAGTGCTTCCATTAAAAATATTAAGTCACTCTCTTGGAACTGGGACCAGTATTTCTGCCATTGAAGGGATTTGAGCTCATTGTCTGAGTAACTCTTTTACACCATGAGTGAAGGGGAAGCTCACTGTCCATGAGGAAAAGAAATTCAAGCTAGAGTTCCTAGGGCCTGCATTGAGGCCCTGCAATGTAAAAAATATTCATATACATGTGTAATATCTGATATATATGTACATATGCATGTTTATTATATACTGATTATTATAATTATTGATTTTGTATTTATTTTATTTTATTCATTTTATAGTTTATTGTATTTAGTATTATTATACACATAATATTTATTATGTTTTGTACATCTATTATAAAATTATACACAATAAATCAGGTCATTGACTTGTTTTTCATTAATACTTTATTAAGTGTTGAAACATGATACATAATTAAATGGAGGCATTAGTAACAGTCATCACATGTTTAGAGTCTCTCCCAAGTATGAGCTTTGTCTTAGTTATCTTTTGGCAATTTACTATAGGGATTTCTTTAGTTGATTTATACTCAGAAACCTTTTCTTGAGGATAGGCAAGTTGCAGGATAAAATTGTAAGGGTGGGGCTGGGAATGTGGCTTAGTGGTATAGAGCTTGCTCAGCATGCATGAATGCCAGGGTTTGAATCCTCAGTGCCACATACTCAGAAAAACCCAGAAGCTGTGGAGTGGCTCAAGTGATAGAGCACTAGCCTTGAGAAAAAGAAGCTCAGAGACAGTACGAGGCCCTTAGATCAAGCCCCAGGACTGGCAAAAACAATAGTCCAGATGCTGGTGGCTCACTGTTGGAACCCTAGCTTCTCAGGAGACTGAGATCTAAAGACCACAGTTACAAGACAGCCTACACAAGGAAAGCCTGTTAGACTCTTATCTCCAATGAATCACCTAAAGAACTCAAATGGTGCTGTGGCTCAAATGGTAGAGTGTTCACCTTGAGCTGAAGGGTGCAGGGACAGCACCAGGCTTCAGTCTGAGAAAAAACTGGAAACAGAGTGTGGGATAATCAAAGTACTTTTCCTATTTTCGAATTATGAGAACATTTTCTGGAAAATGAACATTGATGTACACCAGAGTTGGAGTCAGGGCTCAAGGTCCAAGTATAGCAGATCCATCTGCCCAGCCTCTCAAACTCTAACATTATAACCTTGTGGCCTACAGAGTTCTGAAAGGTCCAATGTTGAAAGGCATAATATGCTCCCCAAGCCTTCTGTGATAAGCACTTGACTTCTATTGTCAATGTCATTACAGTTCTGAACCTAGTACAGCACCAGTAGCTCAGGCCCATCACCCCAGCTCAGGAGACTGTGGTCTCAGGATCACAGGGTGAAGCCAGCCAAGGCAGGAAATTCTTCGATACTCTGAATTCCACTTCTGAAAGGTCAGATGTTCAAGAGCTTCCTGTGTTTCCCTTGGTGATGAGAGGTTATTTGCACTCTAAATGTTCTTAGAGTTCTCAAGCTATAGAAACAGGAAAGAAACATTGTTGACACATCCTGGGTTCAAATAAAGTTCTCTGGATCCAAGGCTTAACCCTGTTAGCAGGAAGAACTCCAGTGTAACACTGAATTTGAAGGACAGGAAACAGTTTCAAAAGCCAGGCTAGGTGAAGAGACCTAGGCCTGCAGGATTAGGAGGCAGAATGTGGACAATCAACAGGGAAGTGAGCTGCAAAACCACTTCATTCATTCTAGGCACAGCCTGCAAAGGGAAAACTTCAAACATTTGTTAGAGTTACACTAGGTCAGGCTTTTCTCAGCCTCTTCAAACAATGACTAATTAACCTTCTTCCCTCAGGTAAAAGGAGCCTCAGGCTATCTTTATGTTACCAATAGAGAGCCAGTTTAGTGGGGGAGATGGGAGGAACAGAGTAGAAAAATCCTACTCTCTGGTCTTAGGGAGTAGGTTTTTGACTCTCTGTCAGATTTGAAGGCCCTTCTTCTACCTCTGCCAGTCCATTCTCCTTCCTTCATTCTCCATATCATTAATGCAAATCCCCAGTCCAAGGAGAGGCAGGGCCCTTTCTCTACTATCTACAAGCACCTGAGTTAGAACCTGGCTCTGCCCTCTTGGCTCTTCTGCTGCTTGAGGAGTGGGATAGAGACAGTCTTCCTGCACTGTGGTGTGTGATGGCGATGCTGGTGGCCTAGAGCACTGCAGAAGGCCTCATGACTGGGAATTGTTCCCTTCTTTCCTCCTGAAATGTAAGACCAGATTCACCTATCATCTATCTATCTATCTATCTATCTATCTATCTATCTATCTATCTATCTATCTATCTATCTATCTATCTATCTATCTATCTATCTATCTATCTATCTATCTATCTATCTATCTATCTATCCATCCATCTATCTATCCATCCATCTATCTATCCATCTATCTATCTATCTATCTATCTATCTATCTATCTATCTATCGATCGATCTATCTGTCTATCTATCTGTCTGTCTGTCTGTCTGTCTGTCTGTCTGTCTGTCTGTCTGTCTGTCTGTCTGTCTGTCTGTCTGTCTATCTATCAATTTATCTATCTACCTACATACCTACATACCTAGTGAGCTAGCTATCTCTTTGTCAGTTCATGGGTTGAACTCAAGGCCTGGGCTGTCTCTATCACTCTACTACTTGAGCCATAGGACCAATTCTGGCTTTTTCTGTGTATGTGCTACTGAAGAATCGAACCCAGGGCTTCTTGCATGCTAGGCAAACACTCTCTCACTAATCCACATTCCCAGCTTCCTCTTCTTTTTCTTAATGGTAGTTTTTACATAAGTATGCTACCAACTTATGTCCCCAAGTTTAATTTTCTGAATACTGGTTATTTCTACGAACCCTGATCTTCTCTTCTGCCTGATTTGTGACTGTTTCTACCTTGGCCTCATAAATAAGTTTAAATAAAGGCTGCTGAGAGCTTAAGTATGCATCATATAAGGACACAGGCCTGGAACCATGGAAGAGAAAAGCCATGGCCAGAAATGAAGAGAATGATGTGGTATGTGCAACAACCATATCTGAAAAATAAATCAGTAAATAAAAGCAAAAGCAATACATATGATCTGTTTGCACTCAGGGAGGTAATATACACACATAAGTAGGGTACTAGTACATAACTTGGCCTTCTCTTTTTGAATTTGTGTGGCCATCCCAGGGCTTAAACTCAGGGCCCCATGCATTCCTCAGTTGTTTTGCTCAAGGCTGAGGCTCTACTTCCATCACAGCTCCACTTCCAGCCATCTGGTCATTAATTGGATATAAGGTCCACCCAGGCTTACCTAGTCTGTCCTGTATCTCCTGCTCAGCTCTCTTAAAGCTGGAGGTCTACCATCTGGGCCACTGCTCCTCTTCTGGTTTTCAGGTAGCTTATTGGATATAAGAGTATCAAAGACTTTCCTGCTCGGGCTGACTTTGGATGGCGATCTCCTGATGAGGCTTCAAGTGGCTTTCCTCATGGATTCGCTGAGAAGCCGCTCCACACAAAACTTTAGTCTAAATCTTGGGAGGTACTAGCAAAACAGAAACATGAACATGCTTCTAGTGGGTTCTAGATACTTCAGGTTGGAGACACATAACACTCATAACTATTGGATAATTTTATAGGCAAAAGGAGCAAAGCAGACAGTATGAGGATCACTCCAGCTTTCAGTTCTTTCATCCTGAGACAGTAAATTCACTGCAGCTCAAAGCTAAGTGACAGAGCTGGCATGAACTGTGGACCTTAGCTCCCAAATCCTATGACACTCATTTCCCTCTTTTGACTTCTAAACTGTGACCAGAGGAGAAAATGAGGAGAGAAAATCCTTCTCAGAGAATGCAGCTATAAAGAACATTGGGTAGTTTACTTATTAATTCAAACTATTGGAATGACCTTGTGAAGAAATTACGTTGTCCAGATTGAAAAATGAAGAAGCAAAGAAAGGCAGGTGTCAGTGTCTGCTGACTATAATCCCAGCTCCTCAGGCAGATGAGGTGTGGAGATTATCAGTTTGAATCCAGCCCAGTTAGGAGAGTCCTTGAAATGCTTTTTCTAAAAGATAATAGAAAAACCCAGAAGTGGGACTGTGATTCAAAGCTAATGCACTACCCTTGAACAAAAAAATCTCAGGGACAACCCCTAGGCTCATAGTTCAACTCCAGGGCCTGGCACCCCAAAAGAGCCTGTACCTCCATGTCTTTGTGTATGTATGGATGCATTCCTTTTGGTGAAACACCAGAGTAGCTATTATGAATGGCACCAAGCTAGTAAATTTGTTCTCAATACAATGATTTCATAGCACAGAGACAGCTTTCATGACAGTGCATGCTCTGGGCATCCCATGAGAGGGCCCAGTATAGCCTAAGGGATTCTCTGTACCCCAGGCCTGCTGGAAGAAGTCTCTCTCATTGTCTGGACAGGCAGACCAAAGGCCTAACTCCTGTAGAGCTGTGTAATGAACAACTCCATCCAGGCCAATTAGTGAGGATGAGTGTGGGCAGGCTCTGAAGGCCAGGAGAAAAAGGCCTCTTTGTACCCCAATCTATCTCTCCCCAGTGCTCTGTTTTGACAGGAAGCCTTCATTTGTGCCACCTCCCGTGACAAGCCAAGTTTCCTGCACTTACTCTGCCTTTGTGAGACTATGTTCCCATGTTGGATACAGTGCTAAATGTAATTCAGAAGTCCTTCTGGAACACAATTATGGCGCTGAACCTAATGAAATGTCTCATTGAAGATGATGATGGGACTATGATGCCTCTCCTTGGTTTCCTGAAGCTTGGGAAATCCAAGCATATGTCAGATATCATAATACTTCCTGTCATATGGGGCTGGTGAAGCTCATGAGGTTTTGAAATCTTTGACCTCTCCTAGTTGGACCCTGGGTGGCTAGGTTTTGATTGTGAACACAAGGCCTGGGTTCTGGTCATGAGCTCAGAGCAGAACTCTATTGCTTGTCCATTTTGTGTCACAGCTTCACTTCTGCTTTCTCTCTCTCTCTCTCTCTCTCTCTCTCTCTCTCTCTCTCTCTCTCTCTCTCTCTCTCTCTCTCTCTCTCTCTCTCTCTCTCTCTCTCTCTCTTTCTGTGGTGTGTGTGTGTGTGTGTGTGTGTGTGTGTGTGTGTGTGTGTGTGTGTATGTGCATACACTAGTCCTGGAACTTCAACTCAGAACATGATGATTGTACTTAGTTTCTCTTGTAAAAATATAGCCCTTTCCCACATGAGCCACAGAGCCAATTCAGGCTTTATTCTGGTAAGGTCTTACTGAGTAATCAGGCCCAAGGTTTCATATATACAAAGCACTCTATGCCTAAGGCACATTCACAGCCCTTTACTTCAGGTTTGTTAGTATGTTTCTGTCTTTTTGTTTTTGTTGTTGTTGGTTGTAGGAGTTGAAGTCTGGGCCCTGGGTGCTGTCCCTGAATTCTTTAGCTAAAGTCTTGTGCTCTAACACTTTAGCCACAGAGCCATTTCAGGTTATCTGGGCCTCAATATTCTTGTCTGCATAATCATCTCAGTTGTGGAGCTCTTACAAGGACTAGATGAAAGAATGCACCCTGTTATAGACACAGCACATGGCACTCTTTGAAGGTCTCAGCACACAGCAACACGTGAAAGACTCAGCACACAGCACCCAATGGGTAAATCTGCAGCACTGTGGGGGAAGTGGGAGCTCACCGTGCTGGGAGACAAGAAAGTCAGGCCTGTTCCCAGGGCCTGAAGTCAAGTCTTAGCACTCATATATTTTAAGTACATGATTTATATTTACATACACATGTTTACTGCATATTGCAGTTAATGTAGTTATTCATTTTGTGATTTATTTATTTATTATGTATATTAGTGAGTATGATTATGCATATAACATTTTTTACATCCTATTACATAGGACATAGATTTGCCTGTGTATTAAACATCATTCTTGAGACCTGGATTTTCACCAATTAGGAAAACAAGTGGGACAATTGGCTTCTTCCATCAGGATTAAGTTTTTGGCAGTTCTGTGATTTGAACTCTGGGCCTAGAAGGCCCACTTCATGAATGGGTCAAGGTTAGCACACCAGTCTGATGCAAGTGAAGTTGTGGGGCAAATTTGAGGACCTGAGATCAAGCCCTAGGATTGGCCAATATATAAGCACATAGTTGTGTAGATGCAGTGTGTGTGTATTTACATATATATATGCAGCTATAAATGTATATAGAGACAGATAGACATTTATGTAGACTCTAGTACATAACTATATAAAGAGTGATGTCTATATCTTATTTTTATATATTCTATTACTACCAATTATTTGGTCTAAAATTAATTAATTAATTAATTTAATTAATTAATCACAGTAGAAGACTTAATAACATACCAAATTAATCAGTGACTTGAATTTATTGCATACAATCTTATACTAGAATGACTAGCTAATTAGTAATTCAATTAGTACATTGCAAATATTCTATTACTGTTCCTATACATAGGAACATAGGCTCTTCAGCAGTGTGTAGGTGCTAGTCCCAGGATCCAACTCAGGACCTACGTGTGTGGGTTAGGCTCAGGCTTCACTGATAGCCCACCATTCTTCAGCCATGCAAGGTCACATTCAATTTTCAAGCAGAGTCATTGAGATCCAGGATGGTCAAGTGCAAAGGAAACAAAGGTAAAACGGTTGTGTGAAACTTCCTGTTTTTTTTCCCTCCTCCATTTGTGTTGGTTTGATTTTTTTTTTTACCAGTGCTAGGAGTTGAATTCAGTCCTAGGATCCCTGGATCATCTGTGGGTGTAAAAGCTGCACCCCAGCCTAGGGTAATCATGGTTTAAGACACAATAAAATGCTTCCTTGAGCAAAAAGAGCTCAGGGAAAATGTCTAGGCTAACAGTTCAAGCCTCAGGACCTGCCACACACAAAAAAGCCAGTAACTACATATGTCTGTGTATGTATGCATGTATTTCTACCAGTGAACATCCAGAGTTGCTATGTTGAAAGGCACCCAGATAGGAAATTTACTTTGAATAGAATTATTTCATTGCACAGAGAATTCATTCAAGACAGTGCTGGTTCCAGGGCTCTACCTCACTGTTCCCAGTGTAGCTTGAGAGTTTCTCCACACCCCAGGCTGCTGGAGGAATTCTGCCTCATTGTTGGAACAGGCAGACAAAAAGCCTCACTCCTGTACAGCTGTTTAACAAACAATTCATCCTGGGCAATTAGTGAGGATGTGTGGGAAGACTCTGAAGGCCAGGAGAAAAAGGCCTCTTTGTACCCCAAGCTCTTTCCCCAGTGCTCTTTTTTGACAAGAAGCCTTCATTTGTGCTGCCTCTCATATCAGGCCAAGTTCCCTGTACTTATCCTGTCTTTGTTAGACTATGTCCTAGTGTTGAAACAAACTGCTACAATTAATTCAAGAGTCCTTCTGGCAGACAACTGAGAGCTGAACCTGATGAAATGATTCATTATTGGCAACGGTACCTCCCTAGGTTTCTGGAAGCTTGCTAAATCTAAGCTTATGTGTAATATTACAGTGCTTCCTGTCATCTAGGGCTGGTGAAGCTCATCAGATTTTGAAACCTTTGACCTCTCTTAGTTAGGCCCTGTGTGGCTAGGTTTCATGGTTAAAAACAGGACCATGGTGCTGACCATGAGCTCAGAGCAGAAGCCCTTTGCTTTACCATTTGGTGTCACAGCTTCACTTCTGGTCTGTGTGTGTGTGTGTGTGTGTGTGTGTGTGTGTGTGTGTGTGTGTGTGTGTGTGTGTTTGTGCGTGCACGTGTGTGCACGTGCACGCATGCACGCGTGCACACATGCATGCATGCATGCATGCACCAGTCCTGGAGCTTGAACTCAGGACCTGAGCACTGTTCCTGAGTTTCACCTGTACAAGGATAACACTCTACCACTTGAGCCACAGAGCCACTTCAGGCTTTTTTTCTAGTGATATGATACTGAGGATTCAAACCCAGGGTTTCATATATGCAAAGCACTCTTCCCCTAAGACCCATTCCCTGAATTCTACTTCAGGTTTCTTAGTTTCTTTTCTTATAAGTTGGAGGAGTTGAAGTCTGAGCCTGGGTGCTGTCTCTGAGCTCTTCAGCTCCTGCTCTACCACTTGAGCTACAGCACCTCTTCAGGCTTTCTGGTGGTTCACTGGAGGTAACCATCTCAAGGAATTTCCTGCCTAGGCTAGCTTTGGACCATGATCCCCAGCTCTCAGGCTCCTGAGTAGCTAGGATGACAGGCATGAGTCAGTGGCGCCCGGCTTCCACTTCAAGTTGCTAAGTGGTGAGTAGGATATAAGAGTCTCATGTGACCTTTTGTGTCTGGGATAGTTTTGAACCAAGATTGTTAGGTCTTAGCTTCCTGAGTAGGCAGGATGACAGACCTCAGTTACAGACACCTAGGGTTCTTGGCTACACCTGATAGGGCACTAGCCATGAGCTTAACAGGGAAGGGTCTGTGTCTAGGCCCTGAGTTCAACATTTACGACAGAGAAAAATAAACCAAAACAATTGTCTGCAGGAGACAACTCATTAGAGTTCAGTACATACATAATTTTAGCCTTAACATGGGGACATATCTGACTCTCAACTTTCTCATGTGCACAATCGTCTTAGTTGTGGAGCTCTTACAAGGACCAGATGAAAGAATGCATCTTGTGAAGGACTCAGCACACAACACTTCATGAAGGACGCATCACATAGCTGTATCCCACAAGCTATCATTAGAATTAGGATGTTTTCATCATTATCACCATTCTTTCAGAAACACATCACAAACTGCACAAAGTTCACATCTAATTGTTTAGAGGGATGTTTTTTTTTGTGGCGGGTAGGAGAGTTAGCCACGGGGATTGCACTGAAAGGTTGGGGCTACTATCCTAAGATCATTAGTTTGAGGCTAAAGCTCTACCACTTTGAGCCACAACTCAGAGTTTTGCAGACTTCCTGCCAGGGCTGGGTTTTAAACTCACCAGTGTCAGATCTCAGCCCCTGAGTATCTTGGATGACAGGGGTGAGTGAGCCATCAGCATCTGGTTCCATGGAGCTGGGTTGCAGCAGTTTACCTCTAGCTAAGTCAGGTTAGGTGGCAGCTGTCAGCATGAAACTCCCATCTTGCTCTGTGATGAGGTATTTGCAGTCTTATCCTTATGTGGTTGTGTTCAGAACATTATTAATTTATTTTTGGTGCCAGTCTTGGGTCTTGAGTAAGAGTCTAGACATAAGCTTTTATGCTCAAAGCTAGTTCTTGATTTATGAGGAACTGCTCAACTTCCAGATTTTTCTGAGCATGTGGTAGTGAGCAATCGAAACCAGGGCTTTGTACGTACTAGCGGAACACTCTACCACTGAGCTCCAGGAGTGACAAGTGTATAAACAGATACATGTGTAGATTGGTAGATAGATAGATAAATAAATGTATATGTATAAAATGAGAAAGATGTCTGTATATTATGAAATTGCATATACCAATTATTAGCAACTAAATTATTCCTTCCTTTTTTAAGTATCATGACTGAATAAATAATAAAGTATTAATTGAAAATAAGCAATGAAGTATAATTGTATATAATTTTATAATATGAAAATCATACACTAACTACTAATTTAATTGTTACTTTTATAACATTCCATTTGTACAGATGTAACATCGGAATGCATTTATTACACCATCCCGCCATTCATTAGTGGCAGTCCCAGGATTCGACCTCCAGGCATAAGTTGCTGGTTTCGGCTATGGCTTCCCTAGTAGCCCACCAAACATCAGCAATGCAAGGTCATGTGAACTTTCTGGGCCTTGTCATTTAGACCCAGGATGGTCACAATACAAAGGAAAACAAAAGTAAAACCACCTTCTTGAACTTCTCAGTTTTATCCTCTTCCTTATTATTTTTGTCAGCCCCGAGATTTGAACTCAGGTCCTAGGAAACCAGGGTTGGCTGTGGCAGAGTTGCCAAGACCTAAGTTCAAGCCCCTGGCTTGGCAAATAAGTAAGTAAGTAAATAAATAAATAACTAATAAGGCCTTGGTTGGGAATTTGCATCATTGTTCTGCTAGGCCTGGGATTTGAACTCAGAGTCTGGGTAACTCTGTAGCATTGTGGGTGAAGGGGAAGCTCACTGGCCTTAAAAACAAGAAATTCAGACCAGTTCCCAGGGTCTGAATTAAAGCCTCAGCATAATATTCATATATGAGATCTATTTACATACATGGGTTTCATCCATACCGTGGATGGCAGTGTGTGTTACAAAGGACAATGCTTCTATATCTCACTTCTATGTCCTCCTCTTAGCTCTTTCCTGATTTCCAATTAATCACAGCTTGTTAGCTTGAAGTTTAGTGAAGCTGAAGGACTATAAGGCCTCCCCCATTGCTCCATCTTCATGGTTCCTCATTTAAAACTCTTTTAAGTTTCCTCGTTCAGATGTGGAATTTATTTTCTTGTCTTCATTCAATCTGTTCTGAATCATAGTGAGCCAAATAGGCACTGTAAAATCATTTTAAGTAGCTAAAATATTAAGAGAAACTATATCAAAAAGTTTTGGCCTCTCTCCACTGTTGAAGCCAATATGCTTAGCTAGGGCTTCTAAGAACAGTTTTCTTTTTTTTTTTTTATTGTGAACATACTGTACAGAGGGGTTACAATTACATTGGCAAGATAATGAGTACATTTCTTATCAAGCATTGCAGTCTCCTCCTTTGTTTACCCTTCACATCCCTTCCCAGCCTCCCCCTGTCCCCCCACCGAATCCTCCCCCCAACCAAAGTTGTAAAGTTCATTTTCGACATGACAATTTGTCCTTCTCATTGTTGCAATGGGTCCACCTGTATCCTTATTTAAACGACTTGTTTTTCCCCTTCCCTTCAACAAATTATAACGACATCAAATATAGTGAAAGCAGGGGTTATACTGTGGGGAAGGGACATACAAAGCAACAAAGAGATAATCTTATAAATGAGTTAGAAACAAATGCATGAAACAAAAAAACATTTAAATACATATCTAAGGGTTCATTTTCCTAACATCACATTATCTTATCTTTTCTGCTTGATTCATACATATACTAGATATTGCAAATAAGGGAAACCATGGGACCTATGTTTCTTTGGGCTTGGCTTACTTCACTTAATATAATTTTTTCCAAGTCTTTCCATTTCCTAACAAATGGGGCAATGTCTTTCTTTGTGATGGAGGCATAGAATTCCATTGTGTATATATACCACATTTTCTTGATCCATTCATCTACTGAGGGGCATCTGGGTTGGTTCCATATCTTAGCTATGGTAAATAATGCTGCAATAAACATAGTTGTGCTGGTAGCTTTAGTGTGGTCTTTGTAAACATTTGTGTAAATGCCCAAAAGTGGGATTACTAGGTCATAAAGGAGTTCTATGTGAAGTCTTTTGAGGAACCTCCATACTGCTTTCCAAAGTGGTTGAACAAGTTTACACTCCCACCAACAATGCAGTCAGGTTCCCTTCTGTCCACATCCCCTCCAGCATCTGTTGTTATTAGAGTTCTTGATTTTTGCCATTGGTATCTCAATGTTGTTTTGAGTTGCATTTCTTTTATGGCTAGGGAGGTTGAGCATTTCTTCATGTGTCTATTGGCCATCCTTCTTTCTGCTTCAGAGAAGTTTCTCTTTAAGTCTTAGCCCACTTATTTATTGGCCAGTGGTTTCTTTGAGGATTTGTTGTTGAGGGATCTATTTTTTTGAGTTCCAAGTATATTTTAGATATAAGACCCTTGTCCATTGTATGGCTAGTGAAGATCTTCTCCCAATCCGTAGGCTTTCTATTGATCTTGCTGGCTATGTACTTTGCCATGCAGAAGCTCTGCAACTTCATGCAATCCCATTTGTCCAACCTTTCTTTGATTTGTCGTGTTTCTGGGTCTCTATTAAGAAAATTTCGGCCTGAGCCAAGGAGACCTAGGGTTTCTCCTATTCCATCCTGTAATGTTTTCAGAGTGTCTGCTTTGACACCGAGGTCTTTGATCCATTTGTAGTTGATTCTGGTGCTGGGTGATATATAAGGATCTAGCTTTAGTTTTCTACAAGTAGTTAACCAATTTTGCCAGCACCATTTACTGAAGAGGATGTCTTTCTTCCATTCTATATTTTAGTTCCCTTATTGAAAATTAGATGGCTAAAGGTCTGTAGGTTCATTTCTGGGTTTTCAATTTTATTCCATTGGTCCTGAGGTCTGTTCTTGTGCCAGTAACAAGCTGTTTTGATTACTATGGCTTAATAGTAGAGTTTGAAATTTGGTATTGATATTCTTCCAGCAGTCTAAGAACAGTTTTCTTACCTTTTCCATTTCCTCAATTCTTTTCTGATCCCAAAATTTTTTGGCTTATATAATGAGAAGCGTTCACTATCTCATCTTAATAAGGATATTATTTTTTGTGAGCCACTTAGAAAATGTGAAATCATTGGTTTGAATTATCCTATCAGATTTTTTTTAATTTGTTTCAGTGCTTCATGTGCAAAGACATTGTGGAAATAATTACAAACAGAAAAATATAAACCCAATACATTCTTTCATTGTGCATGGCACATTCTCTCTAAATATTTTGACTCAAAATATCTTTTTCAGAGAATTACAGTTTGCTAATTAAAGGTCAATTCACAAATTTTGATATTTTTTTAAAAAAGAACTTTGAATTTAAATTCCACTACAACCTTGTTTCACAAACTGAAAGTATATTTCCTGGGTAAGGACATTCTCAAAGGAACCTACAGGATTTCCAGCAAGTTTTCTGAGGTTTGTTGGTTGGTTGGTTTGTTTAATGAGCCATCTTTACCCACATTGCTCTCTCTCCACTAAGTCTCCACGGAGTTCTTTGCCTGAAAGCCTCTTTTCCCAGGCAATTTTAAATTTTCTTAATAGGCTAAGTTGTTAAAAATTTTGAAGAATTAAAATTTACCTGTCATAATTGTAAAACTCTTTTGAAATTCCTTTATCAGAATCGCGAATTCACCAATCCTAATTCCACCTTTACATCAAAAACAGTTAACGTTGTTTCCATGATATAGTGTCCAAGCAACTATTCTTTTCCAGTGGCTTTTTTATGCATATATATTACCATATAAGCTGATGCAGAGCAAAATGAACTCCAAGATATGGAAACAGAGGCTTTTTTTTTGCGGTTGCTGTTTTTAATATAGTATGTGAGTTCTATTTTCTTTTGGTTTTTCTCCCTATGGTTTATCCCCTGCTGTATTTGATTTTAGTATTTTGTGTATACATGTACCTTAATTAGGTAATGGAAGAGGAAGAACAAAATGGTGATAAAAACGACAAAGGGCAAACGAATGCAATAGCAATGCTCACAAGACAATATATGGGAAATATACATAACAACTTGTGAGAGGTATTGAGGAGAAAGAAAATTGTGAGAAAAATGTGGGAGGAGGTAACAGGTATGAAAAGTTATGTATTAACTATTTTACAATTACTGATGGGATCATTGCAAGATAATGTTAAAGCATACATAGATGCCTTACCAGCAGTCATTCAAGGAATGGCATATGCTGTAGCAACGAAAGGAGAACCATTCAATGCTTATGTACAAAAATTATATAAGACACGACCTCAGGCCAGTAAAGGGGTCTGTTTCTCATGTGGCCAGTCAGGACACATGAGTAAAGATTGTCAACAAAAGCCAAATAAACCTAGTAACAATAAAAAGGGTAAAGCCCCTGGACTTTGTCCACGATGAAAGAAAGGCAATCATTGGAAAAATGAGTGTAGATCAAAATATCATAAGGATAGAATCCTGCTAACAGCAGAAGAAAAGGAAACAAAAAACAAGAAGAGGGGTGCTCCCTCAGCCCCGTAAACGAAAGAGGGGAAACACCCACTTTTACACAAAAATCCCCTAAGGGATCAGTTCCATTAAATCCCTTGTCTCCTCCATTTACAGAGTGGGATTTGCCTAAAGCTACTCCAGGAAGTGCAGGGATAGATCTGGCAGCAAAAAGAGTTTACATTATCTCTATCATGTATGGTATTCAGCTAATAGATGCTCAAGTTTATGGTCCTGTAATTGAAGGAACTGTGGGCTTGATAATTGGTAGAACCTCAAATTATAACAAAACTTTGAGGTGTTACCGGGAGTAGTTGATGCAGATTATCAAGGGAAATTAAAGTAATGGTAAGGTCTTTAAAAGAAAATATGCAAGTACATATGGATCAAAGAATAGCTCAAATCTTAATTTTAAATTATGTCCATCTTCCAAATCAAATCCTAAAAGAAGATCGAGGTATAGGAGGTTTCAGTTCCACAGAAACTGTGGCCTGGGTACAATCTATTTCTAAGGATCGACCCATGAAAACTATGAAAGTGGATAGAAAGCCTATTAAAGGTCTCTTGGACACAGGGGCAGACCCAACATGTATTGCAGGAAAAGACTGGCCCTCATCCTGGCCAATTATCAAGACAAAATCTACATTAATGGGATTGGGTATGGCTAACAATGTTGCTCAAAGTTCAAAAATTTTAAAGTGGGAGTGTGAAAATAGATTTGGAAACTTTCAACCTTATATCTTATTTGCCCTTACATTATGGGGCAGAGAAATTATGCAAAACATGGAACTAAAATTAGTTCCTTCAGATTCCTTTACTGTACAAAATTTTTCATAGGGGCCGCTGATGAGAAGTTTCCTCATGCAATATCATGGAGAAATGATCAGCCTGTGTGGGTTGATTAGTGGACCCTAACTCAAGAGAAGATACAGGCTGTAGAACAATTGGTAAATGAGCAATTAAAGAAAGGACATTTAGAAGAATCCAGTAGACCTTGGAATACTCCAATTTTTGTAATCAAAAAGAAATCTGGGAAATGGAGGTTGTTAAAAGACCTCAAAGCCATTAATAACACTATGAATGACATGGGGGCTCTTCAGCCAAGACTTCCATCTCCTGTGGCTGTTCCTAAAGGACACTATATAATAATCATTGATTTTCAAGATTTTTTTTACAATAAAATTGGATCCTAATGATTTTCAAAGATTTGCATTTCGTTTGCCCTCATGTAATTTGAAAAGGCCCTGGCAGAGATATCAGTAGAAGGTCTTGCCACAAGGCATGAAAATTCTCCTACATTGTGTCAAAAATTTGTGAATAAAGCTTTACAAAAAACTAAGGAAGAGTTTTCTAATGCTTATATTATTCATTATATGGACGATATTTTAATAGCTGCTGAAAGTAAACATTTAACAGAACAAATTTTAACAATTAACCATTGAACAATTAACCAACGTTGGTTTGCTTATTATTCCAGATAAAATTCAACATAATAAACCTTTAAATTATTTAGGAAAAATAATACATCATGTAACAAAAATGAGTATTAGGCTAGATAAATTAAAAACATTAAATGATTTTCAAAAATTACTGGGAAACATAAATTGGGTTAGACTCTACTTGAAAATTACCACAGGAAAGTTCCGGGAAGATGGCGGAGGAGAAGCTGGAATCTGAACAAGCTCTCGCATAGAAAGTAGTTTTAGAATTCCAGTGAACAGTCCTAAGCCAGAGAATCACACCAAGTGTGCCATCACAGGACAGAGAGTTAGAAAAGAGAGGGGAAGCCAAGGAAACACATCAGCTGCCGCTTCGGCGGCGGGGTCGCGGCGGCGACCACCGCCGCGGAGTCATACCTGAGACACAGAGAGTCGGGGACGAAGGAGCCAGACGCAGCGGACGAGCGGATTCTACTCAACACCAACAAGAACCGACAAGGAGCGAACATCTTCATCCTGCTGTTTGCAGACCAGAGACGACCCAGGATCCAAGACTCGGCGTGAGTACAAGCCCGACATCCTCACTCCTCAGGGAGCAGAGGAGGGAAGGCCACCCCTCCCCCCCGAGCACTGGTGATCTCCATCTTGGATACCGACAAAGCTCGGAGGAGCTGCTAGCTCCAGCTCAGGCCTTGGAATAGAATGAGTCATTTAGCAGGTCACAAGAACTTAACAGCGAAGTGACCTGCCAGACTCAGCACCATCCAGGGAAAAGTCACCCAGCTCAGGCGCCAGCCATCGGAGTGCCTTGCCTCACTGGGTAACCAGAGCCAGAGGCTGCCCCTCCCTCTAGCAGCCACCACAATCAATTGAAAAACAGAAACCCTGAGAATGGCTCCAGGCTGGGCGCTGTGAGCTTTATCACAAAATAGCCCCAGGGAAAAGCTACTGTTTGTTGAAAGGCCTCAACTCTACCCAGAACATAGCCTCATCACCACATTCCCCTCTTTTGTGACTCTCAAAGCAGACCACCCTCCCAGAAAACTTACCTGGGAGGGGGATCTCAAAATCTTGGGTAAAGCAGAGCATTTTTATGCCTCTTCCAACCAACCGACTTAAGAAACCAATCAAGCCACAGGACCGCAAGCTGACCAGAGACTCCAACAAGAGAGTGGTTGCAGACAAAAGGGAGATACAGGATTCTTCCCACTACTCCCTACCCCCCAAAAAAAAAATCAAAAGACTTTTTTTTTCTTTTTTCTCTCTTTTTTTTCTTCTTCTTCTTCTTCTTTTCTTTTTTTTGCTTGTTTTTTGTTTTTTGTTACCTTATATATATATATATATATATATATATATATATATATATATAAATTTTTTCCCTTCTAAAACTTTTATTAATCTTTAATTTTTGCCTCATCTGAAAAAATAATTGTTTTCCAGTAACTTTTTTTTTTCTCATCTTATAATTTTTATTTTAGGAATACGTGAATGAGAGTTTTCCTTTCTTTTCTTGTCTTCTTTCTCTTTTTCTTTCTTTCTAAATTATCTTTTTGTTTTTTATCTAGCTCTACTGAACTTCTGATCTTTTCTTCTCCCTTTCCCATCCTTAAAGATTTTCACATCTCCTCTATGTCCCTCCCCTTCTCTGAACATATTCACATTCCTCTCTAAATAGACGGTCTTTTAACCTCTATAATAACATTAATTTTTATGTTTCTATTCTTTTTCTGGTCTCTCTTTATTCCCCTTTCCGTCTCGTCTTTTTCTCTCTCTCTCTACTTGCATCCTACCCAACCCATTTCCTGCACTGTGATTAGGACATAGTTAACTCTCCCTGTGCCTCCCCACACCAATCTATTCCCATTTTTTACCCACATCTCTCCCTAATCCTAATAATTTCTGGTTTTCCAAATTCTTTTCTGTGGTTCGAAGTCCTTTAACATATAGTCGTTTGATGTTGAATAGATGTATCTGTTGAACTAGATTGTATCTGTAGACTATTGACGGTACAAATGCAAACGTTGGTTGATGGTTGCCTCAAGATAGTGTTCTAGCACAGAACTGGTGCAATCTTTATCTCAAATGGGCCGAGTAAGCCGGAAAAACACAAGAAAAATGGCAAATTCGGGTATCTCAATTCCCAAACTTGATAATCAGGGATTAGAACAGATAAAGAATAATCCAGAGGAGAGTCCCCAAATAGCTCTACAAACACTAATAGCAAACATGATAAATGAGAAGTTTGACAATGTACAAAGGACTCTGTATGAACGTGATAGGGAGAGAGAGGAGGCATCCCAGAAGTTTATACAGGAATATCATAAGCGTGAGGAAGCTTCTCAAAAACTGATACAGGATTTGCGTGAACAACTTGAAAATACTCAAAGAGAAAGGGAGGAATGGCGTGAGCAGGCAGAAAACACTCAAAGAGAACTGCAGGAATCCCACAGAACGGAGGAAACTAATCAAAGAGTAATACACGAATTAAGAGACCAGGTAGAGAATACACAAAGATCACTAAAGGCATTCATGGAATCCATTAACAAAGAGCTGAAGGAAGTCAGGGAGACCACAAAGGGAATGCTGAATGGAACCCAACAGAAGGAATGGGAGTCCAAAGAAACCATAACCAATCAACTAAGTGATTTGAGAACAAACACTGAACACCAAATTAAGGAAGTAAAGAAATTCATACAAGACCTAAAACAGAGCTTCAACAAAGAACTTGAAGCCATCAAAGCTGACCAATTAGAAGGAAAAGAGATAAAAAACAAAGTAGAGAGTCTTGAAAGCAGGTTAGACCATGCAGAAGATCGAATCTCAGGGATTGAAGACAGCCTAGATATTATAGAGAAAGAACATACAACCATCCAAGACAAGTACAAGAAATATGATAGGTCTATCCAACACCTGGAAGACACCATCAGAAGGCCCAATCTAAGGATAATGGGTGTAGAGGAGCACCTAGAAACAGAAGTTAATGGTCTAGGAAATTTGTTTAACAGGATCCTAGCAGAGAACTTCCCAAACATACAAAAAGATAGGCCTATTCAGACACAAGAATCTTTTAGAACCCCAAATAGACCAGACCAGAATAGGACATCCCACCGTCACATTATAATCCACACAGGATCAACCCAGACCAAGGAAAAGATCCTTAAAGCTGTCAAGGAGAAAAGGTTAATCACCTAAAAAGGGAAACCAATTAGAATTACCTCAGATTTCTCAGCAGAGACAATCAAAGCAAGAAGAGCCTGGAATGACGTATGCCATGCCCTAAAAACAAACAACTATCAACCAAGAATACTGTACCCAGCTAAACTCTCCTTCATAACTGAAGGCCAAATAAAAACCTTCCATAGCAAAGAAAAATTGAAACAATACATCTCCACCAAACCAGCCCTACAAAAGATTCTTAAAGATGTCCTACACATAGAAAACCAACAAGACCGCAACAAAGGCAAAGAAACTGCACCAAAACTGAGAATCCAAGAACCTTAGGAAGAACCCAGCTTTCACAGCCCCCAAGAAGGTGGATAACATGGCAGGAACTCCCAAATACCTCTCAGTCCTATCTCTTAACGTTAACGGACTGAACTCTCCAATTAAGCGACATAGACTGTCTAATTGGATTAAAAAACAAGACCCTTCTATCTGCTGCCTGCAGGAGTCACATCTTGCCCGTAAAAACAAACATATTTTCAAGGTTAAAGGCTGGAACAAAATCTACCAAGCAAACGGCCCTCATAAACAGGCGGGAGTTGCAATCCTAATATCAGATAAAATAGACTTCAAATTAAAATTCATGAGAAGAGATAAAGAAGGTCGCTACATACTAATTAAAGGATCTCTCCTTCAGGAGGATATTACAATTCTAAATATCTATTCGCCAAACAATGGAGCACCCAAATTTATCAAAGAAACACTACTTTCCCTCAAATCCCATATAGATGCAAAGACATTAATTGTTGGGGATTTTAACACACCACTATCCCCACTAGATAGATCAACTCGGCAAAAACTCAAAAGAGAAACCGCAGATCTAAACAGCTGCATAGATCAACTAGACTTAACAGACATTTACCGAACATTTCACCCAGCAGCATCAGAATACACGTTCTTCTCAGCAGCACATGGAATGGTTTCTAAAATAGATCACATTTTAGGCCACAAAGCAAACTTGTCTAAATTCAGAAACATTGAAGTTATACCTTGCATTCTCTCTGACCACAAGGGAATAAAATTAGAACTCAACACCAAAAGCCACCAAAGAAAGTCCGGTATCACATGGAGGCTGAACAACACACTGCTGAATCATGAGTGGGTCATGGAAGAGATTAGAAAGGAAATTCAAATGTTCATGCTATTCAACAAAAATGAACACACAAATTACCAGCTCCTCTGGGACACAGCAAAGGCAGTACTCAGAGGCAAGTTTAGAGCTCTGAGCTCCTACATCAACAAATTGGAGAGATCGGAAACTAACAATTTAATGACACATCTAAACCTCCTTGAAAAAGAGCAGCAAGATAAACCCCAATCCAGTAGACGGAAAGAAATAATCAAAATTAAATCAGAATTAAATGAATTAGAATCCAAAAAAACTATAGAAAGAATCAACAAAACAAAGAGTTGGTTCTTCGAAAAACTTAAAAACATTGACAGACCCTTAGCAAACCTTATCAGAAAAAGGAGAGAACACACCCAAATTAATAAACTCAGAGATGAGAATGGAATCATTACCACGGAAACAACCAAGATTCAGAACATTATAAGGGAATACTTCTCAAAACTTTATGCTAATAAGTTTGAGAACTTGACAGAAATGGACCTTTTCCTAGCAAATATTGACATGCCAAAACTAAACCAAGATGAGTTAAACCAGCTTAACAGGCCCATATCAAGCATTGAAATAGAAACAGCAATAAGAGACCTCCCAGCTAAGAAAAGTCCAGGACCAGATGGTTTTACAGCGGAATTTTACAAGGCCTTCAAAGCAGAGCTCACACCAATACTCCTCCAACTCTTCAATGAAATTGAAAGAGAAAGATAACTACCGAACACATTCTATGAAGCCATCATAACCCTCATCCCAAAACCAGGCAGGGACTCATCAAAGAAAGAGAACTATAGACCCATTTCTTTGATGAACATTGATGCAAAACTTCTCAACAAAATTTTGGCCAATTGACTTCAACAATTCATCCAAAAAATCATACACCATGATCAAACAGGATTCATTTCAGGGATGCAAAGCTGGTTCAATATACGCAAATCAATTAATATTATTCATCACATCAACAGGAGCAAGAATAAGAACCACATGGTTATCTCAATAGATGCAGAAAAAGCATTTGACAAGATCCAACACCCCTTTATGATGAAAGTTCTGGAAAAATTAGGAATCCATGGAACATTCCTCAATACAATAAAGGCTGTATATGACAAACCTACAGCCAGCATTATACTCAATGGTGAAAAACTAAAGCCATTTCCTCTTAACTCAGGAACAAGACAAGGATGCCCACTCTCTCCATTTCTCTTCAATCTAGTATTAGAATGTCTAGTTACAGCAATAATACAAGACGCAGACATAAAGGGGATCCAAATAGGGAAAGAAGAAATAAAACTCTCCCTCATTGCAGATGACATGATCTTGTATTTAAAGAATCCCATAGACTCCACTCCCAAATTACTCAAGCTGATTCAAAACTTTGGCAAAGTAGCAGGTTATAAAATTAACCCCCCAAAATCAATGGCTTTTCTATATGCCAACAATGAGAAAAGTGTGGCTGAAATTAGGAAAGCAACTCCATTTGTAATAGCCCCACAAAAAATAAAATACCTAGGAATTAACTTAACCAAAGAAGTGAAGGACCTCTATGATGAAAACTTTAAAATCTTGAAAAAGGAAATCAACACAGAACTTAAAAAATGGCAAAACCTCCCATGCTCCTGGATTGGCAAGATTAACATCGTGAAAATGGCAATACTTCCCAAGGCTATGTACAAATTCAACGCGATACCTATCAAAATTCCACCGTCATTCTTCAAGGAAATAGAGGAGGCAATCCAAAAATTCATATGGAACAATAAAAGACCCCGAATAGCAAAAACGCTCCTCAACGGAAAGAACACTGCTGGAGGAATATCAATACCAAATTTCAAACTCTACTATAAAGCCATAGTAATCAAAACAGCTTGGTATTGGCATAAGAACAGACCTCAGGACCAATGGAATAGAATTGAAAACCCAGAAATGAACCTACAGACCTATAGCCATCTAATGTTCGATAAGGAAGCTAAAACAATAGAATGGAAGAAAGACAGCCTCTTCAGTAAATGGTGCTGGCAAAATTGCTTAACTACATGTAGAAAACTAAAGCTATATCCTTATATATCACCCTGCACCAGAATCAACTCCAAATGGATCAAAGACCTTGAACTCAAAGCAGACACTCTGAAAACATTACAGGATGGAATAGGAGAAACCCTGGGTCTCCTTGGCTCAGGTCGAAATTTTCTGAATAGAGACCCGGAAGCACAACAAATCAAAGAAAGGTTGGACAAATGGGATTGCATAAGATTGTAGAGCTTCTGCAGGGCTAATGACATAGCTGGCAAGATCAATAGAAAGCCCACCGATTGGGAGAACATCTTTACTAGCCATCCAACGGACAAGGGTCTCATATCTAAAATATACTTGGAACTCAAAAAATTAAACCACCCAACAACAAATCCTCAAAGAAACAACTGCCCAATAAATAAGTGGGCGAAAGACTTAAAGAGAAGCTTCTCTGAAGAAGAAAGTAGGATGGCCAATAGACACATGAAGAAATGTTCAACATCCCTAGCCATAAAAGAAATGCAAATCAAAACAACATTGAGATATCACCTCACTCCAGTTAGAACAGCAAAAATCAAGAACTCTAACAACAACAGATGCTGGAGGGGATGTGGACAGAAAGGAACCTTACTTCATTGTTGGTGGGAATGTAAACTTGTTCAACCACTTTGGAAAGCAGTATGGAGGTTCCTCAAAAGACTTTACATAGATCTCCCCTATGATCCAGCAATCCCACTTTTGGGCATTTACCCAAATCTTTACAAAGAAGACCACACTAAAGCTACCAGCACAACTATGTTTATTGCAGCATTATTTACCATAGCTAAGACATGGAACCAACCCAGATGCCCCTCAGTAGATGAATGGATCAAGAAAATGTGGTATATATACACAATGGAATTCTATGCCTCCATCAGAAAGAATGACATTTCCCCATTTGTTAGGAAATGGAAAGGTTTGGAAAAAATTATATTAAGTGAAGTAAGCCAGGCCCAAAGAAGCATAGGTCCTATGGTTTCCCTTATTTGCAATATCTAGTATAGGTATGAGTCAAGCAGAAAAGGTCAGATAATGTGATGTTAGGAAAATGAACCCTTAAATATGTATTTTAATGTTTTCGTTTCTTTCATGCATGTGTTTCTAACGCATTTATAAGATTATTTCTTTGTTGCTTTGTATGTCCCTCCCCCACAGTGTAACCCCCGCTTTCACTATATTTGATGTCAGTATAACATGTGGAGGAGATGGGGACAAACAAGTCGTTTAAGGATTCAGGTGGACCTGTTGCAACAATGAGAAGTACAAAATGTCATGTCAAAACCAGCTTTACAATGTCGGTGTGGGGGGGCGGGGGGTATAATTGGGTGGGGGGAGGGGGGTAAAATTGGATGGGGGGAGGGGGGAGGTGGGGAAGGGAAGTGAAGGGTAAACAAAGGAGGAGGCTGCAATGCTTGGTAAGAAATGTATGCATTATCCTGCCCATGTAATTGTAGCCCCTCTGTACAGTATGTTCTCAAATAAAATAAAATACAATTAAAAAAAAATTACCACAGGAGAATTACACCCATTGTTTGAAGTCCTAAAATGGGATTCTAATCCTAAATCTAAGAGACAATTCACTCCAATAATGTCAGAAAAAATTACATTGGTGGAAGAAAAGTTACAAGCAAAAGTGGTCCAATTGGACAATAATAAAGACTGCCATTTTATAATATTATCGACAGCTTATACTCATACAAGATGTTTATGGCAAGATGGAGTCCTGGAATGGCTTCACTTGCCTCACAGTCAGACAAGAATGATAGCTTCTTATGTATATTTGTGCAGCCAACTCATTGTCAAGGCAAGGAGTAGGTCCCGAGAGTTATTTGAGAAAGAAATGAATAATATAATCATACCTTATAATAAACAACAATTAAAAATATTATTACAGAATGATGAAAATTGGGGATTCGCATTATTAAATTATACAGGACAAATAAAATTTCATGTTCCTCAACATCATTTATTAAAATTTGTGGAAGAGGTAAAAACCATTTTTCCATTAGTGGTAACAACACCTTTAGAAGGAGCTCTAACAATTTTTACTGATGGGTCCTCAAATGGAACTTTGGTGGTATACATTCCAGACCACTCCCCTATTATTAAAAGGGCATCTGACATTTCAGAGCAACAGGCAGAAATTATTGCTGTAATTTTAGCTTTAACTATATTTCTCCAGCAGCATAACATTTACACAGACTCTAAGCATGTGGTTAACTTATTTCCCGCCATAGAGACAGCTCTTTTATCAGGACAATCAAAAATTATAGACTTGTTACAACAGTTACAAAAATTAATTCAACTTATAGAAAAGAAAAGTTATTTATTAAACACATAAGAGACATACAAATTTACCAGGTCCTCTTTAATTTGGAAATATGATGGCTGACTTATTAACTAGAGAAACCATCATGCTTTATTTGTAATTAATCACCTTAATACTAATGAACAAAATCTTACACTTATGCAAAAACATTGGAGGGAAATTGGATTTAAAGCTCAGCTCAAAGTTAAAAGGAAAGATTTGCTCACAGGCACCTGGAAAGGGTCTGATGTATTAATCACCTCGGGAAGAAGGTATACCTGTGTGTTTCCACAGGATGCCGAGTCACCCATCTGGAATCTCAACAGACTCATGTGCTCCTACAAAAATAAGAGAAACCCAGGGGAAAAAAAAAACAGAAGATGCAAATGAAGAAAGCGATGCAAAACCTCAAAAGTCTTCACCTTTCTCCTCAACAGGCGAAGACAACAAAAGAAGCCCAACCACCAACCTGGGAACAAATTAAGAAGCTCACCCATTCTGCAGAGAAGATTGTGGTTTCTACAGGAGAGACTATCACTGTTGAATATATGTTTCTTGGTATGCTTGACATTATTGCTGTATAGGCAGTGTCTGTTTCAGGAGAACAATACTGGGCATATGTTCCTAATCCTCCTCTTCTACATCCCGTGGGATGGACGGGGGGGATGAGGATATAATACAAGTAATGACAAATAATAGTGACCTGCTAGGGGGTTTGGAGGACTATACTAATTCTCATGACTTCTCAAACAATTAATTATGAAGGAATGACAGATACCATTCCAATTAGCATAACCCTATCAGGAGAAAATCTCCCCGGGTGTTTGTCTATAAACTATAGAACTTTTTTGACTGATGCCCTTGATCAATCCAATGATAAAAAGTTCAAAAAAAGATTGATGTGGGAAATTGGCATGATGACATTAGGCTTTCATACTTATAATGAATCCCTTTTCATTCCCAAGAGGAATATACATTTAGGTAACTGCCTACAAAAATATCATGACAAAGATCAGTTTGGGGATGCATTAATTACCTCACCGAAATGGTGGGAATGTGGATTTCAAAAGGCCTCTTTTTTACAACCCTATGGGGCACCAGATAGTATTTTTGAATTTTCCATTGCTAACCCCGATTATGATTATGCCGCCTACTTCAAACATAATTCATGAAAGTTTAATGGCTATGCTCCTGATACGCATGGGGAACCCCTGAAAAGATGGCTCACTCCAGGGTGGGTGGCTTCCATTTTGGTGAGTCACTCTCCCTTTCACAATAAAATGGGCATTCAGCTGGATTTGTTCAGGCTTTTTGCAGCAACAAACATGATTTTAAGAAACTAAGAGTACTACAATTAGGGTAAGAGCATGTGTGGGTTATCCTATGGGAATTTTAGCTGGAAAACTAGATAATGTAATCATTATTAATCAAGGAAAATCTTATTATATTAGCTGTAAGGATTGTATTTTTACTAATTGTCTTACTTCTTCTCTGGATAAAACATATTCTGTAATTTTTATTTTAAAAAGACCTTCATATGTAATGTTACATGTAGATCTATAAAATGACCCTTGGTTTAAAAATTCTGCTTTACAAATGCTGAA